>NC_139950.1:30674757-30677257 GCF_963454915.1 Gymnoscopelus microlampas | reverse complement strand
TTGTTTTGTTATTTTATATTTGTAGTTTTGAAGGGGAGGGCCTCTGAATCTTTATGGTGGAATGATACTAAAGCACTCTGCTGACAACTCATAGAAATCTTTAAGCCATCGTACATCTTCTCTTGGTCAGAGCCTACTCAATACATCGCGGTGACGTTTTGTGATGTCGTGCTAGCTGGAATGCAACGTGTTAACCTGTTCGGTTTGTGGACCATATACTACTAGTGTGTTTCTGAAGCCACTTTAATGTATGTTATTGGGGATTTTAGATTCTAGGTCAACGAAATGGGACTTCCTTAGAAGATGGATCTCTGGAACATCTTTAGAAGATTGCTTAAGAACACAGTAGTAATATTGTTTAATCGATTGCTGTGCCAGTAGCAGTAAGTGTTGTCAGGGCTGCGGGTTTCTGTTCCTCTCATCTACAGTTCTGTTCTCGGGTCCAGTGGAGCTAACTGTGAGTCAGGGGTACTCACAATGCAAATTCTCACAGGATATTACTCATCATGACCCACATTACTGTAAATGACAGTGAATGGGGTACAAAGGGTTCCACTTTCACAAACACTCATTTAGCAGCCCCCCGACAACAAAACATTTTAGTTCAGTCACCCCAATGCTAAGTCATGTTTTCTGTTGCGTGGATGTCATAAGGTGGGAACATCCCGCGGTAGACAACCATTCAACCTGTTGATTTCTGATCAGAGCCATGCTGGGAAATTCTCAGGCATCACAGGCCTGTGTTTACTGTCGGCTGTTTCAGACTCTGTTTCCACCAGGTTACATTCACAACCAGATTGGGGTTAGTCCCCTTTCCTTGGCTTGTGTCTGTGCACACGTGCGAGTGTGGGAGAATGTCAGCGGATCGTCATTTTTGCCACTTAGCCAGATGTCTTTGCCAGTCTGTCTGTCGGTCTGTCTCTCTGCATCACTGCATGTAAGTCTGGCCATCATGTTGTGGCTTAAGCCTGATTCATACTTAGTTGTATGTCGATGTCACTTGCGACACATTGTGAGCTTGTAGATTTGTTATTTTCAACAATCGACCGGTCGTACAATGGAGTATAAATTAAGCTTTAGCTTAAATATCAACTAACCAACGGTTGTACTGTAGTTCACTTTCCTTTACAGAGAACAACCTTATCTCGCTGTGTCACAGTTGATCAATGATTAGACGTTACTGTGTCATAAATACTTCTACCTACCTGGGTGGTTGCGTTCTAGACGAAGGCATTAAGTGAATAGTCACCCATAGCATTAACCACAGAACTAGGCCGTTCAAGCTTCATCTCTATCATGCAATGTTCCACTGATAGTAGATAATACTGTATCCACTGTGGCGTTGAGGGTTTTTTTGTACAGGAAAAGATAAATGAGTCTGTTTCCACTTCAGCTTAAGTATGCCTGATTTCAAAATCTATTTGAAATGCTGAGGTTGAGGCAGTTATTGATGTTATGTGTAATGTTCTAGTGAAACGTTATGTGCTTTTGCAATGGTAACTTCTGAAGTAATGACTAGGGAGTTGCTATTGGACATATACATACACTGCACGCACACACACGCACGCGCACGCGCGCGCGCACACACACACACACACACACCTGGTTCCCCTTCAGGAAGATCCCTGACTGATTACAAATTCCCAGCCTCTGCTGCCAGTAGCATGGATGGAATTATCTGGCTCACAGTGATGATGTCATCATATGATGACGTCATAAAAATGAGACAGCATTTAGAGCCGTCTGGAACTCCGAAGGACCCAGACGTGACTTTGAACAGAGGAAGGACGAGACACACGCACACAGAAGCACACTGCACACTGGACTGAGTGCTGCTGAGTCACTGGAACACACACACACACACACACACACACACACACACACACACACACACACACACACACACACACACACACACACACACACACACACACACACACACACACACACACACACACACACACACACACACACACAATAATATTGGTGACAACTGGACAGAGGGAGGGACAGAGCTATAGATGACCAGAGACACGGAAACACATTATCTGTCAGTCAATCAATCAATCAATCAATCAATCAATCAAGCAAGCATCACTTGCAACCTCAAAACTGATTCTCTAGTTAATGTAATTCAATATGTGGCTTGGGGTGGGATCCTTTAAGATTTTTAAGATTCAGATTCCTTAACGGTTCCCTTAAACGACTCCTATGTATATAAAAAAATCGATCTATACTATAATTTACCATTTCTGCGTGTGTGTCTGTCACCCTGTCCCGGCGTAACTCGCAAAGCGTCTGGCCGAGCGGTCTCAAACGTTTGTCTCATATGATCCCAAGATGTTCGGTGCCAAATGGCAATTTGGATGGATTGGCTCATCTGAGCCGTCGGCTTGAAGGGGAATTTTGGACCACGGTTTTCTTACCTTTTCTATGATGTTATGATATCTTAGGATGAATGGTACAGCAGAAAAATGTCATAACTCCATCCCGGAGTTAT
>NC_139950.1:30597257-30669757 GCF_963454915.1 Gymnoscopelus microlampas | reverse complement strand
CAAGTAAGCGCAATTTAGCGTGTTTATGGTCTAACTGTGTGTGTGTGTGTGTGTGTGTGTGTGTGTGTGTGTGTGTGTGTGTGTGTGTGTGTGTGTGTGTGTGTGTGTGTGTGTGTGTGTGTGTGTGTGTGTGTTTCTATGTGTGTCTGGCACAACGCTCAGAACTGGGAGGAGGAGTGGGAGAAGATAGTGAAGATGGCGTCTCCCGTCTCCAGTAGCAACGGCCTCCAGTTTGACTCTCTGGAAGACATCCACATTTTCATCCTCTCCAACATCCTCCGCAGACCCATCATTGTTATTGCCGGTACAGTTAACCCTCCCGCCTGGTCGTCAAACACTCTGCAAGCTGCAGTGAACAGTTTTTTTAAAAATGCCTAATTCATACCCCGTCGTATGACTGTGTCGCTCGCCGAAAACATTACGAGAAGAAGTGCCAATTGCAGCCATCTGCATTTCGCACGTGAAGTTGAGATCTGATCTCTGTTTATTGCGGGGATGTATTTTAATGCTGGCTGTAAAAAGTATTCCGGATAAATGATATCTTGTTACAATAAGATACATGTTGATGCCAGGTGTGAGGAAAGGCAGAGGGGACCAGCCCCATGCTTTGCGTTGTGCTATCATTGTATTGTATTTCACAGCATCCCCTCGAATCCGTTTTGGTTGGCACTTGTTTAGCTCTGTGAACTATAGATGGGGTCAAAAGATGGAAAGATTCCCCTTGAGCGAGATATTTTTTTTGGCTCTATGAGATTGTTCTATACTGATTCAACAAGCTATAAAATGACCAGAAATATCAGCAATCAAAGGTCTCAAATGGGTAGCCTGACATTTTAAACGTTTAAAATCTTTCATACAACAGGCACTTTTCTCATTGAATTTGAAACAGTTTTTCACCCTGTGATGTGACAAGTGTCTTGGCAAAGAGAAATAAATTAGATTCAATTAAAATTCAATGCAAATGTCAAAGTGGCCATTTATATTTTGGGCTGATTTCTTAGTTTTTACGTTTAAGTCGTCTTTCGCTCACGGTCTGTGTCTCTACCTCTAACAGACCAGGTGTTGAGGAGTATGAAGTCTGGTTCCTCCTTCTCTCCTCTGAATGTTGGTGGGATTTACCTGCCCCTCCACTGGCCGCCCGCAGAGTGCTACAAATACCCCATAGTGCTGGGCTACGACTCGCAGCACTTCGCTCCGCTCATCACCATTAAAGACAGTGGACCAGGTAGGAAACAACATCAGTATAGCTGGGTGCGAGAGAGTTGCACCATGAGAGACAAATGAACAACAAAAGTTCTGCAGCCCTCGAATGTATTTAATGCCTGCTTTTGGATTAACCCATTAAGACCTGGAACTGTGTCATTTTTAGATTTGAGCTAAAAAGCATTATTTTACACTTTGGGCTATTCATTGAATATATATATTTTTAAAGCGAACATTTTTAACTAAAATCTTTGCTTCTGGGGGGTCCCTGGAACAAGATATTTTGATGGGGGTCCACGGCCAAATACATATCATTTTGGGGGTCCTTGACATGAAAAAGATTGAGCACCACTGATATAGAAACATACGTTTTTCAGAAAACTGTTGGGATTTAGGAGACATGTAGAATCGGCTTCAGGTCTCAATGGGTTAAGAGATATACTAGAGTGGAAACCGATACCCCAGTATTTTAGAACTCTGGAAAACATAAAAGCATTTCAAGTGTTTCTTTGGTTTTTCACGCTAAATGTTTTCGGCTCGATGTGTGCGTTGTTCCCAGAGATCCGTGCGGTGCCGTTGATCAACCCCGGTCGGGGGGGCTTTGAGGAGCTGAAGGTTCATTTTCTGATGGAGAAGGAGCAGCAGCAGAGAGACAGGCTGCTCAAAGAGTATCTGCAGCTGATAGAAATCCCCGTCATAGGTCTGGGCTATGACGCCACGCGCATCATCAATGCTGCACGGTACGCCCGCTGACCCCAGACATGTAGTGTATATAGGACATGTTGCTACAGAGAATGAGTGAAGGAATGATGTAAGAGTAAATTGGCCACCGTGTGAATTTGGTCAATTACAAAGTGTGAAGGAAAACAACTTTATTACAACCCTGTATTTTTCAAGTGGTTTATGGGACATGAATCTCAGTCAGTGACACAATAGCAATGTTATGACCTACAGTAAACTGTAAGAAGTGAATAACAGTTGGAATAATAAGGGAAGTTGGAATTGTACTGAGTTTGATTGGTAAATTGTCTTTTTATCCACCAGACTGGACGAGGGCAACCTCCCCGAGGACATGAACCTGATGGAGGACTACCTGCAGCTGGTCAACCATGAGTACCAGCGCTGGCAGGAGGACAAGGAGCAGGCGTGGGCCGCCCAGTCCCAGCGGCCGCCACCCTTCTCCGTCTCCCAGCTCTCCCTCATCGAGATCCGCTGTGCCACGCCGCGCTGCACCTTCTACGTCTCCGTGGACACGCAGCCCCACTGCCACGAGTGCTTCGAGAAGAGACAGGCCACGCCCAGTGGCGGGCCCCGGATAGAGGGGGTGCTGCAGGCGAAAGGAGGCGCAGTGCATGGCGTCGTGCGGGTGATGGGGACGTCCGAGACGGAGGTGAGCTCCCGAGGAGACCGGAGTAGCAGCCCCCCAGCTTCCTCCGGGGGCGGGGCGGTGTTATCGAGTCCCCGCTCTGCCCCGCCGACGGCCCCCAGCCTAAGCCTGTACAGCGAAACCCACGCCATGAAGTGCAAGACGCCCGGCTGCCTCTTTACCCTGAG
Source organism: Gymnoscopelus microlampas (assembly GCF_963454915.1). Taxonomy (NCBI): domain Eukaryota; kingdom Metazoa; phylum Chordata; class Actinopteri; order Myctophiformes; family Myctophidae; genus Gymnoscopelus; species Gymnoscopelus microlampas. The sequence continues at coordinate 30,667,000 of NC_139950.1, read as the reverse complement.
CGTGGAGCACGACGGACTTTGCGAGCGATGCTTCAACTCCAGGCAGGCCCACGGACCCCCCGGGACTGGGACGGCCGCCGCGGGACTCCCGGGCCCTAACGGGGCACCTGTGGCCCCCCACCCTGGCCAGGGCCCCGGCTGGACCCAGTGGGGAGGGCGTGAGGCAGAGACGGAGCGTTGCAGCATGTGTAGGCAGGAGGCGTTTAGGATATTCAATGGCCTGTGCCCTCCCTGCATGCAGAGACAGCAAGCACCAGAGAGGGGTGAGCCGCAGCAGAGTAACACAAGGACTGAGGCCTCATCCTCGGCTTGGAACCAGACTAGAGACTCTGAGCGGCCAGTCCTTACCTTAACCCCTGGACATACTTCGGCCTGGCAGACTCCACTGGCACGGTCCTGTAAAAGGTCTGGCTGTCAGTTCTTTGGGACGCCGGAGAAGTTGGGATTCTGCACTATCTGCTACGTAGACTATCAAACCAACCACCGTAAGTCCTGGAACAAAGACCATAACATTCCAGCTATGTCAAAGCCACACTTTTAAAATCTCAGATTCTTAGAAACCGCCATGCTGCACTCCTTCCTGTGGCACACGTACTGTATATATTGGCTTTGTCTTTGACATTATGAATGTTGGTTTCCCCTCCAGACCTGACCCCTCCCCCAGCCCCAGTCCAGAGCCGGCATGCCTCGGAGGCAGGGTTCCAGAACGCCATGAGGTGTAGGGGCTCCGGCTGCGGGGCCGTTGGCAAGGCAATGCTGGAGGGCTACTGCAACAAGTGCTACGTCAAAGAGCAAAGCACACGGCTCAACCAGGCGGCACATCGCACGCCACACTCCCCTCCTCCGGTTATGGTAGGTCTGCCATTCCTTCTTACCCCCTATGCCCTCTCCTCTCCTTTTGTCATCTATTCTTCTTATGTTTTACATTGTTCTGTCATTCTTTCTTTCTTTCACATTTCCTGGATCCAGTAAAGTTCAAGTTGACTAACCCCCCCCCCCCCCACCCCCCTTTTTTTCTCTCTCTCTCCATCTCAGCGGGACAGAGCGGCCAAGCCCAGATCATCCCAGCAGTCCCAACAGTCCCAACAGTCCCAACAGACCCAGCAGACCCAGCAGACCCAACAGTCCCAACAGACCCAACAACAGTCCCAACAGACCCAACAGTCCCAACAACAGTCCCAACAGTCCCAAACCCAGTGTCGGCGGAGCGGCTGCAGCAACGTGTCGCCGGGCTGCACGGACCTGTGCCCGGAGTGTCACACGCGAGGAGGGCAGGGAGGGGCGGGCGACGGGCGCCGACGGGCGCAGGCGCCCAAGGAGAAGTCAAAGCAGCGGTGTCGGACGCAGGGCTGCGACCACTACGCCAACCAAGACAAACAGGGCTACTGCAACGAGTGCGACCACTTCAAGCAGATCTACCGCGGGTGACACGCGGCCCACCGCGCCACGCGCGCCACTCAGACGACCACGACAACGTTGCATCGCTAGCACGCTAAGAGCGGTCGCTCCTGCACCCCGGCCCCCAATGCGCCGGGCGCCGCCCATCCCCATGCCAGTCAATGCACCTCTGATTACTAACTGACTAACTAACTAGCTAGTGACTAACTAGTAACCTTATGGCCTGAACATTGAATCTCCTCCATGTAGAATGTGAAGACGGCGTGTGTGTACATGGGGGGAGTGAGTGAGTGTGTGTTTTGTGTGTGTGTATTTTGTGTGTGTGTGTGTGTGTGTGTGGGTGTGCGTGTGCGTGTGCGTGTGCGTGTGCGTGCATTTGCAGTAGACTTGGCCTCCAGAATACCTCTTCGTGCAATTATCATCATCTGACCTGCGGTGTACAGTCACAGGGTGAGAGGTTTGGCTACATGACAAAGCAACTGACTTAACTCTTGTGTACAGTATGTATTTAGAGGTACGTAGCGGACCGTGCCGGACAAAATGATTGTATGTTGACATGAAAAGCATCTGACATTGCTTTCTAGACCACAGCCAAGGATTCAATACCCCCTGCCTGTCTGTCTGTCTGTCTGTCTGTCTGTCTGTCTGCCTACCTACTGTACCTAGTATCTATCGAATAGTCTGCCTGTCCCTAGCATTCACTCTGTAGTGTGAGGGACACAGAAGCAAACCAAACCGAGCTGAATTCGGCCTGGCCAAGCCAAAACTAAACTAAGCTCAGCGACAAAAACTGGACAAGATGATTACTTTAAACTGTAACGTTTGCTTACGTCTGCCTGGACTGATGGAAAGATGGGATGCCCTACAGTTGCACCCAAGTAGTTGGATACTTGAATCAGGCATGATTAATCTATCCCAGAGAATTGTTTGAAAGGATTTCAGATGGTGTTCACCACCATTAGGCTTAGTGCACTAAATTGAAACAATCAATAAAGTTGACTATTTAAAAAAAATAGTGAATTACCAAAACATGTTCTTCCAATTGATATTACTTGGTTATTGGATGAACTTTCATATATTAATCATTAAATCCGGGTTTTATTTAATTACATAAATCGGGTCTAGTCATTTTGTGAGTCTTGGGTTCATCGACTGTTTCCGGTTTTAGTTGCTCTGCCAGCAAAGCTGAGGATTCAACATTTTCCAGTTCAATTCAGAAAGTGAAATCTTTATCCCAAATGCTAAAAAATGCTAAAACCTGAACCATTGGTGTCAGATTGCTTGAATTCTGTAAATTACAGTAAAGGAATTGAAGAGGTGAAGCAATATGGAAAGTGCAAAGAGACCGTGGAGTCTAGAATCAGTGTGAAACAAACAGGGCAGACTGCTGCTAGTTCTGGTGCTACATACATGTACAGTAATACAAGCCTCTTATTATTGTAGCCAACGCAGTGGCGGTGTGAGCAAAGACAAGGCAGAGAATACAGTAGAGATAGGACCTGTTCTTTTTCTTATCCTCCCACCTCCCTCGCTTCCTCTTTCTTTCTCCCAACTCTCCCAGAAACGGACTTGGTTGTTGTTTTCCTGTTCACTTAACTGTTGACCACTGAATCACCTACAGACACGTACATTTACACCTGCATACACATACAGTACCAACGCACATGTGCATGTAGGGATGCATACACACACACACACACGCGCACACACACACAAACCGATGTTGTCGCTGTCAGTAAAGGATAACCAGAAGGGAGAAACAAAATAACGATATGAGCAACCTTGCCGCCATACACACACATGCACGCACATGCATAGACACACCTCTGTACGATTGTAAGCGCCCCACCCCTGCCCGACTGCAGCAGTGTGATTAGAAGGTAAACAAATAAACGAGGAACGCACCCTTTCCTTCAGCTCTGCCCCTCTGAACGTGCCAAGGCGACCATTTTCAAACGCTCAGACAGCAATCCCCGTTGCCTGCTCTGGCTGACCTATGTCTTATCTGAATGTGTTTTTGTGCTGCTGCTGCTTCTTACAGCACAGTCTCGAGGCTGATCCTCGATCAGCTTTGCCTTCAAGTAGTGTTTGAAATCCTATGGACCCCCCGGGGGGTCTCTTTATACAAAATGCTTTGTGAATACGGATCAGCATTGTAGGACCTTCGAACCCCGATGCCTCATCTCTAGTACACTCACAGTAAAATCCTCAGTGTTCATTTAACTCTGAAAGTTTACAAATGTGTACACTGTCAGAGTTACACATGGATACTGGGGATTTTACTGTGCACATGCACACAGAGCACATGCACACGTCACGTGTCTGAAATGTGCCAAACTGACATTCCTGTTTTTTTTTGTTTTTGTTTCAGATTTTAATATATTTGAATATGTTTTGGTTTTGTTCCTGCCAAAAACAACTGACATGTGCCATCATCTACCAAACAGTTGTCACCTCCTTAAGAAATGGTCAGCCTGGACCATTCTAGAGAAGTAACTGCTGTGTAGATAGACATGGAGCCATAGATAGACTATAGCCTGATTTATATCTAGGTGCGTGCCTAAAATAGCTGCAAGCTCACAATGCGTCGCATCATGATGCATTGTTATTAAGCTTATAGATCGGCTATTATCGGTATGCGGCCCTGGCACGCAACAAAGTATTAATCAGGCATATCTCTCTACACAATGCGCAACTTTAAACCAGCGCCCTTTCAATGCCTTCTCATGCAGTGTACTCACCAAACAGGAGACAATTTCATCACCATTTCAGTTTAAGTTGTCCAAACAAGTATAGATATTTGTATCAACTAATCTGCATTGAAAACACAAAAACAAAACCTAAATTAAATCATAAATTGAACTCAGTTCTTGCTCATGTTTCAATGGATCGTCTCCCTTCGTTGACAAGCGCTTGGTTGTAGACAGATGCCTACGCAGTAAAACGCTCAGTGTTACTCTTGAGAAAGCAAAAAAAAAAAGCTTTACACTCAAGAGTTACATCAACATTTTACTGTGCACCTATGGCTCCGCTTAGAAATGTGTAGACAAAACGGGCTCTCGCTCTGCCTTTTTTGTTCAGCTGTATCACCAGCTGTCGGGCCCAGCCCAAGCACCGACAGCATATATGTAGATCTCTCTGTGTGCTTTAATCACCTCTAGACAAACCTTAATCAATTAAAAGGCCAATTAGCGGTCGACTCTTTAAGCCTCTCCTCCCTTAAAGTTTTGGGAACGGAGCAGTGACTGGGATGGTATCACAGAGTTGCACATGACTTCTTGTCTAAGGATTGGTACTCTTGAGTCTTGACTCGCTCCGGGGACAGTCCAGCGGTTAGAGACAGAATGTCGGCGTTTGAAAGCAGGTGTCACAAAAAAAATAAGAAAAGAAAAAAAAACGTGAAAAATGGCGTGGAAGTTTTCTTTTATGTGACCTTTCAACGATAGGGTATTGTATGAAAAAAGCCTTGTTTTATTTGTTAAGTATTTATTCATATCAAAATATTATCTGTATTGTGTGATTCAATAATTATTTATATGTTGTCCTGAAATGAAATATTTTTATTAAGAAATCTGAAATTTGCCTCACGTAGTTCTTTGTGTGTGTGTGTGTGTGTGTACATGAATGTTGGGAGGGGTGAGAGAGAGCGCTTCAGTTAACCCAGTTTCTGTTTTTATATTTTGCTCAACAATGTAGATTATGACCTTTATAGTTAGACATTATTTTAGTTCAGAATAGATAGAAGAAAAAAAAATAGAATAGAAAAAAAAGAAATCCAAGGTGGGTGAATCCTTATTATAGCCACTGTAAATGTATGTGTGTTTTTGTGTATCTGTGCTACCACAGAATGTGTGTCAGAGACAGCCATGCTTGTTACACTAGGATACATGCATGCGCCACACACACACACACACACACACACACACACACACACACACACACACACACACACACACACACACACACACACACACACACACACACACACACACACACACACACACACACAGATTTCAACATTGCACTCATATTACAGCATCTCCTCACTGCCTCATGCTACGTGTTGCCTAACACTAGTTCTGCTGAGAGGCCGTGGCACAGTCTGTCTCCAGAGTAGGACGCTAAACCCTAATTTATACTTCGTCATACGACCGTGGCACTGAGTATAACTGAGGCCCAGGGATAGGCAACATTTTTTGGGGCACATGATCACTCGGCTCTTTTCCAAGGCTGGTGTGATCACCCAGTGCCAGACAGTGAAAACCACCTTTGCTTTTTCTTATTATTATAGACTGCCAATTAGAATAACCCATTAAGACCTGAGGCGATTCTAGAAAGGTCTTCTAAATCCTAACAATTTTTTGAAAAAAATCCCCAATTTTTTTTTTCACGATTTTTCAAAAATAGCAGATCTACAAGCTCATAGCGCGGCACTCGGTGCCGCGCTATGAGCTTGTATATCTGCTATTTTTGAATAGCCAATGAACTCTAAAGTGACACAGATGCGTTCCAGGTATCAATGGGATAATACAAGCATATAAGTCAATACGTTTATAATAAAACCTAACAAAGAATGAGTCAATAATTTAACCACATGAACCCTAGCGTGCCTATTCTGGAGTGAATCTTCAGCAAAAATAGCAGATCTACAACCTCACAATGGGCCGAGCTTGTAGATCATCTATTTTCAGTGAAGATAATAGTGTAGAAGGAAAAAAGGAGGGGGCCTAGTTCAGACCCCTGGGGCTCTCCGGTCAACTAAGTATATAGGGTTTAAGTGGTTAATATGAATAATAAAGGTAAGAGATCCATTCTGACTATCTATGACTGACTATCTGCGATGAAAACTGTGGGTTGTTTTTGATCAACTTGATCACCTCAATTGCCTTATCTTTGCCTTATCACCTGGTAAATCAGAAAGCGGTGGTTTCCCACCCCTGACATTATGCTTATGTCTGATGTAGTCAAATGTAGTAAGGAGTGGTGGAAGAAGTACTCAGAGTTTTTACTTATTAAAAGTAGCAATACCATAATACAAATACTCTGTTGCAAGTGAAAGTCCTGTATTCAAGCTATTCCACACCCCAGTAACAAACTTCAAACTGTATTTATAAGGTATCTGCTCTTCTCAAGTAGATGTGTTCCTGCTATTTTAATTAATGTCAATCCACAGTACTGTCCTCAAATTATGAATGGGAACCCCCACTCTCTTTTATTCTCATACCCCCGCACGCACGCACGCACGCACGCACGCACGCACACACACACACACACAGAGAGATTTCACTCTGGAAAGAGTGGATCAGTGAGTGGGAGGGGGGTGTTTGAGGAAGGGAGTGGATAGATGTGACTCTGAATGGGTGGGGGGAGTCTGTATGGTTGGGCAGAGGTGACATTATACCTAACAAAGGGAGAGGTTAGGTATACAACACTTTGCGTGGGCGCTTGATCTCACAAACTCATGGGTCTCACCGCAGTCAGATGGTTATGTTGCTGTGGTTTCCTGGAAATTACCCCTGCATGTAAAACCTTCAACTTTCAATCGTTCACCTGTACATATCCTTTAATACACTGTGCGATCCAGCATGTAGAAACAAGAATCAGTTTGGTTAACCAGTTTCCATAAAGGAAACTCCTCTGTCAGACACCCTGAGTATATGATATCTAATTAGGGTACAGTCCCCAAACTCCTGTGTACACTGCAAACATCCTGAGTGTTAATTTAACTCTGCGAGTATAGACCAATTATTTGTTTACTAACATTGAGCCTGGACGCACAGGTGATTGTTTCACGCAATCAATTCCCAACCTGTTTCGGGGTGCACTGGTTTCAGCACACCCCAACCCCCTCTTGTGTGTGTTGGCTAGTGAGACGCGTCCTAACGAGACCTGATATAATGGGTTTCGTTGCGCGCATACTGGCTGCACGCAGCCAGTATGACGTCGTCTGTTAAGGGGTCTATAGGCTAGGCTAGTAGGGCTATAGAGACGGGGACTGCCCATAAGTCCGACATCCCATTACTCCGACTACGTGGCTTCCGCGTGCGGTTAAGGTTAGGGTTAGGGTTAGGTATAGGGTTAGTATACGTCGGAACAATGAGCCGTCGGAACAATGACATGGCACCATAGAGACACACGGCCGGAAACTGAAGGCCTACAAATTCACACCCACTTTTGGATTTGCGCCGCTACTCGGGGTCCGTTAGAACGATGAACTGCAGCTCTCAATGCATTCCCTATGAGAGGATTATGAGAGTTAGCCTACTTTTAAAATATTCCTACATTAACTGGAGACGATATTGATGTAAAGGAGACACACCATGAATTTCACTTTTTTTTATTTTTTTGGTATTTTTTGGGCTCCCCAGTGTCTCTTGTACCCCCCAATTTTTTTTTTTAACATTCAGTCATTCATTCTCATTTCAGAGATTTTCAGAATGGGCGTGTCTGAACAGGCCATCTCAGAATGGCAAGTTTGCTTACCTCACGAAACTTTCTGCCCATGTATTTTGACAGACAGAATTGCTCAGTACCGCAGTACAGCACCCCTCTGCCCAACAGGACGTTTTGGTATTGCAGCTGAAAGTGCTTTATAAGCCTGAGAGAATTGACTTGGGATGAGTATATCTGAGTGTTGATTTAGGCTCAAACCTTTTGAAAATGGTTTGAGGGACATACACCATATGATATTAAATATCAAATATTTTTTTTAAATTCATGGTGTGTCTCCTTTAAATAAAAATATATTTCCAAATGTATGGAGTGTCTTTGTCAACATATCTTCTTGTTTTCTTAATAGTTGATGTGTTTCACATTTAATTTGCCACTTTAACGAGTTACCCATAATGTTAACACAGCAGAGGGTAGACGGCAGACAGACAAGTTGTCGCATTTCAGTGACATCACTGCCTTTACGAGCGCGGAGTGCGCCCATAGGAGCGCGCCGCGCGCTGACCAGTGGTGTACCCACTGTAGAGACAGGACAGGCGGTTGCCTGCCCAACCAAGATCTCGCCTCGCCTAAAAAAAATAAAAAAAAATAACCCGAAAATGTGTCATTGTGTGCTTAATGTCCTCAAAGTCACGCATCCAACAAGCTTTGAACTGAGCAGATTGGACCTTCTGTTCCAGAGATAATGACCAAAACATATTGAAAACGGCCACTTTCGCCAGTTTTCTGGGTATTGAAAACCTCAAGGGATGCGTCCATGACGTATATACCATGCGACCACTTAAACTCTAAATCTCCGATGCTAGCGGTTTTGACATACTGATGGAGTATATTATAGTATATTGTGGGAAGTATATCGAGATGACAGATATGGGACATTAAAAAGGATAAATTAAACAAATGGGACAGTTTATTAGAACACAAAAAAAATCGCTACAGCTTCAGTAGTTAACCAGTGAAATTACGGTATTTTACAATGCCTCTCATAGAGATTGCATTGACAGCTGCAGTTCATCGTTCTAACGGACCCCGAGTGTCAAAAGTGGGCGTGAATTTGTAGGCCTTCCGCTTCCGGCCGTGTGTGTCTATTTGAACCACAAATTATCGGACCCGCCCCCTCTCTTACAAACAACAAACACACTCACAGACACTCAGCTCTGCAATGTTTCGAAGTAAAAAGAGTGAACTAAACAACTCATAATGTTTACCAGGGTGGTAAAAAAAAAAGCTGCTAAAACCAGACCGTGGAAACACAATGAATTATGTCCAACCGACAAAAACTGAGGTGAGTTTCTACAGTAGCCCCCCCTGAAACATGACTCGAGTCATACCATGACAGTCATGGAACCACTTGTTCCTGGTTTGCGATTTTTTTTTTACATTTACAACAATCACGTCTACATTAACGTTCCGATTTCAAATATAAAGTGCTGACCCTCAAGCTACTGATGTAACAAGTTGGGGCGCACTGTACTCGTATCTTCCGTATTGTTCAATAAAACGCATTTTTAATCCGATCGGCGGCCATTTTATTTTTTATTTGTAATATATCAGAGTGCAATACACCTCCCAGCCGATAGGGGCGCGTAGTTGAAAGCATTGGAGAAAATGGCTGGTGATCGGATTAAAAAGCTTTTTATTGAACAATACGGATGATACGGATACTTAGACCAGTGCACTTTAACTGGTTACATCCATGGCTTGGGGGTCAGCACTTTATATTTGAAATGTGAAAGTTTATGTAGATGTACGGCTTGTAAATGTCAAAAATTCGCAAACCAGGAACAAGTTGTTCCATGACGCTTGTGACAGACGAGCGTCATGTGAAACATGGCCATTCTACAGGTGTGATAGCTTAGCTAATTAGCTGTTCAGCATTAAGGAATTGATGGAATTGTGTGTAATTTCACTTTGATGTTCCTTTGGAAAAGCAACAACGAGTAAGGATGAAGAGCTATGTTGTGTGATGTTTGTGAAGGGAATATGTTGTATTATTGAGCTGTGTTTGTTTGTGATGCTGAGACACTGAGTGCCGCGCTATGAGCTTGTAGATCTGCTATTTTTGAAAATTTGTGAAAACCTCTGAATATATGTATTTTTTTTAAACAAACATTTTTTACTCATATCTTTGCTTCTGGAGGTACAAAACATTTTCAGATCGGGGTCCGTGGCCAAATATATATCAAATTTGGGGTCCTTGACATGAAAAAGTTTGAGAACTACTGGTGTAGTTTGTAATGTTTAGAGGTAGTATGTTTGTAGGTTAGTGGTGTAGTTTGTAATGTTTAGAGGTAGTGAGTTTGTAGGTTAGTGGTGTAGGTTAGTGGTGTAGTTTGTAGGTTAGTGGTGTAGTTTGTAGTGTTTAGAGGTAGTGAGGAAGACGTGTGCTGGCAGTGATGATGAGATACATTATGGATGTTTCAATGGGCTCTATGAACAGAAGCCATACTGGAAATAAATTGGGCCTCTTCCTTACTTCCTTTTACAGGTGTTACCAATGATACTAATTAAGGCTCTTTTCCATTCTGGTCAAACAGAGTCAGGGTGCTGATAGTGTGTTTGATGGCTCACTGGAGACACTCTGCTACACCATTGGGTCTCAAAGTGTTCTTGAGGGGGGTTCCAGATGGCCCCTTATATATCTGTAACTCTGAGAGTGTACACATACAACCAAATGGACCCTCACTGGTTCATTTGAACACTCAGAGTTATGGGAGTCCTTGAAATTAAAAGAACCACTGTGCTACACTGAATGAAACAGAGCCTTCATTAGAATCATTGGTAACACCTGTGAAGAAAGTAAGTCAGGGGCCCAATTAATATGGATACTATGCCGTGGTGGAAAAAGTACTCAATGTGTTTACTTAAGTAAAAGTCTCTATACTGAAATGTAGAACTACTCTTGTTACAAGTAAAAGTCTGGAATTCAAAATGTACTTGAGTAAATGCACTTAGTTACTTTACACCACTGCTACTGTGTATAGAGCCTATTTGTATCCAGGTGGACTGTTCAGCGTTGTTTTGTTGATGCCGCCAGTATGTCATGTTTCTAATTAATGTAGTTGTGTATTTGGTAGTGCAAGACCGCCAAGGTTCTTTGATCTCTAAGAATGCTTTACATCATTGGTTCTCAAAGTGGGGTCCGGGGACCCCCAGGGGTACTTGAGGGGATACCAGGGGGTCCCCAGCTAAATAATTTATAGGAACCAAATGGACCTTTATGGGTAAAGTTTTTCCATGGGTTTCATCGATAGATTCATTGACTATCAGTGTTGTGTGAATGAATGGTAGACATTTAACCACTTAAACCGTCAACACTTTGTAAACTTGACCTTTGGCTCTGTACTTGATTTGCTCCTTTTTCCCAAAACCACTTTGCCATCTGCTATTTTCGACTAATGTTCCCCTCAGCATAGGGATGCTATATAAGTTTGATTAGATAAACTATGCTGTGTACAGGAACAGGATACAGTATACATATATATCTGGTATTTATCTGGCTCTCGGTCACTTGAATTAATGTTTGTTTGTTTGTTTGTTTGTTTCTCAGAGTGGAGACGGACTGTGCCGAGGTTGCGCCATAAATGCCCAGAAGACTGAGGTTCTCACCTGCAGTATAACACCCTCCCAGAACATCCACCTCTAATGACGACGCAGAGGTGATCTGGTGAAGCTAGCCAGATGTACGTAGGCCTGTCACAATTCTTACATAATCGTCTGATTGCAATTATTTGAGATAATCGCAATTATTTTGCATAATCGTTGAAGTATTATTATTTGTATGACAATTAATCGTCAACTTAAATTTGTAATCATGACAGCCCTGGACGGACGGACGGAGGATGGAGATGACGGCATACGCCGCTGGAAGGCTCAACCCGAGGATGCCCTAGAGATCGAGAGCATGGAGATCTCTCTCTATCCACGGATTTGTCTGCATGGGGCGGGGGGGATTCCTCTGCGGCGCTGGCCCTGGTCTGCCTGCGGTGGTCTCCATCCGGTGTATCGATCGCTGATTTATCACATAATTCCACTTCAGTGTGTTTTGTGCACACGACAGTGTGTCACGACAGTGTGTATGTGTCTTCGTTGATGCATAAATCCACGACAGTGCGTTCTGTGCTTTTGTATCCACCTCGATGTTAAACACCGGTTGGTTTCCGCCGCCGAAAGACCCAGGTCGGCCGGGGGTTTCCTCTGAAGACGGCTCAAAGTAAGGAACCTCTTTAGGGCTGTCACCATTATGACGTTGAACTTGGCGATAAATTGTCGCTCAAATAATTGCGATTTAACTATTTAATTGCGTCTTACTGACATTTTGAATAAAACTTTGTCTGGCTTTTTTTAGGCTTCGTAAACAAAAGGCGAGCTACACGCTCAAAACGCATCACGTCGTGATGCGTTTTGAGCGTGTAGTTCGGCTATTTCCACAATTTTTTGAAAATGTTTAAAAAATATATGAACATTTTTCAACATGGAAACGATTATGACTATGATCCCCAAAAAAGTATTGCGGTTATCTCAAATACTTGCGATTATGTAATAATAATTGTGACGGTCCTACCTGGTCATTTTTCCTTTTCCTTTGCTGGATGCTGCAGTTGCTTTATGCTGCAGTTTGTTGGATGATGCTTGTGGTGAACAGCATAGCTGTATGCTGTTCGTGTTGGATGCCGTTTGGGTCGTACGTGTGATGATGTGGTTAAAGATTTTTGCTCTTTTTTTCAGGTTTGAAGGCCGACGTTGAATCTATGACTATGTTGGTAGTGTAGTTTTTGTTTTCATCTGCCTCTGCAAATCCAGGCTGTACCTGGTCATTTTGAAAAGGTCCATAAGACCTTGTTCATTTGTAAGGTCACTGTTTGGTAGGTACCAAAAGGACACTGTTTGGTAGGTCCCAAAAGTCACTTTTTGGTAGGTACCAAAGGTCACTTTTTTCTGGCTGGGTTGGGGGGAACTGTGTAAATCCAGGCCTGGACCTGGTCATCTTAAAGGTGTGTGTGGGGGGGGGGGGGGGGGGTCACACGATCATCAATTTCAAACCAATGGAGCAACTATTTTTTGTTTCTCGCCCACCTGAGTTACAGTACATCACGGCAAGGTAACTATACAATGCAAACATCTAGCAAAGTTATTTCATGATATTTTATGAACAATCTAATAATGAGCATTTTTCTTTTTTTTGTTTGGTAGCTTTATTTTTTTCAGAAGGAGAAGCCATTCCGGTACACTTCGGTGAAAAAGAGAAGGCACGTCCCCCGATGTATTCGCTATGGGGTCGGGTGAAGGCCAACAGGAAGCCCGACCCCAGATGACCCCGATCTTCAACGCGGAGCAGCTCTGTTGTGCACAGCGGCCACTCGATCCTGTAGGTTTACACTCTATAACACTCGAAGGATCAGACCCTTCCTCACCCAGGAGTCAGCCCAGCTCCTTATCCAGCCATCAGTCATATCAAAACTTGACTATTGTAACTCTCTCCTTGCTGGCCTCCTGGCATGTGCACTTAAGCCTCTCCAAATGATCCAGAATGGAACTTTTGGTCTTCAACCAGCCAAAAAGGGTCACATGTCTTCATCTTCTCCGCTCCCTCTATTGGCTCCCAGTTACTGCCTCGCACAGAGTACAAAACACTGACATTGGCCTACAAAGCAACCAAAGGTATGGCACCCCATATCTTCAAAGCCTGATCCAACCCTACAACCCCCCCCCCCCCGCTCTCTCAGATCAGCTAACACAGGGAAGCGGTCAGAACCTTCGCTAAAACATCCAGGACAACGCTCCACACGTCCCATACTCTTCTCCCTTCTGGCTCCCAAACTATGGAATGAACTCCCCATTGCAATTAGAACTGCAGACTCACTCTCAACCTTCTGCCATAATCTGAAGACTCACCTCTTCAGACTCCACCTAAGCCTGTAGCACTTGCCCTAGCCTTGACGACCTTGCAGGCTTATGCAAAGGCTAAAATGTAACTTCGATAGGATGTTATGTAATCAGATGGTAATTGTTGACCTGGCATCCTATAGAGTGTATAGTTTCAATGTACATGCTGATGATAGGTCCTTGGTTTACGTATGTATTAATTACGTTTATGTATTAATCGCTCTGGATTAAGCATCTGCAAAATGCCTACATTTTAAAGCTCCTTCCTCCACCACCTCCTTCCACCACCACCACCTTTTACCACCCTCCTTCCACCACCTCCTTCCACCACCTTCTACCACAATTTACAATCTAGACATTTAGCAGACGCTTAATCCAGAGTGATTTACAGTAAGCAAGGACAACACAAGATAATGCATCAAATGCATCGAAATGGTAATCTAATAATAAAGTAATAAATAAGTAAACTAATAATCTAATAATAAAGTAATACATAAGTAAACCAATAAACTAATACATAAGTAAACCAAGAACCTATCATCAGCCTGTACATTGAACCTATACACACTATAGGATCCCAGGTCAACAATGACCTGGCATCAGTCTACATAACATGCTATCTAACATTTTAGCCTTTGCATAATCCTGCAAGGTTGTCAAGGCTAGGGCAAGTGCTACGGGCTGAGGTGGAGTCTGAAGATGTGAGGCTTCAGATTAGGGCAGAAGATTGGGAGTGAGTCTGCAGTTCTAACTGCAATGGGGAGTTCATTCCATAGGTTGGGAGCCAGAAGGGAGAAGAGTCTGGGACGTGTGGAGTGTTGTCCTGGATGTTTTAGAGAAGGTTCTGACAGCTTTCCTGTGTTAGCTGATCTGACAGAGTGGGAGGGGTTGTAGGGTTGGATCAGGCTTTGAAGATATGGGGGTGCCATACCTTTGGTTGCTTTGTAGGCCAATGTACTCTGTGCGGGCAGTAACTGGGAGCCAATGCAGGGAGCAGAGAAGGGGGAGACATGTGCTAAGTTTGGCTGGTTGAAGACCAAGCGTGCTGTGGCATTCTGGATCATTTGGAGAGACTAAAGTGCACATGCCGGGAGGCCGGTAAGGACAGAGTTACCATAGTCCAGTTTTGATATGACTGATGTCCGGATAAGGAGCTGGGCTGACTCCTGGGTGAGGAAGGGTCTGATCCTTCGAATGTTATAGAGTGTAAACCTACAGGATTGAGTGGCCGCTGTGATAGTGGCTCTTGAATGAGAGCTGACTGTCCAGGACAACACCAAGGTTCTTGGCTGTTGGAACCAAAGTTACCAGGGCGTTGTCTATAGAAATGGTTAGATCTTGCATGGGGCAGGACTTAGCTAGGAAGAAGTGAAGTTCAGTCTTGTCTGGGTTCAGCTTGAGGTGGTGTGAAGACATCCACTGTGAGAAGTCAGCCAGACATGCAGTGATGCACTCTTCCACCTGTTTGGCAGACGTGGGGGAAGGATGGAAACATTTGAGTGTTATCGGCATAGCAGTGATAAGATAGATTGTGCACAGAGATAACAGCGCCAAGAGATTTAGTGTACAAGGAGAAAATGAGGGGGCCAAGTACAGATAGCTGGGGGACCCCGGTGCGGGGAGAGGAGAGCAAATCTTTCCAAGAAACCTGGTAGGTCCGGCCAGTTAGGTAGGAGGAGAACCCCTTTAGAGCCACCCTGGCGATGGCTAGGTCAACAAGGGTGTCCTCGAGCAGCTGGTGGTTCACTGTGTCAAATGCTGCTGATGGGTCTAGAAGAATCAGGACTGCAGAGTGGGAGGCAGCCTGGGCAGCATGTAGTGCTTCTGTGACTACAAGGAGTGCAGTTTCCGTAGAGTGGGCCGGTTTGAATCCTGACTGGTTGGGATCAACAGGTTGTTCTCTGAGAGATGGAGAGAAAGCTGGTTGGAAACGACACGTTGAGAGGGAATGGAAGGATTTAGGGACCTCAGGTTACGTCAAGTGGTGACGGTCTGCGGGTGAGTAGGTTTAGAAAGAGAGAGGGAGAAGGTTATGAAGTGATGGTCAGAGTTATTTAGGGAGGTAACAGAGAGGTTAGAGGGAGAGCAAGCTCTGGAGAACACAAGGTCCTACACACCCTCCTTCCACCACCACCTACCACCCTCCTTCCACCACCCCCTCTTTCCTCCACCACCACCTCCTTCTACCAATCTCCTTCTACCACCCTCCTTCCACCACCCTCCTTCTACCACCACCTACCTCTATCACCCTCCTTCTACCACCTACCTCTATCACCCTCCTTCTACCACCTACATCTATCACCCTCCTTCTACCACCTACCTCTATCACCCTCCTTCTACCACCACCACCACCACCACCACCACCTCCTTCATCCACCTCCTTCCAGGTCTCACTTCTGTTTGTAATACATGTTTCCTGTTTGTTTGTAATTCATGTTTGTTTGTAATACATGTTTCATGTTTGTTGTTTGTAATGCATGTTTCATGTTTGTTTGTAATGCATGTTTCATGTTTGTTTGTAATACATGTTTCATATCTGTTTGTAAGTCATGTTTGTTTGTAATACATGTTTCATGTTTGTTTGTAATACATGTTTCATGTTTGTAATGCATGTTTCATGTTTGTTTGTAATGCATGTTTCATGTTTGTTTGTAATACATGTTTCATATCTGTTTGTAATTCATGTTTGTTTGTAATATATGTTTCATGTTTGTTTGTTTGTAATGTATGTTTCATGTTGTCTCGTCAGAGTTAGTCTTGTCCTGTCCCCACTCTCGGCCTGCACCTTGTCGTGGTGAGTGGGCTTTGAACCAAGACAGGCCATTTAACCCATTACAACCTAGTGGTGTAAAGTAAGTACAAATCTGAGGAATTCTTACTTTACCGGAGTATTTCCAATTTTCAATACTTCTACTCCACTACATCTCAGAGGCAAATATTATACTTTTACTCCATTACATTTATTTGAAGACTTGAGTTACTAGTTGTAGCCCTATGTATACATTTCGGCCATTTGAAAATCGATCTACGAGCTACGAGCTTGTAGATTTGCTATTTTCAAGTTATTTTTTTACATGTACCTAACACCTGAAACAAGTATTGGTGCCTTAGTACGGTATACTCATATTTGAAATGTAGAAAGAAAACGCTTCTACTGAAGTGATTGGCGCCCAGCACAATGAAACATACACATAGTACATTTAGCTAAAAGCTTATATTTCATACATAGAAAATGTCACAACTTACTGTGTACTGAAAGGTAGGAAAAAAAGCAGCACTCCTTGGCCCAAAATGGCTGAGAATCAGCCCCCTAGATTGGAATAATGCCAAAAATGGACTAGACTAAAATAAATACACTAAAGCTCCAAATTATTACAACACATGGTATAAAATATTTATTAAAATACCACAGTGTGTCACAGCATGTGTCATTTGTACATCAACCCTCCCACCCACCCACAAGATCAGGCCTTCTGTGTCACTCACAGAGAAATGTTGGTTGACAGTGCAACGGCAGCAAAATAGTATACAAATATGACAAAATATGAAAGTGCAGACAGCAGACTGCATCTCCTCTGGATGACCACTGATCACACCATTCATGGATTTGGGGCACCAACTTGACTCATTGAGTATGTCTTGCAGCCTTGCATCACCAAACCTTTTTCCTAAAATACCTAGGAAGGACATGTATGTATGTTCAGAGATGTTGCACTTGGTAGGGCAGTGAAAAACCAGCTGGGGGAAATCAGGGGTCAACCTCCGCTTCAATTTATCCTGCCTGCAACATAAAATGTTAGGGAAAGATGAGCACAAGTGTATAGATAAAGATGTATTCACAATGATAGCCAATTTAGTTTAAATGTACTCTCATAGACTTGTTTGTGATGGAATACATCTATAATATACTTTTCAGCATAAATGTTTTTGTTTTGTTTCCCAGAACTGTCAAAGACACACATGGTATTTGAGTTACCTGTAGTTTGAAGCATCAAGGTCCTCATGCTTCTCCACTGTGTTTACGAACATCCTTCGTAGATGGTTTATTTTCAGAACCTCTTGGTCAACTATAAGCCATGGCGGATGACTCTCTCACAGAAGATCTTGTAGCGGTCAGCGAAGGGTGGTTCATTTACACACACACACACACACACACACACA
The DNA here is from genome assembly GCF_963454915.1 of Gymnoscopelus microlampas. Lineage (NCBI taxonomy): Eukaryota > Metazoa > Chordata > Actinopteri > Myctophiformes > Myctophidae > Gymnoscopelus > Gymnoscopelus microlampas. The sequence continues at coordinate 30,649,105 of NC_139950.1, read as the reverse complement.
CACACACACACACACACACACACACACACACACACACACACACACACACACACACACACACACACACACACAGATTTTAACCATTTATTTATGTCCACATAAAGGAGAAACATACAGGGACACAAATATTATACTGTAGGTGCAGTAAGGTTACATTCACATAATCCTGGCATATGTCTTCACAATACAATAAACATGTCACTCAGTACTCTATATGGGTATAAGTAACACCGTCTCCGCCATATATGGCGGCTGCCAATTACAGACAGCACAATACTTTGCCAACCTTTTTGCCTCCTTTTTGGGCATCCCAAGTTGTTGAAACCCTCTAACAGCCAGTATGTGGGTATGTCCTATAGGCTGCCAAATATAAAAACAAATAGGCTGCACCTAATAGCCCAGCTCTGAGATGGTATGTAGGAGTGGTTGGTATTTAATGATCTTGGTCATAAAGGCTTCCTCTAGGCTAGAGTCAAAGGTGCAGGCTATCTAATACAGACACTTCCCTGGACTCTTTATCAATCACAACATCTGGTGTATTAGCTGTTAACGATGTAAAGATGTCTGGGTTAAAACAGAGATGGAACATGGATGAAATGACACGGGAATGTTTAAAATACAGTAATAGCACCCATACAATCATAAAATGACAAATCAATATTTGACAGTCCAATATTGACACGCATGTTTTGTTTACAATCTCTTACTTGGCCATATTGCCAATTAGCTTATGGGCTCTATCAGCACTGGTGAGATGCAGTGGTGGACATTCACTTGAGTACTGTACGTTTTTTTAGTACCTGTACTTTCAGTGGTGTAAAGTAACTAAGTACATTTACTCAAGTAGGCTACTGTACTCAAGTAGAATTTTGAGTTAGTTTTACTTTCACAACGTGACGTGTTGTGAGCTTGTAGATATGCTATTTTCAATAGATTTTTTTCATGTGATAACATAAAAAATGATTTCAGTCTCATGTTAAAATGTGTCTCCCCCCAAATAAATCTATTGAAAATAGCAGATCTACAAGCTCACAACGCGTTGTGATGCGTTGTGAGCTTGTAGATCTGCTATTTTCAATAGATGTTTTTATCTGATAACACAATAAATTATTTCAGTCTCTCATGTTAAAATGCTTACCCATGGCCATGGATGTTACAATTATGTACGGGCCCAGAGAAGTACCTGTATCTTCCGTATTGTTCAATAAAAAGCCTGTTAATCCGATCGGTGGCCATTTTCACCATATCCTTTAACCACGCAACCCTATCGTATGGGAGGTGTATTGCACTCTGATACATTATAAATCTATGAGAAAATGGCCACCGATCGGTTAAGAATACTCTTTATTGAACAATACAGAATATACGGGTACTTCTGCGGGACCATACAGAATTGTAACATCAATGGCCATGCGGTAAGCACTTTATATTTGAAATCTGAACGTTTATGTAGATGTACGGGCGGGCTGTAAATGGAAAAGTGCAAACACCTGGTTGAAGTTCGGTCGGGACAGACGACCGTCGTGTATCCATGGCTTGTTGTACATGTATCCCATCTTGTCCGTGTAAATTCCTGAACCTCTTCTTTCTGGACAGACATGAGATTCATATAGCATCGTTTCGAGTCCTTTTGACGTGCTTTTGAAGGATATTTTCTTTGTTTTGATTTATTTTCTTCGGACGTTACCGTTGCTATGGCAGATTGGCAGTTGTTGCAGGAAATGGTGAGGCGGAAGAGGCGACCCCATTGTTTGTAACGGGAATCACGTGCCAAAAACCGCACCACCCCTTTGAAAGTATTACTGCGCTGCTAAGAAAATAGTACCGACTTTTAAACTCTGATTATAAAAATACTGCGCCAAATCAGATGTCGGTAATTTTTTTTCTTACTTACTACCAATAGATCTTTTTTAAGAAGCAGAGATTATTTAGATCCACTTGATGGGAACGAAACTGAAGGAAAAGGGGCTAGACAATACGGCCTACCTGTTGCTAATAATGTACTGTAGGGTTCATGGACTCACATGCGCCACATGGTGGCCGATCAGCCACACTACACCTTAAAAAAAGGTGTCAAATGTGGCACCACCAAGTAGTAGTGGCGCCTCTGTGGTACCACAGAGGCACTCAGATGGTATTACTGCCATTATCAAGTGCTAACCACTGTACATATTATCATATAATACAGTACAAACATGCGTGCAACGACAGATAAGTAGGCTAATAGACAATGATGACCGTTTTAGTGACAATTCAAAAGGATCAGATTTTGTGGTCATGTGAGCCTGACATGTCCACAACATCTGATCCTTTTGACATTGTCAGGAAGGAAGTGTAAGTAAGTAAGTTAGTACATTTTATTTATATAAAAAAGGTGTCAAATGTGGCACCACCAAGTAGTAGTGGCGCCTCTGTGGTACCACAGAGGCACTCAGATGGTATTACTGCCATTATCAAGTGCTAACCACTGTACATATTATCATATAATACAGTACAAACATGCATGCAACGACAGATAAGTAGGCTAATAGACAATGATGACCGTTTTAGTGACAATTCAAAAGGATCAGATTTTGTGGTCATGTGAGCCTGACATGTCCACAACATCTGATCCTTTTGACATTGTCAGGAAGGAAGTGTAAGTAAGTAAGTTAGTACATTTTATTTATATAACACTTCTCACAGAGAGATCATCATCTCACAAAGTGCTTTACATACAGTGAGATTAAAAACAAAGGTATTAATACAATTCATCTCAAGCAGGACAACAACACAAGCATGGAAATAAAATCATGTAACATCAGCAAACGCTTGTTCAAATAGTAGCGTTTTAAGGTTGTTCTTAAAAATGTCCACAGAGGCTGCAGCTCTCAAGACTTATGGTAGACCATTCCAAAGTTTAGGATCTACAGTCTTTGTAAAGGCTTTGTCACCTCCTCCACTTCACTTCCTCCTTAACCAACACGTTGTACCTGTTGTATACGTACCTGTGATGATGCTTGCTGCCATTACATTGTTGGACATTTTCACACAAAGCCCAACACATTTGAGAGGCCTAACCACAATGGTGTCATGCCCTGTGGCATTTTTTAAGCCACACACGACCCCAAAGTCTACTGACAGAATATATACACAAGTTAAAATCAAATGGGCTGGATAACACAATAAAGCTCAACAGTTTCCATTGTGATTCTTTGGGGTGTTTTCAATGTAATAGGAAAATTACCAAACCCGGTGTACAGAAATGAGTTTGTTATATTCATGCGTAAACCCAACCAGAGCGTGTGACTCATCTGTAATGTTCTAGCTGTCTACTAAAATGTCACAAACGCCATAAATACACAAACAGGAAGTCATATGTTGTTGCGCAAAAGGAAGAGGATGTATCCATGGTTACCGTTGATCCTCCTGTTGTCAACAGCAACTCAAACAGGTCATTGGAGTAGACAGACACACCCTAAAACAGGAATGCACGTTAGCATAATTAAAGCAATTCATTGACAGATATGTAGGCCTACATAATGTCCTATTTCGAATAACCTCAATTGAGAAATAACCTTGAGTTCCAGATAAAAGTCAGAGCGTTAGAGAGTTTCATATTACATCATCACAAATCGTCATGAATAGTGTGTGTGTGTGTGTGTGTGTGTGTGTGTGTGTGTGTGTGTGTGTGTGTGTGTGTGTGTGTGTGTGTGTGTGTGTGTGTGTGTGTGTGTGTGTGTGTGTCCGTCCACTGAGTTGCTTAACTCATCCTATTTCATTCTATTTTTGGAGAAATTACTATATTAAATCTCTAAAAACAGGCAGAACTTTCCCATTTATAAATATGTCTGAGTAGGCCTCTGATGCAACAAGCAATCATCGTTTTTCCTATCTTATCTCTCTCTTTGTATGTGTATGACTCATGTGAATTACATAATTATGTTAAGAGAAGTGAAAATAATATGCAGCTATCTTCTCTATAGACCAAAGGTAAAAAAAACAACAACAACAATGAAACTATTGTGTACATATACAATAGTATGAGTCCAATTGCAATGCAAACATCTATCAACCAACCCTTCATGATTCATGTGCAAAGGCAGGATTACACAGAAAGTGTTAGAAATTAAAAGAAAGAAGAAGAAAAAGAAAGTAATTAGCAATGCATTTTCCCAAATTAAACTTGGATCTTGGACGGTCTACTCATTGACAGCATGATCAATACTGACCATTGGCATATATTTCCTGATTATTTAATTACGGGGCCAGAGCTCAGTTTTGGCAGTATTCTGTCACTTCTTCTTCTTCTTCTTCTTCTTCTTCTGCCACTTTTCGCAGTTCTGGCTGAACCGTGCAGTCGCTTTTTACGAAACTCGGCCATATGGTACATGGTCATGAAAAACTATCAAGAAATAATTCTCACAATCTTTCGTCCAAAGGTGGCGCTATAGCACTCAATTGAAAATGCCAACTTTGAACAGGGACAACTCATGCCCTGTTTGACCTACAGCCATGAAACTTGGATACACATATGCGTCTCCTCATGCTGAACAACTTTCACCCTCTGACTTTTGACCTCTGACCTTTAGATCTCCCACCATTTTGAATTATATGAAAAACAGTCATTGGCTCCTAACTTCTACATTTTTTCACTTATGGAAAATCCGTTGAAAAAAATACTTGTTTTTGCCAGTTCTGGCTTAACCGTGCATACGCTTTTTACGAAACTCGGCCATATGGTAGATGCTCATGAAAAACTACCAAGAAATAATTCTCACACTCATTCGTCAAAGGGTGGCGCTATAGCACTCAATTGAAAGTGCCAACTTTGAACAGGTACAACTCATGCCCTGTTTGACCTACAACCATGAAACTTCGATACACACATGCGTCTCTTCATGCCCGACAACTTTCGTGGTCTGACTTTTGACCTCTGACCTTTAGATCGCCCACCATTTTGAATTATATGAAAAACATCCATTGGCTCATAACTTCTGTATTTTTTCACTTATGGAAAATCCGTTTTTTGTAAAAAAACTTTTTTGTAGGCAGAGGTCCAAAGTTCAAGTGTTAAACGTTTCGTGCAGATTGCTCAAAAATCCCAGGAGGAGATAGATTTTAACTATTACAGTTTTATGAAAATTATTCATCTGTGCCTAAAACATACATGCAGACTCACATTTCTTTGAAACTTTGCAGAAATGTACAGGGTCATTCCAAATATCACTGAAACCAATCTTACTCCAATTGGCCAAAAGGGGGCGCTATAGCAATTTTTTGAAAAGGCAGACTTTAAACAGGCAAAAGTCATGCCTCGTTTGGCCGAAAGTCGTGAAACTTGCTTACACATGTGCATTGACTCATGAGGAACACACGTATCGATTTGACCATTAAGCTCCGCCCTTAGATTTTCCGCAATTTTGAGCAGTTTGAAAAATACTTGTTTTTGCCAGTTCTGGCTTAACCGTGCATACGCTTTTTACGAAACTCGGCCATAAGCTCCAGCCCTTAGATTGTCCGCAATTTTGAGCAGTTTGAAAAACACTTAAACCCAGGATTTTTCAGCTATTTGCGTGAAACTGTATCATCTGTGTCATCTCCTTTTTCACAGGTACTTGTCTGTTGGGCCAATGGCGTCTCCCTTAAATGAATGCCTCACAATCTCAAGGTCGCCAGTTCAAGCCTCACTTGATGCAGACTTAATTTAAGTTGAATTGCAAACAACATGACTGTATCAATGAATACATGTGCAAATGGTAAAGATAACCTGAAATGCTTATTTGAGAGTATGTTTTTTCAACGTATGACATACTTCATTCTGAAAATAGCTGATCTACAATCTCACAACTTTTCATGGTTTGTGAGCTTGTAGATCGGCTACTTTCACTAGTTTTGGTTCTGAGGAGATGTACAATTTCTTCATTGGTAAATGGTTTGTGAACGAGTGATCTTAGTGTTAGTGAAACAGGGGCTTGGTTCATGAAAGAAGGTAAGAGTTTATGATCTTCAACAGACAATATCAGCCTGGACAAAGCTATAGCACTATAGGTAGTGTTGCAGCCTATTAGTTTGAAGGTTGAGAGTTTGAATCCTGTTAATGGCAGTAGGTTGAGATGTCCAATCAAACCATTATGTTTCCATCTCTCTCTCTCATCAATCTATTGTTTCCATGTCACTCTCTCTCTCTTCAATCTATTCCGTTTCCATGTCTCTCTCTCTCTCTCTCTCTATTCACTGGCCCCGTATTATTGCTGCTTGCAGCTATATTTTATAATTAGATTACATTTTTTATCTGGCTTGCTAAACGTTTGAAGTAAGTCACAGATACAGGCAATGCTGTTTTGGAATGGCACCAATAGAACACACTCAGTACACTGAACAATCTCTGGCACTCACTCACTGGCAGCACTGTTCCTGCTATATTGTTACTTTTAGCTCTCTTTTCTTGGCACTCTATTCATTTGACCGTCTGTTATCAATGCCTCTGAGTCAGTGGTTCTAAAAGTGGGGCCCAGGAACCCTCACAGTTACTTGAGGGGGTTCCAAATGGCCCCGTACAGGTCTGCAACTCTCAGTTATGGAGGTCCTTGAAATAATAATAAAAAAAGGTTTGAGAAAGTTACAGGGCCACAATGTTAACAAGCCCCTAGGGCTTTTTGTGTTATCCTTTTAACAATCATTGTAAACCGTACCTCTGTACAATCTACAAACTGTTTATAAAGTAATCAATCAATCAATCAATCAATCAATCAATCAATCAATCAATCAATCCAGAACCACTGCTCTGAGTGATGCTATTCAAGTTGCAGTACACCCTTATCACCACACGGGGGCAGACATGCCACATGAATGGAATCAGAACTACACGTTGGTGACTACAAATCTCGCGGATTCCAGCCGCGTATGTTTACGGAAGTGAGAAATCATGGCTGATCGGTGTGCGTTCGTTTTAAGTCTCAGAGCAGCTCACACTGGTTTCTGTGCAGAGGGAGGATACCTGCGTCACCTTCTCGGGACACACGAAGTTGAGGAACCAAACGCATCTTCCATGTGAATGGATAGCCGTTAAAAGACATCGCTACAGTATGTGTGTTGTTGTTGCTGTTAGCTAGTTGCTGTGCATAGACGACTAGTTGGCTCTAGTTAGTCGTACTTGCTATAAAATAAAGTTGACCTAATCAATGAAACCATTGGACTCTGATGAGGATGAGGAGCAACTGGCTGTTTACCAGAAGACACTGAGAGGTACAGTACGTTCACAGTGTCACTGATATAGCGCTAGGATGGCTGTGATATTTCATACATTTCATGTATTCCAGGTATTTTTAATACAAGTATTTTGAATACATGAAATGTATGTAATATCACAGCCATTCTAGGGCTATGTCACTGACCAGTGGTGGAAAAAGTGCTGACATTTTGTGTTTAAGTCAAAGTATCAATAATGCAATGTAGATGTACTCTACAAGTGTTCAGTGTCCCGTATTCAAAATGTACTTGAGTAAAAGTACTAAAGTATCGGCACCAAAATATACTTAAAGTACTACAAGTAAAAGTACTCATTGTGCAGAATGTCCCATTTCACAGGTTCAAAATGTATAAAAGCTCTTTTGAAAATAGCAGATCTACTGTGACATTTATATAGTGCTTTTATCCAAAGCGCTTTACATAGATTGTGCATTACATTCACCCATTCAGTAGTTACTTTACACAACACTGACTGCTCCAGAGAGGAGTTCATTTAACTATACTATTTTTCATAGATGGACGATTATTACCCCTTCGTGAATCAAAATCTAGGTTTATTTTACTCCATTTTTTACAAGCATTATCAAGAAACACAGTTTTTAAAAATGATTAATTTGTTTAATAGTCCTATGAAAAGCTTGAATCATTCACATTCTCAATTTATATTTAAAACTGTTTGGTATTCGGGCTACCCATTTGTTTCAGTTTGAATCACTGATTGTGCCTTTTAGATTAAATTAGCAACATAAAGCGGTTAGTTGTACTATCCTCCTCACACACCTGTTTGTAAATACCTTTTTATATGTAGCCTCTAGTCTAGTCTCTATCTGTATTTACTGTATAATACATCACCACCAACTGCTGCTGCCCCTCTTTATATTCATGAACCAGGTCTTAACTTAATTGTATGAAAGAAATTAAGAATGGACTACTGGACACTATATTTATTTAATTATAGTTATAGTGAGAAATCAAAGAGGGGAAAAAAGGCTTATTTTCTGTATATCCTTCACCGATGTAAAGGGGAAGAAGTTCACTCAAAATGCATCTCTCAATTACATCTTCTAACTTTTAATAATTTGGTCATGTGGGTTATGTTTCCAGAGCGGGCCAACCGAAGCATCCAGCAGCTGAGCAGTGCGCTGGCGGCGAGGAGCGCCGATGGAGAGGAGACGGGGGCGGTCAGGAGCCCCCTCTCCTTCATGGCTGGGGAGGAGGAGCAGGCAGCGTGGGCCCAAAGGACTCAGAGCCAAGCAGGTGTCAGATGTGATGTTTTTTTTACTAGAGCCCAGTGGTGGAAAAAGTACTCACACTTAGTACTTAAGTAAAAGTATCAATACAGCAATGTAGATGTACTCTGTTACAGTAGAAGTCCCGTTTTCAAAATGGCCGAATGTATATAGGGCTGAAGTGGTTCATGTACAGTAAGTACTTACAGTTCTTAAGTAAATCTACCTAGTTACTTTCCACCACTGCTAGAGCCCAAGAACCGATGCTGGATGTTTGGGTCCAATGCCAATCCCGATGTTTTTGTTGGGTCCTAGGTCCCAAACCTTTTAGCTCGAGACCCAAAAGAGAACTTTTATGTCTCCCCAGGACCCAAGCTTGTGAAAAAATATTTTCACTACTTCTTAAGCATTTGTTTTCTAATATATGGAATTTGTTTGATTAGTTTTTATTTATTCATGAAATTCTTTAAAAAAATCATTGAATTTGTTTTGAAATAATAATAATTAAAAGCAAAATGTAGGAAATAGGGTTGTCCGATATTGGCTTTTTTACCGATAACCGATATACCGATATTGTCCAACTCTTAATTACCGATACCGATATCAACCGATACCGATATATGCGGGGATTATTGTGATTAGGGTAAGCTCAAATTTCATATCACACACACCATATACAGTAAGAACTCCTGTAACTTATTTATAAAGCAAAAAAAAAAAAAATTTTTTTTTTTTTCAAAAACCGATACCGATATTTTCCCGATATCAATTTTTATGCTAATATCGGCCGATAATATCGGGAGGCCGATAATATCGGACATCCCTAGTAGGAAACAAAAAGTAAAGGGATATTTACTCGACCACCAATTATCAATGTTTTGACTAATATTTTCCTAAAACAAAAAAGGGCAAAATCTTGAAATTATTTTTAACAAAATGATTAAAAATAAACTAACCTTTTTCATTGATAAAACATTATGAAAAGATTAAAAAACATAAACTGAACTTTATTTTATTCAACTACTTTGAAAAAACGTTTGAACATTTTCATCTATAATTACCTGCCCAAAATAGAGACGCCAAAAATCATGACCAACCTTTACATAGAGATTTTCACCTGAAAGTAGTGTCTTATTTGCAGTGGGGCCCTGCTACAATTAACTCTATACCAGGCAAGATGACCTTGAACCTTAGTAATGTTTGGTGTTTGGCTCCAGTGTAGTAGCCATTGCTAGTTTCATATAATTAAATATTTTATCGTGTGTGTGTCTGTGTGTCTCTATCTTTGTGTTAGTCAACCAGTTGAGGAGCCTTTTACAGAAACAACAAAAGGAAACACACTCTCCTCTTTCCCCTTCAAAGAGGCAATCTCCACCTAAGGTACCATACTACAGGTTACATCACAACATTTTAACCACTTAATCCCTACAAACACTTTGTTGACTGTGGTGGTCCCATAGAGCAGCGGTTCTCAAACTTTTTCATGTCAAGGACCCCCCAAATTGATATGTATTTGGCTGCATACCCCTCACCCGAAAAGGTTTTGTGCCAGGGACCCCCAGAAGAGAATGTTTGTGTCAATTCTTTTTCCCAAATTATTCAAAATATTCCAAACATTTTCTATATTTGTCAAATATTTTCAAAAACAGCAGATGTACAAGCTTGTAGATCTGCTATTTTTGAATAGCCAACATGGAAAAAGTGGTTAAAATATTTAATTATAATAATTATTGTGATGCTATGCTGGGTACCCCCTTGAACCCCCCCAAGGACCCCTGGGGGTCCCCGGACCCCACTTTGAGAACAACCAATGCCATAGAGGTCAATTATTGGCCCCTTATTTTAATCCTCTACACTTTATGTCAACATGACACATGAGCTTGAATGTTTGCCTGTTTTCAACGAATGTTCGCCTATTATAACGTGTCTCGAATAAGGACGCTAGGGTTGCTCACTGAGTCGCTCACAGAAAATAACAGACTGTCAAGCTAATAACATGACAGTCAGCGATTTATTTTATTTTCAGCGAGCAACACTGTTGTGTGACAGTGTGACAATACATTATTAATTGGTTTTTAGATAGATATGTTTTTTTTTGTTCAGTTTGATGGGTAGTCATTCTGTGTTTTTCCCCCATATGGTACTGTGTTGCTAGACATGCTATTTCCGTCTGACGTGTGATCATCTCACTTTTGTCAGAGAACACAGGAGGCGGGGATGGCCATTCAGGACCTGATCCCGATGATTTACAACCAGTCCGAGTATATCCAACATCTGGAAGCCCAAGTCAAATTCTGCACGGTGCGTGTGTGTGTTCGCTTTCATGGCTGTGCATGTGTTATGCTCATATCGGAGTCATTTTCTCTGCCAGGACATCAAGCGTTCAGCCCTGTGTGTGGCTATCTACGTGACTGTCCACGGCTCTGCCATAGCACTAGGCCGATTAGTGATCTTGTGCATACTGACAGCAGGCCAAGGGCCTCAGATCTCAAATATTTTTCAAGTCGTTCAAAGTCATGTCATTTAAAAAATATATATAATCACAGAGCAATCATCCCTCCAGGCTGTGGAGAAGAAAAATACATTTGAGTTCGTCGACTATGTTTTATAGTTTGTTGCAACTGATATAATAATGCTTGTTGCAGTACATCCCTGCCCCTGTTGCCTGCAACGTGTTCCACACAGAACTGACATTTACAGAAAAAGTAGGTCTCTGGAAGGATCACAAAACGAGTTTGGAATGGCAAAAACCTGACACTTGACGGATTGGATTGACGGGTGATAAAATCAATCAATGGTGATAAAATTGTCATTGTCAATCATGTTTGTCCAAGTGATGACAACATGTCACACTACTTTTCGATGTGTTCAGTCTCCACATAACCTACTATCTATCTATTCTGGCTGCACTTTGATAATGTGATCACACTCATTTCTCACTATTGTCTCATACTTCTGCACATTGTCATATTGTGTGTGTGTGTGTGTGTGTGTGTGTGTGTGTGTTTTCTCAGGAGGAGCTGGAGGGGATGAAGCAGCGTGTCGGGGTGGTGGTGGTAGAGAATGAGAAGCTACAATCAGATCTGAAGAACACAATATTGGCCCAAACGGTGTGTGTGAAAGAGAGACAGTTACTTCCAATAATGCTGGTTTGTTACATTTAGTGTTTTTGTGTGTGACAAAGAGATGACGACGACGGCGCATGTCGTGTAATGTTGAATATACTAAAATGTCTGTTTATGATTTGTGTTCATGAGCTCACATTATGTGCATTCCTCAGGTAAATGAGTGTCCAGCAACCAATCTAGCCCACAACTCGGCAGAAGCCCTCACATGGCAAAATAAACTGGTACAGTACATGTCATATAGATACCTTCTGTCCTTTCCACTGTTCACTTGTGACACATTTGAATCCCATTAGCACGTTATCACTTCATACTAGGTGTGCATCTATCCATAATTTTCATAGGGATTATTCAGTCCATTACTTTTTCGTTTAATCCAAAAATCGAGAAGCATAGATTTATTTTTTTATGTTTAAATGAAAATATTATGTAACAATGAATTGATGCGAAAAAATCCAATTGATATTTTATAATCAACTAAATTGACCCCCCCCCCTCCAAAATAGATTATTTAATTAAAATCAATTAACTGTTGCATCCCTAGATGTTAAAATTCTCCAAAATGTGTACATTCAATTTTGTACAATTATGTGTGTTCTAGGAGCAGTTGAAGGTGATGTATCAGGCACAGACTGAAACTCTGGAGTCCCAAGTTGTATCTCTCAGGTCAGTACTTAAACTCATTCATTGGCTTATTTGTGTGAACCACTACTTAAAATGAGTGTAAAAAAAAAATATTTTTTATTTTATTTACAAAAATAACAAGAATAGTATAGATCTACTGGTTCATCTGTAGATCTGCAATTTTCGCTACTTTTGGAAAACTGAAGTGGTAAGGTAAATTACCACTACATAAATTGCATTTGCCAATTAAGGCATGTAGTATCTGGAATACTGCGTGCTGTGCATACATCCAGTGAAAGATATATTTATATTATTTATTTAGAACAGTTTTGATGTCAACCAATTGCCAGATGCTCTCACATTTATGGTTGAAATTAATTTTCAGTGTGTTATTCCCATGGAGGTTATAGAAGCAATGTCGCAAATGAAATGATCATTTCAGAAATGGAAAATGCTTTATTTGTTTCTCGCTCCCTGCCATTTCTCACTCTCCTTCCCTCCCCTGCCATTTCTCACTCTCCCTCCCTCCTTCCCTCCCTCCCTCCACTACCTCTCCTCTATCCTGTCCTCTGCCGCTTCGTCCACCACCAGGAAGGAGTTGTCCATCAGTCAGAAGGAGTGTGGGGAGGTGAAAGCTCGTCTCAGACGCAGGGAGGCGCAGGCCGCGGAGAGTGCGAAGGCTGGCAGTGCGCCCCGCGTGGCAGGCCTGTGTCTGAAATGTGCCCAGCATGAAGCCGTCCTGGCCGGGACACACACAAACGTGCACGTCCAGGCCATTGAGAGGCTCACCAAGTCAGTGTGGCGAGCATGACACACACACACACACACACACACACACACACACACACACACACACACACACACACACACACACACACACACACACACACACACACACTAGGGCTGGGTGATATAGGCAAAATCAAATATCATGAATTCTTTTGACCAAATATATTAATATTATGATGTCTTATTGTGACAATAATATATTTTTTAAATATATATAGCAAAAGTATTTTTTTCAGAAAACTTAAGGATTTAGAACAGTGGTTTAGAACAGTAGTTCTCAAAATTATCAGATCTTCAAGCTTGCCTTTCATCTGCAATTTTTTTGATAATTTTTTGAAAAATCTTGAAAGTGTGTGAAACACATCTACTCTTCTGGGGGTCGCTGGCACAAAACATTTTCAGATGGGGGTCCACTGCACGGAAAAGTTTTGAGAAGTACTGATTTAGAAGACGATTTGTAGAATCGGCCTCATGTCTTAATGGGTTAAGATGATGAAAACAAAGAGTGGAGATCCAGGGTGCAAAATCACTGTTCACTGTTCACTGTGGAGCCACATAGAGTATGAGACACATGCAATTGTGTCTGCAGAGAATGTTTCCGGTTTCAGCAAGTACAAAAAAAAAGAAAATCAACTGCTTTTGAAGTATGCCAGCTTTACTCTGGCCTTCACATACATTTGTACATTGCTTATGATAGGACCATCTGCTAAATGCCTAAATTGTAAATTGTGCACAATCGGTGTTTGTACTGTGGGCTCACACACCCGTCTGTCTGTGTGTTTGCATGTGCATGTGTGCCGATTCGTGTCTGTGTTCCTGTGTGTCTGCCCGTCCATCTGTCTGTAAAGGGAGCGTGACGAGTTGATGGCGGCTCTGTGCGCGGGGCGGGTCAGCCAGCAGGAGGCGCAGCAGAGAGAGTGGTCAGCCTGTCTGCAGGTCAAACAGGCCGTGGAGATGGCTGAGGAGTTCAAGCTGCAGAAGACCAGGGTCAGACTCACTTTCAAAGAAATTGTCGAAACTTTTCCAAAAATAGTGAAAACAGCAGATCTATAAGCTCACAACATGTCGCAATGCGGTGAGTTGTGACTGTGAGCTTGTAGCTACTTTTGTGCCACACTGTCATACATTTAAGTTGAAAATAGGGCTTAAGTTGTTAAAAGTTCAAATTAATTGGCCTCTGACCCAAGTGTCGGCGATGGACGGGAAACTGCTTCGGTATGTTTTAGCCAATTAGCCAAACTTTATAACGCAAAGCCAAAAATGTAACCTTTGAACCCCGGTGTAGCTTGTTTTGTTCTTTTGTTGATTTGTGCTGGATTAAATCCAAACAAATCAACACGGCTGATTTTTACAATTATAAACATATTTTTCTAAGTAGCAATTAAATGGTGTGACTGGTTCATTAAAATTTGTTTCATGCCCTTAGATATAACACACTTGCGTGGAGACACACTCACACTTGTTGATTTATTGTCTTCTATTCAGCGCTGCTTATCATTATTTTAGCGTCAGTAATGTATTTTTTATCTTTCTATATAACTGTATGAGTTTGTCTCGTGTGTGTAGGTGGAGGTGCAGTGTGAGCAGCTCTCCAGGGAGCTGGCCAGACAGAGGGAGCACATGGAGTGGGAGGCCAAGGCCCTAAAGGAGAGAGTGGCAAAGGCCAGAGAGGAAGGCCGCACTGCAGCTCGCAAGGAGAAAGAGGAACTCGCACAGTCTGTAAGTCTGTGTGTATGTGCAGGTCTTAACTATACTTGTGAGAGTACATTACCACTTAAACCCTATTCTTAGTAGACCAGTGTGCTGCTCGACAGTGCAGCTCCTTTTTTCCGATGCACACATTTCTTTTAGAACAGAAAATATATATATATAATAGAAATAGCTGATCTACAAGCTCACCGTGTAGCAATGCGACACGTTGTGAGCTGTTTGTTCACCCCAGGGACGCTAGGGTTGTTGTTAAGACACGAATGTGTGCGTGTGTGTGTTTACAAGTGTTACTGACTGATCGATTTTCTTTCTTTTTCAATGTGTGTGTGCGTGTGTGTGTGTGTGCGTGTGCGTGCGTGCGTGTCAGGTGACCAGTCTATCCCAGCGCGTGGCTGAGTTGGAAGGACAACTGGACAGAGCAGACAGAGACAAGAGCTCACTGACCAATCAGCTGGATGATACCCTACGCAAACTGACCAATCAGGAACAAGACGGGACCAAGGTGTGTCTTATTGGCTTGATTCCGGCTGGTGACCTGTGTTGCGTGTCCATCCCCCTATTGTATCTGCACTCCAACTCTCTCTCAACACTAACCTGTCTAAAACAGTGGCTCTCAAACCTTTTTTTATTTATTTCAAGGACCCCCATAACTCTGATGCTGCGTTCACACTGGCAGCTACAAAGCTAACAGGCTACCATACATTTTCAATGGAAGCCACAGCGACATGAAGCTGCAAAGTGACACCCGACGTTTGTAGCTGCTACAAAATCTACAAAGCTGGCTTCAACTTGAGGCTGATTCTACAAATGCCTTCTAAACTAAATATTTCAAACACTTTCAAGATTTTTCAAAAAAGCAGATGTATACGCTTGCAGCGCGGCACAAAGTATATCTGCTATTTTTGAACAGCCAACGCTACAATCTGAAATGACATAGACGCTTTACCGGTTTTAATGGGTTAAAAACAACAAAGCAAAATCAAAAAACATGGAACCATTTGTCCCATTTGTACGCTTGCAGACTTACAGAGCTGTAAGGGTCCATTTAGAACCCCCAGGGAGTCCCTGAACCCCACAGGTCTATAATAAGAATCCCACTCCGGTCGTGCTGAATTCTCTACCTTGACTGTAATGGTTTCTTAATTCCAAATGAGGGCGCCAAAGCCTTTATTATTTCAGCATATTCACAACGCACTCCTTTTTGAGAAGGAGTACAGATCCTTTCAAGAATATTATACCTTCTATTTAAAGACAGTAATGCATGCTTATGCTGACAGCACATTATGTGGATAATATAATTAGTTGTCCCTGTGAATTCAGTTCTATGGTTTCTTTTGATTCAGTTTGAGTTAACACAACTAATTTGTCAATATATATAAGATATATACTGTAAAAACCCATAGCTTTTAAACACGTTTTTCTAAGGTAAAACACAAGACAATTAAAATCAAGGTCTTGACACTGAGAGATTATAATCAGAATTGTGTGTGTTCAATGTTGACACAGTATACACACACTCATGAGTTAAAATAACAAACATTCAAACTGTTACACCCTGTTTAGCTACTAGTAGAAGATGATGAACGTCATAATGAGCATAATGCGGGGGAAAGATGTTCAGTCGTTATTTACCTTGCCTTTCTCTTCCGCAGGCGCTTGTAGATCTGCGCTACCAGGTGAGCCAGGCACAGCTGAAGAGGGACGAAGCAGAGAGAGAGCTCCGAGACCTCGGCACCAAGACCGCCCGACTGAGAGAGCAGGCCGCACAGGTCAGTCACACTCGTTCGGAACGGGGTTCTGATCAGCGAATTACTTATGCGGGGTAAAATCCTCAGTGATGAATTAACACTTGAATCCCGGTCTGCTGTATATTTTGTCGTATGACGTCGCCCCAGACTGAAAATAGCCGATCTGTAAGCTCACAACGTGTTGCATCCGCAACGTGTTGTGAGCTTTTAGATCTGCTATCTTCGGCCTGCGACGCCGTTGTACACGGAACTCAAATTACGCATATAATATTACCGTGTGCTGCAAATGTCTTGGTGTCCTTAATTGTCCTGAAACTCAGTACAACTCAGTCATGTGAACTGACCCATTAGACAGAACAAGAACAATGAATACATTGTGCAGTATTGTGATTTTCTTAATTTTATGTAGTTCTTGGAATTACTTTTATTAGAAATAAACAACAACCAACAACCAAATTCAGTTGCTTTGCATATTCAATTCCACCTTTCACTTTGGCATGTGGGCACATGCATTCATATTCATAAATATGAATATGAATTGCACCGATGAGGGACAGAGGGCACCCGAAGGAGCCACAGGTTCACATAAACAACAGAGATCACAGATAACAGTAGTAGAACTGCGTATGAAAGGGACTTACTGTACCAGCTTAGAGATGGTTGTGTTATTTTTGGAAGGTAAGAGTGGGTGTCTGGTGTATAAGCTCTTGAAAAAGACAGAAAGGGTCGAAACGTTGTATCTGCTGTTTGTCGCAAAATAAAAAACCTTTGGAGCATTAAACAAGTGAGTTGCGAGCCCTGCTTTGTTCTGGTGTATAAGCTCTCATACACTTAGGCTGTGGCTGAATACTACAAATAATAAGAAACTACCAAATGCTTATTTTACAGTAACAGAAGATGGGTAGAAAATGTCCAATTGCACCCTGCTAGCAGCCCTGCTATCTCAGCGTGTTATAATTATAATATATAATATTATATCATATTATATAATATTATAATTATAATATTTCCACGGTTCATTTGACCCACATTCCTGAACTGGACCCTGCACAGTAAAATCCTCAGTGTTAAAGGTAGTTTAAGTGGTATTTGTTTTGGTTTACAAACCTTTTTTTGTTTTATTTTTTTTTGTTAAAATTCTTATGATCTAAAATATTCTGATAGTAATCATTGATATAGAGAAGTTGAACAGGGGTCTGCTGGTCTTTCCAGTTCTTTAGTAAACATAAAATACATCTTAAGGTTGCTCAGGGTCACCAATTTCATCCAATCAGGAGAGAGAAAGCATTTTTCAGTTTCTGTTTACTAAAGAGCTGGAGAGACGGGGAGACCCCTGTTTCTGATCAAGCACTCTATACTGTAGCAATGATTACTGTGGGAATATAGAGCTATTTAACACTTATTGTAAAAAAATATATAACTTGCAGTACCTTTTTAATTTGTCCACATCTAGCTCAGAGAGTGTACAAATGTAACCAAATGGACCTGTAAGGTCATTTGTACCCTCTCAGAGTTAAATTAACACTGCAGATTTGACTGTGTATATATTCTTAACCTTGGTCTGCTGAGACACCATTCAACCCTGAGGGCTTTTATTGGTGCATTTTCGGCAAGGAGGTCATAAGGGGGGCTTATTGTGTAAGACTCTCTTCTCACCTCTCGCTTCCTCCCTCCTCCCCCTCTCGGCGGGACAGGAAGTGGAGAGGCTGAACTTGGAGCTGATTGGCTGCCGGCAGCACCTGGAGGCGGTCCAGAAGGACGGGGGCCAATGGCAGGCCGAAGCCGTGAGCCTGGCAGAACAGCTGGCAAACACCCAGCGCCAACTGCACCTCACCAGGTAGTACCTAATCCTATTATACATGCCACCACACACACGTACGTACACACATAGCGCGCATGCACACACACACGCGGACGCCCGCACACACGCAGCGTCCCCAGCCCTCTGCCCAGCCCCAGCCCCAGTCCAGTCCAGTTCAGACCAGTACACCAACTGTACCGCACCAGGTAACTGTTAATCCTATTATACAAGCCACACACACACACGTACACACACACGGACACACACCGCTGTGCCATGGTCCCGGTACCAACTGGACCCCACCAGGTCACCTCTAATCCTGTTAGGCATGCCACAACATAACACAACACACACACACACACACACACACACACACACACACACACACACACACACCGTTCTCTGCCATCAAGCCACTACCCAGCCCAGCAACAGCTCCAGAGGGGCCAAGGCTTTTTCTCCCATCCTTGGCACACACACACACACAC
Organism: Gymnoscopelus microlampas; assembly: GCF_963454915.1. Classification (NCBI taxonomy): domain Eukaryota; kingdom Metazoa; phylum Chordata; class Actinopteri; order Myctophiformes; family Myctophidae; genus Gymnoscopelus; species Gymnoscopelus microlampas. The sequence continues at coordinate 30,630,361 of NC_139950.1, read as the reverse complement.
ACACACACACACACACACACACACACACACACACACACACACACAAGGATGGCGCAGTGCGTCTGACGTTCACTGGACAGTCTGGCCTTGGCACCGCCTGCCTAAGCCCTGCAACCGTCCTCACCACAGGCACTACCGGCCTCCCTCCCTCCCTCCCTCCGTCTATCTCAGTCTATCATTCCATCCATCCATCCATCTATCTATCCATCCATCCATCCCTATGTTCCCTCATCCCTCCTCCTATCGACCCCCCCACAGGCCCCACACACCAACTTCTTCTCCGTTTCTTATTGCCTCCACCCGTTCACCTCTCCCTCACCCCTCCCTCTGTCCTTCGGACCCGTTCTCTGTCCTTCGTTCCCTGTCTCTTTCTTTATTCCTTCCTCCATCAGTTTCTGCATCCCTTTATCAACCCTCCCGCCCCCACACACACCCCTCTCTCTCTCTCTCTCTCACTCCCCTCCTGCCATCCGCTGGCTGCCATTTTCCCCCTTCTTTCCATGCCGGTACCGTGATAGCCCATGCCAGCCGCCCAGGGCACACTTTTCTCCCCCCCCTCCTTTCTCTCTCTCTCTCTCTCTCTGTCTATCTGTCTCTCCTTTCTCTGTCTCTCTCACCCCCGCAGCCCGCTGTCGAGGTGTCTGAGACAGGCACAGATGTGGAGGCAGTGCCCCCGCCGCGCTGAAGGCAGCGGGATCCACGTGTGTGTGATTTTGAGTGTGTGTGTGTGTGTGTGTGTAGAGTGTGTGTCGGCTGCTGTGCACGGCTCTGATCAGTGTTTAAGTGTGTTTGTCTGTCAGCTGGCCAGCGGTAACACATTGGCTGCATGGCACCGCCGTGTGCCGTGTGCCGTGCTCATGTTAGGGATAAAGGGCACGGGTGCACGCGTGTGAGTGAGTGTGTGTGCGTGCGCGCGCAGGCATGTGAGTACATTCCAGCCAGCTGTGGAGAATGACATGCATATTAATGTGGAAACATGGTGACTTTGACCCGTTCTAGAGGGCTAAACAATCTCAAGTGTGTGTGTGTGTGTGTGTGTGTGTGTGTGTGTGTGTGTGTGAGTGACAAAAAGTTGAATATGTCTTCATGTTAGTATAATTTAAGGCAGTCGGTGTAGGCATTCATTTTTCTTTTGTTTATTTGTCGCTAATGTCCACCCTCTTACATTGAACAACACACATCTCTTTCCATTACCCCCATGACTCACAATGAGCATTACACACACATACTGAATTGGGGTCTGTCACAATCAGGAATTCAGAATAATTATACCTGTAAGCAAAACATTTATCTTGTTTAACACTTTAAACCACTTACTGTAAGCCCTTCTTATATTCGTTCTACGATGGTGTCGTGCAACAATGCGACGTGTTGTGAGCTTGTAGATGTCACCTATAGTGACATACCCAAAATAGTGACACCAGATTTAAAGCTATAAACACTATAGTCTTACATTAAACTTAACATTATGTCATCTCTGAGGAGCGTCCCGGAAGATGAACGGATAGACCTGTGCGACATTCCCCGGTTTGATTCCAGCTCGACACCTGTGTTGCGTGTCTTTCACCCTCTCTGTGGTCAGTGTCCTTTCATCTAAATTAAGCAAAAACTGCCCCAAAATGTTTACCTTTAAAAAAGCAGTATTCAACGTTGTGTCAGCGATAGGCAAAAGTGGAAAGGGTCATGGGGTCATTATTAGTTTGCACATACAAATGTTACTGGCAAAACACTGGGAGCAACCTAACACGTCAGCAACTGACACGCACTAAGACTAACCCTAACTGACTGACATCTGGACATCTTACCAGTAGCTAACGCTGCAGCACAGCTAGCCTAACTCCCTTTGTCTCTTTAAAGATTTGTTTTTTTGGCATTTTATTGCTTTATTGGAGAGGGACAGTGAAAGTATGACGACAGGAAGAATGGGGAGAGAGATGGGGGAAGACATGCTGCAAAGGCCGTCGGGAACGGGACGCGAACCCGCGGCACGCTGCTATTAAGGATTTTCAACCAGGGTGCCTAGACCGCGACGCCACGGCCTAGGCCACTCCCTTTGTCTCTTTGAAATACTTCCCAGATGAACAAATGTCGAGTGATGATCTTCCTTTCTATATCTCTAACTCTCTCTCTCTCTTGACCCCTAATTCTCTTCTTTCTCTCTCTGTCCATCTGTGGGCCTTCTGGGGTTATGGTGTTCAGTCAGCGTCACGTTCTCTGTTGCCCCCCCCCCCCCCCCCCCGCAGTCCACTCCAGAGCCTGTGCCGGGGTCTTTGTAGCTGTGACGGCCTGGTGTGTGTGACTGTGTGTGTGTGTGTGTGTGTGTGTGTGTCAGGCACTTAAATGACAAGGCTTTTAGGCAGCACTTTGATACTCTCAACATTTGGTGTCCCTAACTCTCTTTCATTCTCTCCACCACTCGCGGACAAAATGATCACAGCCCCCCTTCAAACAGTCCACATAAAGCACCAGCAGTCTACTGTTTGATTTTAACACACGCACGCACGCACGCACGCACGCACGCACGCACGCACGCACGCACGCACGCACGCACGCACGCACGCACGCACGCGCGCGCACACAGTCACTCATTCGCAGGCTTAGACAACAAATACACACCAGGCATAGCCGTATATCCACATGTACAGACAGACAGACAGACAGACAGACACACAGTTACACAATTGCATGCTTATAGAAGAACGCACGCACGCACGCACGCACACACACACACACACACACACACACACACACACAATAAAACCCTCTGTTAATTTAGGCCTGAGAGTGTACCAAATGTACACTACATTTTGCACTCTCAGGGTTAAATTAACACTCAGGTTTTTACAGTGCAGGCATAGTCGTATATCCACATTCTCACACACACACACACACACACACACACACACACACACACACATGAGGGCCCTGGGGGTCCCATGGCGGCTGGTGCTGTGTGCTGCGTTCCAGGATTGGATCATCAGCCAGCTGTGAGTTGGACAGCCCAGGATCTGTCCTAATCCCCACCACTCTGTTCACATCGCCACACACACACACACACACACACACACACACACACACACACACACACACACACACACACCAGTCCACAGCTCCAACTCAGCAGAGGGCTTTACCGCGTTGGTTTTGTTTGTTTGTTTGTTTGCTTGCTCCTGTCTTTTTTATCTCTCTCCCTACTGTATTTCTACCGTGGCCTTCTTTCCCTCTACTCTCTCTCTCCCAGTCCGCTCCCTCTGATCTGAGGCCCCACAGGCTGCACTGAAAACTGCCCAGCATAACTTTAGTTTCAACTCATGCCAGATAGCTATCGACCTGTGTGTGTGTGTGTGTGTGTGTGTGTGTGTGTGTGTGTGTGTGTGTGTGTATGTGTATGTGTATGTGTGTGTGTGTGTGTGTGTGTGTGTGTGTGTGTGTGTGTGTGTGTGTGTGTGTGTGTGCTGTACATGTGATGGTTTAGCTGAGACCTTCACACCCGCAACGTGCTTTGGAGCGGTTGGAAGCGACGGGTGCTAGGCTAGCCAAAGCTCAAAATCTTGGGCCTGTATTGTTATCCACATGAAAATTAAGCATACATTTTCATGAGGCTTGTGGTTCAGAGTTAGAACTGGCATGCTGCCCCACTGCTGCCCTGATTCACAACTCGGACAAAAGGGAAAGAATCCAGTTTTAAATGGGCATTTTGTCGAAAATCCGATTAGAACCGATGAAGGAAGCGGTGAAGGCGGACTACAGCAATGTTCAGGTCGGATGTCCCAGTCTTTTTAGTTCTTAACCGCTAATATACTTTGTCGTACAAAGGTGTCGATGCGGCAAAAATAGGCGACTACACAATGCGTCACGGTGTGACGTGGTGTGAGCTGGTAGATCTCCTATTTTTAAAACAACTGTGATCATTTGCGAAACATTTTGAACATTCTCGCCTATAATCACATACCGAAAATAGGCAAGCCAGGTTGAAAGTGGTTGAATTCAGGCCGAATGTGGAAAGTGCAAAACCAATATACTGCAGTGTGTTTATTTAACAAAAATCATGAGCGATATTGGGGAGGGAAAAAAAACAGAATATTTGGAGAGACTGCTTTCTAATCAGCATCTGCAAAAGAAAAAAGAAATCTAAAATAAATATATATGCATGTAAACCTACGTTGTTATTAGAACAATTGTTTATTGAAATTGTGTTAACATTATTGACAAGTAATCTTCTCTCTGAGCTCTTCTGTATGAGAGATAAAAGCACAGAGACTGCTAAATCTACTGTAATTGTTGTTTTCTTACCTGCTTGGAGTACCAGAAGGGTAACATAACAGGTCAGTTTACATGGCGTCAAATCAGTCGCCAGGTACTTCACTGACGTTGAAGTAGACTACAGTATACTACAGTATAAGCCCTATGCATTGCAAACTCGCACGTATTCTGTTGTCCTACATGGCAGAGCTAATAGTTTAGTATTGAAAATGATATTTGTCTCTGATTAGTGTCGGGCAATATTATACATGGATTTAAAACGGATGTTTTTAAAACGTGATATGAAATAATATCAATATATTAAAAAAAATTGAGCACCTAATTAGTCCCCCCAGGAATCCGCGATTCCGCGATCGCGGAAATTACCGCGGATTTGAAGGCCATCCGTGGATTTCAAAGCCGTCCGCGGATTACAAGGCATAGTGCAGAAAACAAGAAAAATCTCGGTAAAACACCGCCGTATGGAGAAGTATTCTCTCTCTATCTCAGGGCAGTGCGAGCTGCTGCTAAACTCCCCCCTCCTCCCCCTCCTCTCACACACACAGGCACGTAGAGAGAGAGAGAGAACGAGAGAGGGAGAGAGAGTGAGAGTGCTGCGCAACTACTGCCCAACTTCATAGCAAGTTAACAATGGCTTGTTGACCCCAATTTGACCACTAGGCAATAATGGTAAATAAGAGTTGAGTTGTTATTGAGTTTGTGATATATAAGCCATATTTTATACTTCATCATATGATGGTGTTGCATGGTGAAATAAGCGATCTACAAGCTCATTACAAGTTGTATTGTGAGCTGGAAGATAATTTTGACAGCTTTTGGAAAATTTCACCTATAATGACATGTTGAAAATACTGTAGGGACGCCAGGTGGAGGTTAAGTCACATCGCCCAGCTCTAACTCCGATGTCAATAAATAGCCTTTGCACATAGAACCTTTGTGGTGAGATGTAATTGGATAACGTCAAAATATACATACATACAAACCCTCTATACTTAGTAAACTGGACATGAGTTGTCTCTATACTTGGTGGACGGGGGTGGCAGTGGCTCAGGGGTAGAGTGGCCGGTAGAGCGGCGGGATGGAAGCCGGGAGATTTCCAGTTCGATCCCGGGCTCCCCCAGAAGAGTTATACTGTCGAAGTGTCCTTGAGCAAGACGCTGAACCCCTGCCTTGCATGCAATGCACAATCTATGTAAAGCGCTTTGGATAAAAGCGCTCTAGAAATGCACCATTTACCATTTAGGGTTGTAGTAATCTCTCGAAGACAGATTCAGAGCTCTGTGAAATTCAAAGGGTTCCCAGATTGGGGTGACAGTAGCTCTCTAGTCTAAACAATTGATACCAGGCCTGTGCCATAATTCATAAGCAAAAGGTGGACAAAATAATTTGATTATCATTGATCATTCTACCATAATTCTTCCTCAATGTTATACAAGGTTTAACGTCAGGTGTAAATATAAACCTGGACACAGCCCCAATACAAGATGCATGTGATTGCTCATAGAGAGAGAGAAATGTAGAGAGAAATGAACAAATTCGACTTTTCACTGAAATAAAATACAGAAAGCGGGACTGAAATAAAATACAGCAAGCGGGACACTATGAGACCACAGTCCTTGGCTCTGTTTTAAGGCCACGCTCTCCTTCCGTGACCCTGAAAGAGAGATACATAGACAGAGAGAGAGAGAGAGAGAGTGGTGTGTGCTATACAAAGCTCCAGGCCCACCGCTCTGCCGCTCGTACACAAAGTTTCCCTAAACTCTATTAAACATGTCACGCTCCCTGCTCACTCTCTCTATCGCTTCCCCTGTCTTTCCTTTTCTCTTCTCCCCCCTAGTAGATTGCGAAAGCAGGGTCTGGGAAGGCGGAGAACAGAAGTGCCTGTCAGTGTTTGTGTGTGTATGTGTGTGTGTGTGCGTGCGTGCGCGCAAGGGCGGAGAAGTGTAAATGAGCAAGGTGAGGCAGCAGATGCCGTGTCCCGCCAGAGGCTCGCTTTGCGCGGCGAGCGAAATCTGGGCGCGACAAAACTGCTGCAAACCAACTCGGCGGGAGGCCCTTGTCCAATCACGGCCCGGAATAAAAGGGCCGGGGTGCCACGCGGGCCGCAGTAGCGCAGGAGAAGTGGGGGCCGTAATGAACCTCCGAGTGGTGCCAGCAAACACACAGACACACACACACACACACACACACACACACACACACACACACACACACACACACACACACACACACACACACACAAGAACGCACTGCCTATCTTTCTCCCTGGCATTGGCATTACCTTGCTGTCACTGCGTGCACGCGCACACGCACGCACACACTCAAACTCACACTAAAACTAAAACACAGTGCCTCTCCCCCTACCTGGGATTGGCATTGCTTTGGTGCTGCTGTCAACACACACACACAGACTTTGCAGCAACTGTGCACCCTACAACTGTAGTGTGCACACACGTTTTTTGCGTGTGTGCATGAACACAAAAAAAAACCTTTGAAGATATGTGCTTGCATTTGAATCATTTGCATGCGAGTGTGTGCAATTGGAAGTGCCCATATGCATGCCTTTGTGCAAATGTTAAGTGTTGATACCTTTGGGCTACACGTGTGTATGTGCGCGTGTGTGTGAAGTTTGATGTCTGTGTGTGACAGCAGCGGGGCAGTGCCAGGTATGAGGCGGGAGTGGCGTGTGTGTGTGTGTGTGTGTGTGTGTTGCGCGTGTGCACGTCTGGTCGGCAGCCATGTTGTTGGGTAGCAGATGGCACCATGGTTGGCAGGGGAGGGGCTGCTTAGCACAACTAATCAGACAGTTACGGATAGGGCAGCTGGGAGGGCCGCCGGCCAGCCGTGTGTGCGTGTGTATGTGTGTGTGTGTGTGTGTGTGTGTGTGTGTGTGTGTGTGTGAGTGACTGTGTGTGTGTGTGTGTACACACCACAGAGTGCCATGATGTTGACAGTGGTGGGCCCGTTGGCCCGGTGACGAGACCTTGCTGTGTTCTCCTCTCCTCGCTGTCGGAGTGCCCTCTCTGCCATCCTGCCTGCTCACCTCTCTCTGTCTCTCTCTCTCTCTCTCCGTTTCACTCTTTCTCCCTCATCTCTCTCTCTCTCTCTCTCTCTCTCTCTCTCTCTCTCTCTCTCTCTCTCTCTCTCGCTCTCGCTCTCGCTCTCTCTCTCTCTCTCTCTGTTTATCACTGGGCTGTCGCGATCATGAAATTGTACTCGACGATTAATTGTCATACAATCTTTTTTGCGATTTAATTGTGTTTTTAGTATTGAACGTTGGAACAAATCAATAAAAATGACATTAATGGTGGCTTTTAGGCTTTGTGGACAAAAATTGCACGGGGCAAGATATTGCCATCGCCAAACTATTAGGCCATATTGAATCATTTTATACTTTCAAAACATTTTTTAAAATAGTGGAAATAGTCAATCTACAAGCTCGCAACGCGACACATCGTGACGCGTTGTGAGCTTATAGATCTGCTATTTCTACTTTAAAAAAAAAAATGTTTGCAAATGTGTGAAACATTTTCAGTATATAGCTACGATTGTAACAAATCGTAAATTGCAAAATAATGTCAAATAAATGCGATCAGACAATTATGTAATAATTGTGACAGGCCTATCTCTCTCTCTCTCTCTCTCTCTCTCTCTCTCTCTCTCTCTCTGTGTGTCTATCACCCACAGTCCAATGAAACACAATACATTCCCCTGTGTTTCCTTTATCTTTCCTCTGCTGTTCTCTATTCATCTCATGCTCGTTACGGCATTTTCCATTCATTTAGTTTGATTGATTTCACAGTAATTAGCAGAATACCAACAGGATACCGAATTCCTAATGGATGTGACCCGTACTGAAATGAGCTGGAGGTTGCTGAAGCTCCTTCAGAGAAAACCACATTTCTTTTAACCCATCAAGACCTGAGGCCGATTCTAAAAATGCCTTCTACAGTTTTCTGGTGAACTTATGTTGCAATATCCATCCATATATGTGTCCATCTCAAATCCAGAGAACCCCAGAAGCAAAGAAAATATAAATATTCAAAGATTTGCACATATTCTATATTTATATATATATTTAAAATATTAAAAAAATTGCAGATCTACAAGCTCATAGCGTGAAGTGACGCGGAGCTGGTATATCCGCAATTTTTTATTGCCAACGTATAAAATATGGTTAAAGTGGTTACAAAGATGCTTTCCCGGTTTTAATGGGTTAAGTGGATAACATCAGTGGGTGTCACAGTGGCTTGTTATCAAACACTATCTTGACTTTCATACTTTGTACCTTATGTCACTGCCTAATTTAGGGGAGCTTGCTGTTACAGTTCACAAAGTAACACACTAGCATGTTTGTTAGCAACGTTTCTGCGCTAACGTTCTAGACGGGGATAGTTTGTTTAACTGAGAAAAAGATTGCGTTTTCAAAATGTGTTTGGTAGTCCGCCCCTGTCTCGTCTTGTCTTTTCTGTGTCCTGTTCCATTAGCAAGGCATGACTTTTTCACCTTGTGATAATCCTACAGTTAAAAATAGATAATCAAATGGCCGTCCATTTAAATAAACATGCAGATCCTGTGGTCCTTTTTTAAAACAGGTGGTGATGGAACTTGCATAAAACCATCTCGCTGATATTCAGAATTTTGATGGATCTTTGTACTAGTGTACTCTTGCACTCGTGTGAAGTTTTAACATGTAGCCACTAGGCCAGCGGAAATATGTGGATGAATAAGGGACACAGTATGAAGTATAGCACGGTAATGTAGCACAGCTATGTTCTCTCCCCTTCCTGCGGGGCCGTGGAGCGAGAGAATAGACAGATCGCTGACTGGGAGACCTCAGGCAAGATGGGAGGCAAATCTGTCGGCTACAACTGTTGTCACCCCAGCCAAGTGTGCCCTGGGACACTGGCCTACATACACACTACTGCTGGAGGACACACAGACAGCACCAGTGCTCTGTCTTTCATCCATCCACCCACCCATTCTTCCTTCCATCCATCTTTCCATTTATCCATCTATCCCCCAATCCATCTATCCATCCTTCCTTCCATCCATCTATTCACCAGTGTTGATTTTGACAGCAAATTTTGATTTAGTTTTAGTCATAGTCTTCTGAATACAATTCCAGTTAGTTTTAGTCATATTCTAGTCACCTGAAATGTTTTCGTTTTTGTCTAGTTTTAGTCAACAAAATGTCATAAGATCTACTAAATCTACAGTTGATTTAGTTGACTAAAATGTATTTTGGCGGTGCCTTGGTGGCGTCGTAATGGCTGATTTTACACTTGGTTGCACGCTGAAAATAGCCGATCTACAAGCTCACAACGCGTCGCAGCGCGACGCGTTGTGAGCTTGTAGATCTGCTATTTTCAGAGTGCAACACACGAGTGCAACCAAACATAAAATGACTTTTAGTTCTACTGGATCTCTTCTCCACTAGTCCCTCACTAACATTTTAGTCTAGTTTTTATTTGTTGATGAAATTGTCAATATATTTAGTCTTAGTTTTAGTCATCATAGCTTAGTTTTTATTTCGTTTTTATTTCGTTTTCGTCAGTGAAAAAAGGTAGTCGACGATCATTTTTCGTCATAGTTTTAGTCGACGAAATCAACACTGCTATTCACCAGTTCATCCGTACTTCACCTCTCTCCACCTTCCTTTCCTCTTGTCTGCTGTTTCTCGTCAGAATCATTTCCGTGTGTGTTCCGTTTCTGGAATGTTTGCAGAACTATGTGATAGTACCTGAGAATATTTACACACACTGACCTCCACAGCAGTCGTCTTTCTCTGTTCTCTTCACTTTTGAGAATGATATGTCGAGTACGCTGTGTTAATAGATTTATTTGGCTATTCAAGATATACAAGCGCTATGAGCTTGTAGATCTGCTATTTGTTGAGAAATTGTGGAAAAAAATGTACAGTAAGCGAACATTTGTAACTCAAATCTTTGCTTCTACAAATGTCTTCTAAATCCTAAAGGTTTTTTGAAAAAAACGTATGTTGCTATATATCAGTGGTGCTCAAACTTTTTCATGTCAAGGACCCCCGACATTATATGTATTTGGCCGCGGACCCCCATCTGAAAATATTTGGATCCAGGGACCCCGAGAAGCAAAGATTTGAGTTAAAATGTTAAAAATGTACAATATATGTATTCAAAGATTTGCACAAATATTCAAGATTTTTCAAAAATAGCAGATCTACAAGCTCGTAGCGTGGCACTCAGTGCCGTGCTATGAGCTTGTATATGTATATGAGCTTGTATATGTGAATAGCCAAAAGTATAAAATAATGGTTATAGTTAAAATCAAAAATGACACAGATGCGTTCCCGGAATGAATGGGTTAATGTGTATGTGTGAATTATTTTAGCTTGTTTGAGTGTGCTTGGGTGTGGACATTACAGCACTGTGTGAATGTGTGTGTGTGTGTGTGTGTGTGTGTGTGTGTGTGTGCATGGATTAAAGTTCTCAGTTGCCACGTCTGATTTCAGTCATTTGGAAGTTATTCTAAGATGAGAGAGTAATTGAAATGATCAAACTATAGCAGTAGAATAGATGTTTAGAAGCATCATCTTCCATGAAACGTGAATGGTTTCAGAAATGTAATAAAAGCTAAAGTTATATATTTTTTTTTCTGTGTGTGTCATCTGGGTGACTTTGTGCCTTCACATGGCCCTGCTGTTATGGTGGCACCATCCGGGGCAGTAAACTGTGCCCAGTAGGCACAGCTTTCATCCAACAGAACGGCGCCTCATCTCTCCTCTCCTCCCATCTCCTCCTCTCTCCTCTCTAACTCTCTAACTCGCTCTTTTAACCCATTCAATCTGGGAACGCATCTGTGTCATTTTAGATTTATTTGGCTATTCAGACATACAAGCGCTGCTATTTAAAAAAAGAAAGAAGCAGATCTACAAGCTCACAGCGCGGCGCCGAGTGCCGCACTACGAGCTTGTAGATCTGCATATTTTTTTTAAATATTGTGAACATTTTTGTAAATCTTTGAATGTACTGTATATACATGTATGTATATACATTGTGTATGTATAAAAAATGTATACATTTTTTACTCAAATCTTTGCTTCCGGGGGTGAGATGGGGGGGGGGGGGGGGGCTCCGTGGACAAATAAATATCATTTTGGGTGGATCCTTGACATGAAAAAGGTTTGAGAACCACTGATATTATATAGAAACATAGATTTTCTTTAAAAAAAAAAATGCTAGGATTTAGATTTTTGTTAAAAATGTTTGCTTTAAAAAACATATATATTCAAAGATTTGCAAAAAGATCTACAAGCTCATAGCGCGGCACTCAGTGCCGCGCTATGAGCTTGTAGATCTGCTACGTTTGAATAGCCCAATGTATAAAATAATGGTTATTGGTTATAGCAAAAAAATACCTAAAATGACACAGTATGCGTTCCCGAATTGAATGGGTTAACGCTGTCTGCCTTTTTATCTCTTCGTCTCCTTTTTCATAGCTAAGTTTTCTTTTATACCCTCCTCCGCGCTCTGGGCCCACCCAGCCGGCCCACCCCACCTCTCCACCCCGCTCTGCCCGCTGCCCTTTGCAAGGCACCGAGAGTGCCAAGCCATGCCCGGTAGGTAGCGGGGGCACATGCCACCCTCAGCAGATGGCATCGGGGAAGATGATCACAAAGACAGGAGCGTCACACTGGAGGGATGAGATTGGGGTGGGGAGGGGGGGGGGGGACAGGGGGGGGGGGGAGCAGTCGAGGAGAGAGAGGAGGAGACGCAGAGGGAGAGTTGAAGACGCCACAGAAGAGAGGGGGAGGAGTTAACCCGTTAAATCCGGGAACGCATCTGTGTCATTTTAGATTTTTTAGCTATAGCCATAATTTTATACTTTGGGCTTTTCAAAAATAGCAAATCTACAAGCTCATAGCGCGGCACCGAGTGCCGTGCTATGAGCTTGTAGATTTGCTATTTTTGAAAAAATCATGAAAATCTGTGCAAATCTTTTAATATATATATTTTTTAAATCAAATCTTTGCTTCTGGGGGTCCCTGGAGCAAAATATTTTGAGATGGGGGGGGGGGGGGGGGGGGTGGGGTCGGCGACCAAATACATATAGTTTTGGGTGGTGAGAACCACTGATATTATAGCAACATACGGTTTTCAGAAAAGTGTTTAGAAGAAAGGTACTGTGAGTTACACCTTTCGTTTAGACAAACGTTTTTTTTTTTGTAAAAAAAATAAAAAGTTAAATCTCTATATTCTGATATGAATCATTGTTATAGAGTGGTTGTTCAGTGACAGGGGTCTCCCCATCTCTCCAGCTCTTTAATACACAGACAAAAAATATTTTTCAGGTGGGTCACCCCCCCTGATTTCATCCAATCAGGGGAGAGAATCCATCAGCTTCAATTTTATAGTGTTCCAATTCCAAAATGTTTGTTTCATCACTTCCAATTTCACTTTCAATTCTGTTTGAGTTCTCCGCCCTGATTGGAAGGAATTGGTATCCTGACCTGACATTTTTATTTAATGTTTATTAAAGAGCTGGACATATAGAGAAACCCCTGTTACTGAACAAACACTCTATTGAATATAGTCATTTAACCCTTATTTTAGCAAAAAAATATCACTTCCATCCCAATTAAAGGAAGACAGTGTGTTGGGGAGGAGGAGAGAGAGGAGGAGTTAAAGAACGGCAGTGTGGTGAGGAGAAGAGGAAAGGCGAGGGATGACGGCAGAGGAGTGAAGGAGATGTGTGGAGGAGGTTAGAGCGGCCGAGGAGGCAGATGAGCGAAGCTGCAGAGATGCCGTGAGGAGGGGAAGCGAAGGAGAGGGTAAAGGGAACAGAGCAGAAGATGAAGAAGTTTAGTTAGTGTGGTTGCCCGAATAGGGCAACCAGACTATAGTAATAGATGAACTTTATTTCTAGATAAACTTTATTTTGGCGCGCTACTCCTTCCACAGTTTTTTTCCCCCAATTTTGTGCCATATGTCAAATTGACCGGTCTCATCGGGAATCGTTGGCTATCCGATTTGCTAATAGATTGGTTACATAGTTTAATTGATATTGATTTATTAGTGCATTAAATGTCCCTATAGACTTTAATGGGAAAATGAAAAAACTCCCATTCAAGTATTTTTTTTCAGAAACCGTAAGGGCTAGAGTGACTTGGAGGGGAGGTTCATTCTGTAGTTTATTGCAAAATTATTAAAACAATAATTACACCAGTCAGCCTCATGGTGGCGCTATAACAGCCCACTTTACTTTTTGGGCTATAACTCTTGAACCGTAGGTCGTAGAATAATAAAATCCTTCCTTGGGTCATGACGCAACTCCCAATATAGGCCACGCCCATTTGCGTCAGGACAGATTTTCCGCCATTTTGAATTTTCTTCAAAACACACTTTTAGCTCCTCCTCCCACATATTTTGTCCAAATTTCACAAAAATCGGTACACATGATCTCTGGACCCATGCGATGAACATCTCCAAACAGCATTTTGATAGTCCTTACCGTTCGCCCGTAATTGGCTTCCAAATTTAGGGGGAGGGGCCCGTTTTACAAAAAATGCCAAAAAACGAAACGTCCAGTCAATCCCAATTTGAATCACATGTCAAGGGTGGTTCACTCAACGAATCCCCAAAAGCATTTCCTCTTTGATCCATAGGGGGATGAGCAAATGAGCAAAATGTAACCGTTTGATGCAAAAACATCATTTTGGGGGGGATCAATCCTCTCAAAAAGAAATTAAGTGATCTCAGGAGTGACCTGACGATGTCATTGGCCCGCTACATTTGTGGGAGGGGCCTGTTTCTTTAGTGGGAGGAGCCTATTTCCTCAAATCAAAACGGCACGTGTCACGAACGTGGGATCCGATCGGCACCGAATTCGGTATTCCTCCAGGCGTATTCCTCGAGTCCCGGCGGCCGCGACCCGTGACCGGCGTCGGCGCAACCACACTTTGCAATTTCCCAGAATTGCGACACGTCTAGTTTGTCACTGTCGGTGATGTGATGAGTGACAGGATGGCACACACCAGGTGGGACAACCCCCGCCCCCCAGTGCCAAGCTCCAGTGAGTTGAAAAGGCCTGGGTCTCTCACGTGCACTGATCCCAGTCTCTTGGCCCAGAAACGCACAAACCCAACACATAGAGAGGAGAACACAGAAAAGAGATCTAAGGAGTGGGGCATAGAAGAGGAAAACAAAATGTAGCACCCTGAATATCGCTTATCGTGTGCGTGTGCATGTGCGTGTGCGTGTGTAGTGTGTGTGATGCATTATCCGGTGTGCCTCAGGTGTGTTTGATGCTGTATCCGGCATGTCTCAGGTGTGAAGTGGATTCCAGTGCAGGTGCATGTCACTCACACCACTCCATGTGGTGCTTTGCCACTTTGCACCTCTATCCTTCTCTCTCTCTCTTCCTGTCTGTTGATCTCATTCTCTCCCTCTCTCAATAACTTTCTTTTTTACTTGTACAACTTAACTATTACTGAATGTATGCTTTTTTCACTTATATTTCACTGTTAGCTCCTCCTCTCTGTTTACTGATGCATAATCCCCAATTTGTTATTTATTTTATGTTTTATTTTATTTTTTGCTTTATTCAGATAAGAGAATGTAGAGAGACAGGGAACTGATTGTAGAGAGGGTGGAACAACATGCAACAGGTCTCCCGCTAAAATCGAACCAGGAACGGACTTGCAATTATGTGGTTGACACTATCCGAGCAGCTACCGATGCGCCCCAAATCTGTTTTTTTATGAAGATATGATTGCAACCTTGTTTAAAGTACAGTTTTTGAGTAACATTATTGAACTCCGGATAGCAGCACTGCAAAGTGTGGCAATATAGTGTTCTTTCATTATTTAAAAACAACCTATTATTTAAATTGAAAAACATTCAGAAAGAGGCGTTAGTAGTAATATTTCTTTTTACCAGTGTTCCCATATACTAATTAATAAACACATTACACATTCAACGTCAGAACTCACATCACTGTAAAAAGGTTTGCTTCCACATATTAGACACTTTCATTCTTTAAATAAATCTGTTTAGAAAATAACCTGAAACCATAGTTTGCATCTAAATGGTAATTCCATAATTTACCTTCTGGACTGTAAATGATTTGACCCCCCACCCCCCTCCCTTCCCCCTCCCCATCCTCGCCACATATGTTCCCCACAACTATTTCTGTAGTGTACAGATTTGACACTGACGTCGAGTCCCAGGGTTTCTGGATCGGGTCAGTGTGGGAGCATATTGTACGTATGCCGAGCATTTATTTTTAAAAAACGCACAGATGCCTGCACTGCCAGGCCGCTTCTTCCTGCACAAAGTGCCAATTAAGATTTTTTTTTTACTCATCTCCTCTCATATTGGATGGATGGTGACAGAGGCGAACAAGAAGCTAATTGCCTCAATAACCGAGCTGGATTCTCATTTTCTTTTTCACTTATGTGGGAATGCGCCGTTCATACATCTGTGTGCGCTCACTTGTGCGCGCAACGTACATTTTCATTTGTGTTTTAAAGAAAGTTGAGGGGAAAGTCAGCTTTCAAGCTGTGCTGTGTTTGTTTGTTATAATTATTGTGTATTGCCATGCAAGGTTGTGCCTCACCTTGTAAACCAAGACAAATCTCCATTTTTATGTAAATTTAAAGGACAATAAAACATTCTGACCTGAAATTCTTGCACATGCATATGCAGCAGTGCGTAGGAGTCGAAGAGAGCATATTTGTTCAACATTTCTTTGGGTGGATTAGAAGTTGCGCTCTGCAATTGATTTTTTTGTTGTTCGCATTTTTGTAAAGGACTCGTTTGACCTTGGTATATATGGCGGGGCTCTGGTTTGAGCCTGACCTTGGTGGATGGGGCTCTGGTTTGAGGCTGACCCACTAGTGGATGTGGCTCTGGTTTGAGGCTGACCTTCTGGTGGATGTGGCTCTGGTTTGAGGCTGACCTTGTGGTGTATGTAGTGGGGCTCTATTTTGCGGCTGACCTTGCGGTGGATGTAGTGGGGTTCTGGTTTGAGGCTGACCTTGTGGTGGACGAGGCAGAGCCCTCACGTCGTCCTGAAGAAGAAAAAGCGGCTCGGGCTCGCCCGCTGTAAACAAAGTTGACTCGGTGACAGATGGATTGAATGACAGAGACGCCGGCCGAGCCAGGACCGGGGCTGGCAGCATCGCGCTGAGCAGAGAGACAGAGAATAAAAGGGAGGGAGGGAGATAGGAGAGAGATGGAGAGAGGGAGGGAGGAGAGGAGAGAGGAGAGAGGAGCGGTGGCCAACAGGAGAGGAGGTGTGAACAGGTGCGGGGCCGCTGAAGGAAGAAGCAGCAGATGGAGGGAGACACAGCCAGTTTAGTTAAAGGAAAAAAGGGTGGGAGGGAACAGAGGAGGGAGGGACGGGGAGGGGGGGATGAGAACACTCTGGACGGATGCACGACTATAGAGAGATGGACAGAGGCATAGAGCAAACAGGCAGCCTTCAGTGTTGAGGCTGCATCAGTTGTGTGAGCGTTTCATTTGTCTGTGTGTGCATATAGGGAGCCATGGTGGAGCAGTGTGTGTGATTGACTGAAGCACCCAGAGGCTGAAGAGAGTGCATGAAAACGCACAGAGGCGTGTGTCTGACGCGTGTGTGTGAGTGTGTAAACTCTGTTAACATGACTAGCGTGCATGTGTACTCTGAGCTATATTGTGAGCGGTGCGTTTCCATTGCAACCCTTGCGTTCCATCTTTGTCTTCACAAACCTGTGCAAGTCCGTTAGGGCCTACTCAAGGTGTCACAAGATTTGACACACACACACACACACACACACACACACACACACACACTTCTGTATTTTGAATATTGATGAACATTGATAATTTGAATAAAGATGTGAATGAAAACTGTCGAATTCACAATTCACCTCCACAATTCCTTCAAAACATATGAGTAATTTTAAGCATCACCATGTTGATGAACCACGTTTGTGTAGTTTGTATAAATATGACGGATTGAGAGCTAACAGTATTAACCCATTTAGACCTGTTACACCTATACCTTTCAAGACGGCAACGCCTCTGTGTCATTTTAGTTGTTGCTATACTGTAGGTTAGAAATCATAGGTTAGGATTTAGGAGGCGTTTTTGGAATAGGCCTCGGTCTAAATGGGTTAATAGTAGAACTTTTGTATATTATATTAAATTGCTATTAACATTTGACACTCTTAAGGCGAGTAGATGTATCAGTTTATGTACTGTATTGATTTTCATGGCGATATTCATTTTATGGGTGATTATGTTTCAGTAAAGGCTTTCTTTTTTCTGTCACTTTCCTTCCTACACGTCTTTTTTGCAAAAGAAAAACAAAAAAGTGAATTACCGTATTAATGAGGTTTATATTTTGTATTTTGTTTTCAGCCTCACATTTTTATTGCGTGAAAGAGAAAAAGCTACTTTGAAGCCCTTGTAAAGTGTTTGTTCAGCTAGCATCTAATAGTAGGCATTTGGAATCTGTACTAACTCACGTTTATCTTGATTATTATTTGACAACTACTGTAGATGCATTTATTTTTTATGACTGTATGTCCATTTAGTTTCATATTGTCCTCTAGTGTGTACACATGTGCTTATATGTGTGCTTTACTGCTTTTTGAGTTGGTGTGTAATTGGGAGAGATTGTGTGTATTCACTTTACTCTAACCCTAACAGCGGCCGGTGGGGTCTGGCGTCGGCAAGCGTCTGCAAAGTCTACCGCCTGACTCCAATTTGTGCTCGTTCTCTGATAAACCGCGGCATTTGGTGGTTCCTGGCGTGGGCTGCCGGCCACACCGCGGGGTGCTGCAAACTCCGCGCTTGGTCGGGCCCTGGCACCCCACATCTAATGGGCAACAGCTTGAATAGTGCCCACTTAGGCAGGCAGTGCAGACTGGGCCCCCCTCTCTCCTCGCGCTCTTCTCCAGCCAGCTAGCACGCCAGCCCCTGCCTCTGCCACCTCCCACTTACCCAGCAGCCCCTCTACCTGGCCACAACCCCAGAGCCATTCCAACCCTACCTTAGGCCCCTGGCCCATGCCACTCCAGCCATACTTATCAAGCTGTCCAACGGTGTATCAGGCCAGGCATGTACAAACAGTCCCAGCTATCCACTAACTGAACATTGAGTCTATTGCCTCCCGGGCTCTAACCAGAGTTCCTGCCACAGGCGTCAAACCCAGGGCCCATTGACCGGTTATATAGAAGGCAGAATGTTGTCCAGGGAGAATAACCCAGCTGTATCCAGCCTCTGCTCAACTCGTCGCCTCTGATGCCTGTTCCAGGACGTGGACATCTATCATTTGTTTGCAAATGCTTTACGTTCACAGCAAACATATGTTGCTGAGGCAATTTTGCCATCCTAGGTGTATTCGGAATTCTGCATTATTTCAGCGGGGTTACAAAAGACATGAGGCACGATAAACTCCAAACGATTCTTTCTCCTCTTAGAATTCTTGAAGGTATATCTCAGGAGGGCCGGGTGTTATGGAATATTAATAGACGTTTAATTTCTATTTTTCTCTCTCGCTCTTTGCTTTTATCTCCCTTCTCTCACTAAACTTCTTTTACTTTCGTCTGTCGTTGTGCCCATTTCTCTGTGTCGTCCTCGTCCTCCTGTTCGTCACCACACCGACTGCTGGAACACTTTGGCTGTCTGTCGGATGCTAATTGGTGGGTAAACTGGTCCGGTGCTAGGCTTGCCCCCTCTCCCAGCATCCCCCCAGTACACACACACACACACACACACACACACACACACACACACACACACACACACACACACACACACACACACACACATACATGTACACACAACCCCCTGGAACCCCTCACAGGACCAAATGGCTGGCACCGCCTGCCCGCCATCTCCCGCTGAGGCCTGGTGTGTGCATTGGTGGCTCCGGCTGCTGTTCAAACCCAGCAGGGGTTCGCACACACACGCACACTCACGCACACTCACGCGCACACACACTCTCCTGGTGTCCCCTGAGCACCCGACACCCGCTTTCGCACCCCACACAGAAGGACAGCAGGAGAACACACACACACACACACACACACACACACACACACACACACACACACACACACACACACACACACACACACACACACACACACACACACACACACACAAAAACATAAACACATCTGAGCGCGCGTACACACACACATACTGTACACAACTACACACACACACACACACATGAAGGAACAGACAGACGCGGTCACTTTAGAGATGCGGGCCAAGCGCTGCAGGGGAGAAAAGTTTTCACTTAAACTGGAGAATTCTCTCTTCATTAGCAGCTTTTGGACTTCAGGAAGAGTTGTGTTTATTTGTTAGCTTTTTCCTGTCTTTGTAGTCTTTCTTTGCCGTCGCCGGCCCTCTGTTGTTAGGGAAGTCTTGGAATCAGTTGAATTGGACCTAGTTTAGTTTGTATACCCAGAAAAATATGTCATTCCCCCCACACCCAGAAAACTCCTTTGAGATTATGTCGGCAGACTCAATAAAGTAATTGTCTTTGTTCGCATCTCAGTCGCTCAGTTTTAATATTGAATAGATTTAAATGAATGTAGGGGGACGAAGGATTTGGTTGATACTACATATGTGATCTGCCATTAAAAGTTATTAAAAATCTGAAAATATTTTTTTCTGACGAAAGCAACCATTTTAGGACTTTATCAGATTTCAATAAAGCAAAGTCTTGGCTTCCATATCTGCTATATATCATTGCCCAATTACAACAAGAAATATATTTGTTGAAGCTTGTGAATGTAGGGTAACATGCTACAGAACTAAAGGTAATTTAGACTTTTTTCAGACTTTTCAGACTAGACTCATTTTCAAGTCATAAACACTGGCTGTTTTCTCAAAATTTAAGATTTTAGTTATAGCAGATCTGCCGTTTGACCCATCTTTCTGATTATTTACAATACTGCATTGTTAGAAAACGGAATCTCCTCCTTTCTAAATAGCAGCGGCTATCTCATAGTGTATTCAGCATTTGACCACCTAGTTTAGCTGTTATGCAAGAAGAAATTCAGCCTGTGTTTGTTACTAGATTTACACGGTACAGTTTGACTCTGAGAGTGTAGAAATGGACTGCCATTTGTGTTTCTGATCCTATAGTGTCATTCTGTGCGTTGTGTCACCTCCAGTTTGTCACGCCACATGAAGAATTGTATCCACAGCAGACCACAACAGAGCAGGTCGGACAAACACCTGAGGAAAGTGAAGAGAAAAGTCACTTTGCAGAGGAATGTCATGTACCATGCTGCTTAGAACCACATCCTCCTCCACAATCACACAATCAGTGGGTAAAATATACCCTCTTGTTTCTTTTAATGGACCATAGATCTTTCTGTGCGTGCGTGCGTGCTTGCGTGCGTGCGTGCAAACCGTGGACAGCTGCAGTATCACTCAGGGGTCTTCAGGCTGACTGGGGCCTGACACTTTTACCCTTCCACCCCTCCCGAGTCTTCAGCCTGTCTTTCTTTCTTTCTTTCTTATCTTTCTTTCCTACTCCGTATGTCACACAAGCCCCCCTCCCCCCTTTCCCGTTGAATCAATGAATATCATTTTAAAACATTCTTTTCTTTTCTTTATCAGACAGGAGAAGGAGAATGCGGAGAGGGCTCGCGAGGAGGACATGGCGGCCGTGACCCAGTCTGCACGGGAGAGCGAGGGCCAGCTGAATCGTCAGCTGGAGAGAGAGGAGGAGGAACACCAGCAGAGAGGTGGGTAGCTGCTCCCTACCTGTGGGTTATGCTGCGTCCCTTTGTTGGTGGTCAAGTTCCTTCCACAGTTTGGGAGCCAGAAGGGAGAAGATTCTGGGACGTGTGGAGCGTTGTCCCGGATGTTTTAGGGAAGGCTCTCCGACAGCTTCCCTGTGTTAGCTGAACTGAGTGAGCGGGAGGGGTTGTAGGGTTGGATCAGGGTTTGAAGATATGGGGTTCCATACCTTTGCTTTGTAGACGTGTGAAAAGTTTGGCTGGTTGAAGACCAAGCGTGCTGCGGCATTCTTGATCATTTGGAGGGGCTTAATTGCACATGCCGGGAGGCCAGTAAGGAGCGAGTTACAGTAGTCAAATCTTGATATGACTGAGGTCTGGAGAAGGAGCTGGGCTGACTCCTGGGTGAGGAAGGGTCTGATCCTTCGAATGTTATAGAGTGTAAACCTACAGGATCGAGTGACCACTGCAATGTGTGCCTTGAGTGAGAGCTGACTGTCCAGGACAACACCAAGGTTCTTGGCCGTTGCAACCGAAGTCACGAAGGCATTTGACATAATTCATCATGAACTGCTTTTTAGAAAAATGGAAAGATACTGGTGTCAGAGGAACTGCAAATCACTCTACATGCAGAATTCACTCTACATGCTTTATTGCTCCCTCGGACTCCCATACATCAGTTACTGTGTGGAAGTATGGGGGAACAACTACAATATTCCTACAATATACTCCAATATTCCTACAATATACTCCAATATTCTTACTCCAGAAGAAAGCCATCAGAATTGTCAACCAAACTGACTATTATGCACCAACCCAATATTCAACTAAACCAAACACCTTAAAACTGCAAGATCTAGTTGACCTTAATACTGCAATTATAATGTACCAGGCACAAAATCACCTGTTTCCTTGCTGTGTGCAGGAGCTGTTCCGGCCTAGAGAGAGCCGGTACAACTTAAGGGGAATTGCCATTTTTGAACAAACCAATGCAAGAGTTAATAATAAAGGTAGATGACGTGTATCAGTTAAAGGGGTACATTTATGGAATAGCTTAGATGATGGAAAAAAATGCTAATGTTGCTGCTGTTTGCGCTTCCAGATGAAAATGTAACTTGTGCACACCACTGCTGTATATACTGTACCATAAAGAACATGATAATGGAGAAACACAACTTTAAGATTGTTCTAGCTTGTCTAGTTTCAATGGAAGACACCGGTATGACCCTTGTATGTTACTACAAACCACCTGTTTTTTTTTTTTTTTAGCCCTGGCCTGTTTTTGGGACCAGCCTTTATTTGTTTGTGCCGACAACACCCCCGGGCAATATTGAAGACTTGGCTTTTACTTTTACTGTTGGCGGAAATCCGTTAACCACATCCCCTGGGTGTCCCACATCTGAATTAGTCGCTTATTAGATGGCCAGCAAGTGAAAAGGAGCCTTACTCTGCATCCATGAAACCCGATCCAGATATACCCACTTCTACGACATCTTGTAACCCCCTCCACCACCATGAAACCACGGTGGATCTGAACTAATCGCCGAGACCAGAGCAGAACGATCCCCAAGACGAAACCCCCGAAGAACAGAGGAGAGACAAACCAGCAGAAAACAGAGCAAAAGAAAACAGAGGGAGAGAAAGAGACCCAGCCCGGCACTCACTAAGTCTGTGTGCACAGCAGAGCTGCTGCTGCTACCACATCTGTTGCACCATCTGGATTCCCCCCACCCCTACTCCACCACCTCCACCACCCACCACACCACGGCCCCTCCACCGTGCTCTCCCTCACTCCTTCCCTCCAATCCTACATTCATGCATCCCTCTCTCCTTCTCCCTCTCTCTCTCTCTCTCTGCCTTTCTTTTTATTTACCTGTGGTGCCCCAATCCCCAACGACCAGGGAGCCTGCTGGTACCCCCAAACAAAGATGAGGGGGAAAGAGGGAGAAAGAGGGAGAGGAGGGAGAGAGGGATGAATGGAGGGGAGGTAAACAAAGGGTTTGTTTCTGGCTCATGTCGGCACCACACATGTTGTCTAAAGAGAGCTGACATCAGAGCACAGCAGGAAACGTGTGTGTGTGTGTGTGTGTGTGTGTGTGTGTGTGTGTGTGTGTGTGTGTGTGTGTGTGTGTGTGTGTGTGTGTGTGTGTGTGTGTGTGTGTGTGTGTGTGTGTGTGTGTGTGTGTGTGTGTGTGTGTGTGTGTGTGTGTGCGTGGAGAGGGGGGTACGTCCTTTTAGCAGCTCGCATCACTTCCTCTCCCCGGCGCAACTCAACAGACGATCGGGTAATTAGTTCTCTCTCCCTCTACAGATCCAGCCCCCTCCGTCCATCCTTTCGTCCTTCCATCCTCCGCCCGTCCGTCCTTCCTCCTTCACCTTCTCCCTCCCTCTTGTTTTTTGGAGCATTCCTTTTTTTCTCCCCCATGTTTCATCTTTGGACTAAACGTGGACGCCATAGCTTCCACGTTATTAGTTTTTTCTCTTTCTCCATCTCCCTCCCTCCCTCCCCTACATCCCTACATCTCTCCACTGTTTGTTTCCAGTGCCAGTTCTGCTGTCTTTGTGTCCCGGGATTCTTTTTGGCCTATACGCGCGGCCAGCCGCACTCAAAGCCCCACTTGGGTAATTAGCATTCTGCCCGCAACTTTTCCACCACTGACCAAACTTTAATCCAGCGCAAACATCCACATGGCACGTGGTGGCACAGTTTTGAGCTCAGCGGCGTCCCACAACTTCTGTCCAACGTACAGTATCCCTGTGCGCGATGCGGCACCCTGAGTGTGGGCACATATGCTACGCAGAAAAAGAAGAGGGTATGTTTGGAGTTAACTAGCATCTTACACAATGTGCAGCCACTGAAAAGTGAAGGGCACGTTTTTTTTCTTCTCCCACATGAGGAGAGGATAGGAAGGGAGGGAGGGTTACTGGGAGTAAAAAATTATCCCAGTACAGAAAGAACAAAGAATCCTATATTTCATCATTGCATGAGCGAGAAAGCGGGTAGGGTAAGATATGCGATAGAGGTTGCAAGTCGATTGCCCAACGTGTGTTGCGCACCTTCAACACGTTCACCCTCTACGTCCTAGAATGTAGGACAACGCCATTCAGTGTTGTGACGCTTTGTGAGCTTGTACTGTAGATTGGCTATTTTAGCTATATGATGTATAACAAAGTATATAGGGTTTAAATGGTTAACGAATTGTAGGGTCTTCTTCTCCACGTTGTCCTAGCTCCAACATCACAGCATCCTAGAGTGAGGAGAACAAGGTTCGAGAGTTGTTGCCCAGACAATGTTCCCTGTGATCCTAGCTGATCACAATATTACTTTCCCATCCCTCAGCACCATCCGATACTCTTTCTTCTGCCTCAACACGCCCGACGTGCAGAGCACAAAAAGTCTGAGGTACTTTTTTCAAAGACTGCGAGTCCTTGTTTTTTTTGGTTAGTTTTTTTTGTTTCCGTCGACTGCAGCAGAATGCCGGAGCAGGTGGATGCTTTCCCCCAATTGCAAACGGCTGCCATTGTTATTTTAAAAGAACAGACATATGTTGGAGAGACGAACGTGGACGATTTCAAAGGCATGATGAAAGCCCAGTATTGGATTGTTCAGAAAGAGGCCCCCACGTGCAAACCAGGACGTGGCAGTGAGGGCGGAAACCTAGCAGAACGATGGCGCTTTCAACAGCAATCCGCTCCTCTTTTATCCCCCTCTTTTCTCCGCATGCCTCTGACTGTCCCGGATCCTCTGTTTTCCTTTTTGAACAGTTTTCATTTGTATGGTAAATGTCTACAAAGGCATCTTTTGGAAAGCATTCAAAGAGACATATGTATCTGCCGTTTGGCAGAATATTTGGATGTATACATATCTATGACACTTCTGTCCAGTGTAAATGACTGATGTGGCCTTATGGTGTGTGATGCTAGGTTGGTGCTGTCTGGCCAAAGCACAGTAACTTTTGTTGCCATGATGCTCCCCAGTAAAAGAAAATTTGGCACTTATTATTCTTATTTATTTACTTGCTTTTAATTAGCTATGAGTTGTTTGTTTAACATTTTATTTATTCTTGAAACAAAGCAAACCTCAGCCATATTTTTGGTACCTGAACGCTGTCCAAAGCCCCATTACAGAGATATTTTTCAATCATGAAATAATCTGTAAATAACTAAAGGTTTATACAAATACCAGAAAATGTGGTTTTACGCCCATAATTTCTTGTGGAAGCCACAATTCACTTGTTCACATGTATAATTAATATATCGCTTTTAATATATATTTGATTGTGAAAATTCAGGCATGATCCACTAGTCTAATAAGTGACTTGATTAACTTTTTTTCAGTATTGCAGACTGACCACTGATTTCCCATTATCCCTTGCAGTTGAAGAGATGGAAGGTCTGCTGAGCTCCCAGAATTCCTTGATCAGGAAGCTGAAGGAAGAGTGTTGCATGCTGGGAGGCAAGCTGGAGGATCATACTGAAATAAGCAGGTCACTATGGTCATATTCTTTACAGCATTTGTTTTACTCTGCCCACATCCCCATCATTCACTCGCTAAAGCTGGCAACATACTCCAAACAAAGTAAAACTATTTTTCAGAACAAAGTTCTGTAAGCTCTGTATATTACTATGGATCTCTGCTGTTTGTTTACATCAACCTCAGACGCACTTTGACATCATTTGTCTCCGAAATTTTGCAGTTTCTGGTGGCAGACAAAGCGGACAGCATGTGTGCTGTCACTCTCCATGAATTAATTGCTGTCTGTTTGTTTTTGTCGTCGCTCAGAGCGGGATTACATACACAGGTGTTTGTAAGTCCTCAGGTAACCTTTCTTCAAAACTGTCCATTGTACGTTGCTGACAGATTGCAGAAATAAACAATATAAATCATGAGTGCTCTGAGTGTCTGACCAATCACATGCAATGTTCACTTCGGTGTCTCTGCGGTGGTGTTCTGCTACTGTAGTTAGAAACTCTTGGAGGTGCAAGAACTGCCCAAACAAACTGCCTTGTTGGGGCAAGAACTGGCCCAGCAAAGCACTGCGTTTGTTGGATCCTTAATGTCATCATCTTGTTCTTATTGACCATCATCGTGAGATCATCTGGAGTATGTATGCTTCAGCCTTAACTCTCTTTAATGACTCATTCATTCATTAAATTATTTGTCTTTTCTACTCAACATACACACAGTTAATCACTATTGCTTATATTCATTTCTACATCCACCATTTATAGTTATTGTTATTGTGAACGGCCCTTAACTAGTTGCCTGCCAATAACGCATATATGCGTTCTTGAGAATCCATCACTTGCCTGCCAATAACGCATATGCGTTTTTAGAAAAAAAAATGTTCGTTTTTTTTACTTTTTTTTTAAAAATTTGACCCAAATACCAAGGAGGTATGGTTTTTTGAAGATCTAGACTCCTATCCACTTCCTTGTTAACTTAAAACTTAAACATTCTGTGTCTCGGCTCCTGAGTACTTTTTTGTTTTTTCAATGAAAAATCTCTGGCAGAAAACTGCAAAAAATCTGAAAGAATTCTGGCAGTCAATGTGTTAAAGGGGAATGTGGGCATACATGCAGAAAAAAACATTGATTTTGTTGTTGATCATGGGATTATCGATCTGAGCTGAAATACACCGGAAAACAAGTACATTTGCAGACTGATCGACAGGAACAGGCTGAGATCTCTATGTGGACTTAAGCATTGTTTCTAATGTCAGACTTTTAAAATGAAAGAATTAATCGAAAAATGAAAGTCTTCCCATTCATAAGGACAATATCAGTCAACAGGAGCAGGGACGTTCTGTGGGTGATTAGTCTAACATGGATGGAGCTTGAAGTTTAAGGGGCTTATAGGATGGTATTTTATCAAATGCATACAGTATCAAAAATCTCAATATGAAAAAAATGCCCCTTGAAGTGTTTTGAAGTGGTTAACGTCAACTTCTGTCAAATCACACACATCTGCGTGTCTGGTGCAAACGAATCCATTCAGATCAGATCCACGCCTCCCATTATTTTGTTATGGAACATGAAAAGTCATCCATGCAGGCGGATGGGAGTAGAGTGTGCTGCCGAGTACAGTGGACACACTCTGTTTTCCTCTCTGACCTGTTTTCTTGTTAACCTGATGCTACAGTAGTCACAGCGGGGCCGCCCTGCTCTCCATCTGGGCTGCCCTAGTCCATGTGTGTGTGTGTGTGTGTGTGTGTGTGTGTGTGACCCTGTGCCCAGTGTCCTGTCAGCTGTTGGAGCTGTGCTGCACATTAGTCACATGACGGACCCCAATCTGGCCCTGCCAGACCGCCCTGGCCTCACCGGCCATAGGACACACACACTCACACACACACACACACACACACACACACACACACACACACACACACACACACACACACACACACACGCGCACGCCATGTTCTTGCTTATAGGTTCAAAATACACAAATACACAAACACAACATGTAATGCAATCTGCGCACAATACACACCCACTGTGCTTGATTGCGGACACACTCATCGATACAAAATACACAACACAATGCATACTATTCACGTGGGCACACACAACAAACATACCATGTATTTGTACCCAGCTATTGGTGCGAGTAACACACACACACACACACACACACACACACACACACACACACACACACACACACACACACACTACAGAGCTCTTACATCTGCTGTATGTGTGTGTGTTTTTTTTACTGTATGTAGTTTATGAGTGTGGTGTTGGTGTGTTGGGAGCCTGGAGCTGTTTGAGCTGCTGGACTCTCCTTGCCCACTGTAGCGGCTAAAGTCCTGCTGGACCGCGGCTCAGACTGAGACAGTCAGGCAAACAGTAATGCTCTGTTCCATCGGGCATCATTGTCAGCAGTTCATCCTTTCTTATGCTATGCTGTGTTAAGACCACCTTTAAAGTAGGCTAGTGCAGAAGAATAATACATTAAACTATATTGTTATCATGGTTGCTTATATCTAACCTTTATATTGTACCATCACGTATAGTACTTAATACATTATGATATGACATGTTATTTGGTAGCCTGTAGCTGCCAAGATGTCTCAACTAGGCCTGATAGCTATTGTTTTGGTTACAGCCTGTCTTGTTAGGGTTCAGATTGTCCTCAAACTAGTACGTATAACTATTGTCTGATCCCTGTGCTCGTTGGTGGAACTACCGCTTTCATGTGTGCTGTGTGTGCGTGTGTGTGTGTGTGTGTGTGTGTGTAGGAGTGAGCGGGAGGTGTTGTCCCTGGAGAAGCATCACCTAGAGGAGACAGTGGAGAGACTGAAAGCTCGCTGCTCTGACATGGAGGAACAGTGTGTTCAGCATGGCCGCATGCACCAGCGCATGAAGGACCGGTACTCACACACACACACACACACACACACACACACACACACACACACACACACACACACACACACACACACACGTATGGAGTATGCTGATGTCATCAATATGATGTCATAGACTGGCTTAAATTCCATATTTGGGTATGCCTGACTCCATATGGGCATAAAAAGGACAGACAGACACAGAAATCTCCATATATGGGTATCAGACAGACTGACGGGTACAACGGGTACTCTGCCAACAGGTACAACATGTACAGTATTGCATAACCGGTTGGGGCATGCATCTCCAACTTGCATCGTTCTTGACTTGCATCGTTTCAGAGTAAGCCGATGCCCAGCCGGCACCGGTCTATTTTTTGTTAAATTACATATTTATCCACCTTTTTGGGCTGTGTGCAATAGTTTCTTTCAAAAGCGATAATTTTAAGCCTCCGGTACAATAAGTAACACATGGATACTACCATTAAACTATAACTGATGTACAGTACAAATAACATGGATACTAGTACTAAACTAGAACTGATGTATTTTTTCTCCATATTGGTTTCATCCTTGGCTGGCTCAAGCTAAGTGGATGTGTAGGTCCGTTTGTGCAAGTGTGTGCACACACATGTGTGTATAATGTGGGGGCCTCTCCTCTCAGAGTATGCAGCACCCCAGTCAGTGTGTGACTCCACAGGGTTCTTGGCATACAGCCTGGCACTGCCAATGTGGGCGCAATTGTGTGGGTGTCGTTGCCCTGTGCTCCCTGCTGCGTCACGCACACGCACACACACACACACACACACACACACACACACACACACACACACACACACACACACACACACACACACACACACACACAAATACTCGATAGTTGACAACTTATCTTGCATTGAACAAACATACACACACACACACACACACACACACACACACACACATACACACACACACACACACACACATACACACACACACACACACACACACACACACACACACACACACACACACACACACACACACACAGAGACACAGCCTCAACCTGCTCCCCCTTTCCATCCCTAACAGTACATATTGTCTCCCGCCCACTGGCGTTAACCTGTCACAGAGAGCCCATGCCAAAAAAACTAAGTTTTACTCAGTCACAGCTGCCTCCTATGTGCGTCCATGTGTGTACATGTCTGTGTGCGAGTGTGTGTGTGTGTGTGGGCTCGGAAGAGACAAAAAGTAAGTTGTCTGGGAGTGTAAGCGATGAATATTCTGTATGTTTACACACATATGTTCTAGTGGTGCGGGTGCATGTCGTGCGTGCGGCGCGTGTGCCGAGGTTGTTCCGCCGCGTTTCTGTGGTGCTTTGGCAGCGTAGGCCTCTGGTTGCCAAAAGTGGATTGGCTGGGAAGTTGGCACCCAACTCCCCTCCTTCTCCCAACTGAGCTACGATAATCACTCTTGGCATTTTACTTGGGTTTTATTTTTTGCTTTGACACTTCTCTTGGTTGATGAAGCCTCCAGATATTTTAAAAAGTCCCTCCTGAGTTCAGCTCAACACACACGTACACACGCTTTGTCTCTTCTGGGGCCTGTGAACCGCTTGATGACATTTTTGTATTTCTGGATAAAAAAAGAAATGTTGGCGGGGGGCAGTGTTGTTTGATAGCTATTGTGTGAAATGTATAGTAGAGTTTTACGTAACGGAGGGTGTGTGTGTGTGTGTGTGTGTGTGTGTGTGTGTGTGGAAATGATTCACAAAATGGGCCGACATTTGACTTCGACTCTGTATGTGGCTGTGCCGTAAATGAAATTCTTCATCCGATCCAGACCTACGTCACCAAAACTCCAAAAGCTTTTGACACAGATATCATTTTGTCAGAATGGATTTCATCGAAGCAAATTTCTAAATGTTTTGCTAAATGTAAATGTTACATGCTTTGCTTTGTTTTGCTTTGCTTTGCTGAAGTTGTGTGTGTGTGACTTTTTACTGCGTACACAATTATGCTAGTCTCTCTAGACAGTATCGTTGACATATTGAACATTGAGCGTATGTTTTCCAAGTCCCCGGCATATAGTTGCGCGTGTGTGTGTGTGTATGGTATACATGCATGCTTTTTGTCCCCGCCGGCCCCGCGTGCACGCTCGGCAGGGGCCCCTGCCCCGGCGCTCGGGGGTTAAGGTGTACGTGTTAACAAGCTGGTGCAAGCGGGGCCCGCCCGCCATCCATCCAGCGCCACGCCCCACCCCACAGCCTCTCCGTCGGCCCGCAATCTGTGCTGCGAAGAAACGGCGACAGCGCGGCAAACAACATTTGGAAAATCAGCTTGATTTATTTTTACTCGGGCGAGTCGATTGCCAAGCTACACAGGGGTTTTTAGCACACAATCTTTTTTTTTTTTTTTTTTTTTGTCATGTGCTACTTATTTATTTATTTCCCTATTTATGTGGCTCTTCTGCCTGGAGATGAGGGGGTGGGGGTGGAGGAGAGGGAGAGGAGCGAGGTTAGAGAAGAGACAAAGCGCCTCTTACTGTGAACGATAGATTGGATCGAATTTTAATAGTATATTTTAGTCTTAGATTAGGGGCACCTAACATTATACTTGGCAATAAAAAGTACAAAATAGTTTTATTTTCATCTTATATTCGAAATCATCTGCCTTTTGTGCAGTTTTTTTTCCATGTATAGTTTTGTTTAAATGTATTTAAAGCTGTTTAGAACGTGTTTTTAGCTTCATAATTTGTCAAAAAGTTCACATAAATAAAATAGTAATAATAATAATAATAATAATAATCGACCTTAAAACAAGTCAAATTCACAGAAGTTTAAATAAAGTAAATATTTGTTGTAACAAGATGTGAGGGTTTGTGGTCCGAAAGTTCTTCAGTGACACAAAACATTTGAACAAGATTTAATTTGATCGTCTTGTGTATAGAATATGAATGCTATCAATAGCAAAACTTAAAAAACATTCATGACAAGACCACCATAAATATATTCACATAGACGGTGTGTTTGCAATCAAATGAAAATGAGCCAAGCTGGTCACATTTAGACAAAAATAATTGATGCTGAGGAGATATGCTTGCTCTTGCTAATGGTTGGCAAAGCACTGTGTTTTGCATAGTAAACTAAATCAGATTTTGAAGATAATTTGTTTGTACTATAAGCAATCACTGAGCAATGCTGGAAAAATCTTGTCTGTGGAACCTTCAAATGTTATACTTGGTCATCTTGACAAAAGGAAGCAAAATTGTATGATATACTGATGGTAGGCAGTGCGAAGAAAAATAATAGCTTTTGCATCTTACAGTAAGTAGAACACAGCTACAGCTGACCACAGGACTGTAATGACCCCTTACTGATTGATTGATTGATTGATTGATTGATTGATATATAAATAATACTTTATTTGACAGAAATGTAAACCGCACAAGGTACAGTCATACATTTGGGCTAAAAGGATAACACAAAAAAGTCCTGGGGACTTGTTTCCACTGTGGTCCTATGTATTCAATTCATCAACATTACATAGCATAAATAATAACACCAAAATTCAACATATTTTTTTTATTTGATTTATTTGAAATGCAATAAAACCACAGGGTTACAGCAGTAACACAATAAGAAATAAATCCTATGACTTTTTTTCCCCCTATTGCGGCCCTCTTAGAAGCAACAGTTAATACGTTAAAATACATTACAATACAAAACATATGACCGTAAGATACGTATATAGTACATACATAAAACAAGCGCTCCACTATCTTTCCCTAGACTAATGAGGGAACCTTTTTTAATAGACATGCTTTTGTCTGCTGCTTAAAAGACCTCAGATTGGTTGTCAGTTTGACACTGGTTTGGAGGTAGTTTCACTGTGTGGCTCCTATGTAAGTAAATGATCCCTTGCCAACTTTATTTTTAAAAGCAGGATGGCTCACATTTGCTACACTCGCTCTGGTGAAAAAATGGTGTACTTTGCTTACCTGAGTGAAACATTAAAAAAAAAATGGGGACCTTGCCATATTTGATCTTATGAACCATAGTCAACCTGGCCATGGTAACCCTGGATCCTACTGTATTACTACTATATCATCAACAAATACTATATTTACAGAGTAGGAAAAGGGGAGAAAAGGGTTTTGTTGACCAAATGTGACAAAAACTACAATCTTGTTTTCTAAGAGTGTACTTAGCCATTTAACCACAGGGAACACTATTAACCAATCAAAGCTAAATGTAACTAACTATTCAACAATTCTAAACTAAATATAACTAAATATATATCCTGTCCTGTCCTGTACACAATATAGTAAATAAAATATAGATACATTTAATGTACATTTTAGGGATATAATAGGCATAATGCAGCCAGTAGCATTAGGACCTCTTCAGACTCATGTGATTGCAACTAAACGATCCACCTTTTGGTCCTCAGACAATACAGAGAAAGGAGCAAAGAGACCTTTTGTCTAGATGCTTAATGGAAAAGGTATTTTAGTCAAAGGAAGGAATTTATTTGTGACAATGCAACCAAAGAGAGGTCTTCCCCTCCGTCTTTCTCTATAGGATGCGCTCACTTTAGTTTCCTCCTTTACTTTCTGCATCTCTACACCTCCTCTCCTCCCCTCCCCTCCAACCCCCTTTACTTTCTGCATCTCTACACCTCCTCTCCTCTCCTCCCCTCCAACCCCCTTTGCTTTCTGCATCTCTACACCTCCTCTCCTCTCCTCCCCTCCAACCCCCTTTGCTTTCTGCA
>NC_139950.1:30559757-30594757 GCF_963454915.1 Gymnoscopelus microlampas | reverse complement strand
AGGCTTTAAGATTGAGGTTATTGCCGAAGTAAATATGTTAAAGTTCTTTCTTGAAAAACATTGTTGGTGGTGCTTACTCCGACCTTGTAAGTTGCACAGGATAAGCGCATCTGTTAAATACTTAAATTATGATTCGTTTTTTTTTGTTTGTTTGTTTGTTTTTTTGCCCCCTCCTTCGTTTTCTCTTGGAAGTATAGCTATTCTCAAAGGCTCATGAGCAAGAAGTCCTTGAAGACTTTCCACAAAAAAACACCAAGGTTTTACTGGGTTTTTAGAGGAAGCTACTGTAGTCGACAGGACATCCTCTCTGAATTACTTTATATTCTGTCAACAGTGGAACAAATACACAGACAAAAACAGTCCACATTTAAGAGAATATAGTACCTAAGATGTGATCATTATTCCTTATACATTATACTATATATTATTGGCTAGTAGTGGTGTTGTATGAAGCCATCCCTTTCCCCCAGTCAACACTTTAACCTCATTAACCCCGGTGTCCCTATTTTGGCCAGAAAACGAAACAAAATAAATTGTTTCACTCATCAGAAATAGCAGATCTACAAGTGATGAGACGCGCTCTGAGCTTGTAGATCGCTATTTGTGCCATTTGTCATATGATACAGTATATACAGTAGGGCTATAAAAATGTTTCAGATGGAGATCAGTATAATATATAAAGAACAGAGAAACAAATGACAAATGCATATACACAGTACTGTGCAGTGTGCACATGCTAAGTCGAGAGAGTAACAAAACAAGCTTCGATGAAAAGCAATGATAAGAGGAAAAGTTCTGCGTTTGAACGTCTAAACGTTTGTGATGTGTGACGGGGGATGCCCCGTCACACATCCCCGTCCTGTCATCTGGTCCCGTCCTGTCATCTGGTCTTTATGTAAAGTGCCACTCTGAAGCCTCAGTGTCACCAATCCCATTCCCCATGTCAAATATGCATGTTAGCAAGAGCAACAACTGGCATGACAGGTTGCTGGAGTGGGAGAGAGGCATGGCCGTCAGGCACACACACACACAGACACACACACACACACACACACACTCGAGTGCTGCTGTGTGTGCCAGCCAGGCTGGAGCAGGGGCGCTAGGGTGTGAGGGTGCTGATGGTGGGGTTGGGATCAGGAGCGAGGGGTGTGTGTGTGCGTGTGCATGTGCGCGTGTGTGTGTGTGTGTGGGGCAGCTGCATCCTTGCTGCCCCTGGCAGTATTGTTTTAACCAGGCAAGCCAAGGCAGTCTGCCTGCATTCTTCACCCCTACGGCTCCTGCCATACACATACACACAGACAAACACACACAAGCAGGTTAAGTTAATGTTCACCATCGAGGATTGTTTCTGAAAGTATGGCTTTACAAGTATGGATGAAACACACAATTGCTAATAGATGTTACTTTTGTATACTATTATTTCCTGTGTGTGTGGGAGAGAGAATGAGAAACAGTTTTCCGTATTTTACACTGTAATTGTACGTTGATCTTCTAAGCCTCACTCCTCAAAGTCAAATAAGTCCATTACTTATTAGTCATTAGTGAGTACCATCTTACAAGAGAAGAAATCGCTGTACATGAAAGTATTCACTCCACTGCAAATCTCTAGCACTGTAGTTAGTTTTCCCTGAGAAAACATTAAATGGCACAGCGTGCTGCACCAATAATACCTCAAAATAAAAGAGCGTTGTGTTAATCATTCCATTCTAAAAGGGATGGAGTGATGGTAGACATGTGCCTCAGATTCAGTTCCTCCTCTTTTTCTCTTGCCCAACCCCCCCCCCATCTCTCTCTCTCTTTCTCTTTCTCTTTCTCTTTCTCTCTCTCTCTCTCTCTCTCTCTCTCTCTCTCTCTCTCTCTCTCTCTCTCTCTCTCTCTCTCTCTCTCTCTCTCTCTCTCTCTCCCCCCAACATAAGATTACCAGTTTCCCCCTGGACCATGGCTCCAGGATATAAGCTCCAAACTGTAAATAAACACTCACACACCCTCTCTGCGGTGTACATCAGTTGTAGCCCTCAGCTAATGTCTAAAACTGGTGTGTGTGCGTGTGTGTGTGTGTGTGTGCGTGTGTGTGTGTGTGTGTGTGTGTGTGTGTGTGTGTGTGTTTTCTAATTAATCTCGCCAGCAGCAGCAGTCAATAGAGTGAGCCGTGGATAGAGGTGCAGATAGTGAAAGAGTTTGATTATCAGGATGTCGGGGGAAATTACTCCAAACTGCCTCGCAGCAAACTTACAACTACTGTTAATGCTACTGCCTCTGCTACTTAGAATACATAGTAAAACGTGCACTTGTACTACTACTACTACTACTACTACTACAGCTAATGCTCCTACTTATACAAATAATCATATTAATAATATTTAATGACACTCTCACCACTAATATTGCTATTGCAACTACTGTACAACTTATGTTACTGTTGTTACTATTGCTTTGCTACTGCTATACTGCTACTGCAAGTACTACTGCTTCCCATTCTACTGCTGCTTCTATTACTACTACTTAGTACTACTGCAGCACTAGCACAACTAAGATCTTTCTCCTACATTTCGTTAGTTAGGCACGAAGAATTTGTAGATATAGTAATTTGTGTGTGTGTGTGTGTGTGTGTGTGTGTGTGTGTGTGTGTGTGTGTGTGTGTGTGTGTGTGTGTGTGTGTGTGTGTGTGTGTGTGTGTGGTGTGTGTGTGTGTGTCAGTTAGCCATGGGATCCAGCAGATGGTGTCCTTTCTCCAGGTCAGTGGGGAGGCTCTCTCTCTCTCTCTTCTCTTTTCTTCTCCTCTCCTCTCTGTCCAGCAGCAGGGAAGAGAGATCTACGGCTGTATATCCATCTACCGCCTCATCCGTCCATCCGTGTCACACTCCAGTGCACCCACCCACCATTTTTGTCTTTCTTTTCTATAACAGACCAGTTGTTTATCCATCCAGCCATCCGTTCATCTATCTATGTATGCATCATTCCATCCATTTATACATCTCTTCCCTTTTCTTCTGTAATTCAAGGCAGTGCAGCGGCGAAACAGCCTGCATTGTGTGTGTGTGTGTGTGTGTGTGTGTGTGTGTGTGTGTGTGTGTGTGTGTGTGTGTGTGACTGTGTGTGTGTGTGTGTGTGTGTGTGTGTGTGTGTGGCAGTGCCCAGGCGTTAAGCCGTATTAAGTCCTAATTAATGAGTGTGCCAGTCGATGGAGGCCAGTTATTGGATTTGCTGCTTTAGCTGCTGGAAAGAGCGTCACCCTAATCTCTCACACACACACACACACACACACACACACACACACCCCTCCCCTGTGATTTGTGATATGCTAGGTGAGACAAGTGGTGGATTAGAGAAAAAGAGTGAGTTACATAATCAGGCCAAAGGTACTACTGTACTGGCGAGACATACTACAGTACGTGGCGCAACTGTGTGTGTGTGTGTGTTTGTTTGTCAGGGTCAGGACTTGTTGTATTACATAACCCCACATTCAGATGTTCACCTGCAACCAACACCTCACATGTCATGACCTGGTCGTGTGGCCTGCTGTCCTGCTAGCTTGGTTTGGCGTAACTCACAGATTTGACTATCTCATTTGCACTGGCTTACTGGCTGTCGCTGGGCATTTTGTCGTGTTCCAGCAAAGAAATGTGCGCACCAAATTAAAAATGACGTTTATCAGAAATGAAGTGTTGGACAATAGTACTCAACAGCGGTACTTCTACAAGCTCATAATGTGTCATATTGTGAGCTTGTAGATCTGGGTTTTTTCTCTCAACATTTTTAGAGAGGTTTATTCACAGTTCAGCAATTTGTGTAATTTTGGTTCCGGGGGTCCCCTCCTACAAATGTAGTGGAATTAAAAAATATTTATGTTTGAAAAACAAATACTCAAGTAAAGTAATTAACATATACTCAATAAATGTACTT
Source organism: Gymnoscopelus microlampas (assembly GCF_963454915.1). NCBI lineage: Eukaryota > Metazoa > Chordata > Actinopteri > Myctophiformes > Myctophidae > Gymnoscopelus > Gymnoscopelus microlampas. The sequence goes on along the minus strand of NC_139950.1, from coordinate 30,590,854 downwards.
TAGTACAGTACTCAAGTATATGTACTTCATTACTGTCCTTCACTGCAGAGATGTAAACGGTACTTCCTATGGTCTATTTACGCATGTAATTGAATCAAGGCGCTTTGCATTTTTCTGCATTATGCATCCATGTCCCTCAAGAAAGAGGACAGACTCTGCAAGAGTAATTAAAGGAGCAGTAATTTTCTTTTGTTAAAATTAGTGTTAAATAGCCCTTTATTCCCATGGTAATCATTGCTATTGTGTTTGTTCACTACAATAAACAGAAAATGCATTTTCAGGTCAGGATACCAATTGTATCCAATCAGGAGAGAGAACTCACACAGGATACAGGATAAACAATTGAAATTGGAATTGATGATACAAAGAAATGAGCAGACAGAATTGAAACTATAAAAGTGAAGCTGATTAAATCCACTTTAAAATATATTTTCTTTTTTTTAAAGAGTTGGAGACGGAGAGACCACTGTTATTGAACAAACACTACAGCAATGATTACTATCTGAATAGAGCTTTAACCTTTTCACACAATTTTGTTTTTGTTTTTGTTTTAACCCAAAAATATCACTTGCACCACCTTTAAAGTTGCACATCTACACAAATATGAAAAAGAAAAAAGAAAGCTGTGATTTTACGTACTTGTTTATTGTACTCGCAGATTAGACGTTGCTAGTTTCTGGAGGCCAGCCATTGATTTTCCAATTAGTGTGAATGTCCACTGAATCTGCACGGAGCGTCTGTAAGAGAAACTGGGCCGTTTATTCTTTGTAGCTGCTCTTCCAGCGGTTTGTCTTCATGTCTACAGAGCAGCTCTCCTGAGACTGAACTGTGGTGAGATCAGGACAGTTTTTCTTTTTGCCATTTTAACCCATTCAATCCGGGAACGCATCTACAAATGTCATCTAAAAACAGTTTTCTGAACCCCCGCCCCAGAAGCAAAGATTTGAGTTAAAAATGTTTCGCTTTAAACATACATATATTCATAGATTTGCACAAATCTTCAAACATTTTCGAAAATAGCAGATCTACAAGTATAAAATAATGGTTATAGCTAAAATCTAAAATGACACAGATGCGCTCCCGGATTGAATGGGCTAAATCAGATAATCAACACCATGTTCAAACGGCGGACAAATCTGATTATGTTTCTCTGAGATACGAGGTTTCTGGGCTGACGGCAACGATGTGTAGCTGCTGTCTGATGGTGCCATGCTTTGCCACTTGTGTCTTGTATGTCATGCCTTAGCACTCAGCGGGGACTCTGTTCACGCGTACATGCGTGTGTCTCTGTGACGCGCCGGTGTCCTGCTGTTCCATGCTGTGGTGGCGTAGGAGGAGGGGGAGAGTGGGAGGCCGCCAGGCCAGGCCTGCTTGGCAGCAGGGGCTTCTTCCTCCAGTCCTCAGCATACGGAGCCGCAGGAGGCCTCCCTCCCTCCCTCTCTCCCTTCCTCCCTCACTCCCTTCCTCCGTCGCCTTGTCGGGCCAGTCCCACCCTGGATGTATACAGTAGACGTAAAGCTAGAAGAAGGAGAAGACGGGGTTATGTGGCGCAGTCGGTAGTGCTGTCGCCTCACAGCTAAAAGGTCCTGGGTTTGATTCCCGCCGGGGACGCTGTGTCCTCTCCTCCGCGTCATCAGTGCCCATACCCTAGGTGGGGTTGGTGAAAGGGCCTCTCTGTGTGGAGTTTGCACGTTCTCTCCGTGTCCCCTAGGGTATGTACCCTCACAAAAAGTTTTGTGTCGTTTGTAAAATATTCATATTACACGTTGTAGATTGGAGCTGATGTATATACTGTAGGTTTAAAGTGGTTAAACAGATTCTAATGCTATTTTATATTGCTGGGGACACCCTGGAACTCCCTCTATGACCCCTAGGGGTCTTCAGACCCCACTCTGAGAACCACTGATTTAAGTGACTTTGAACTGTTAATACAAGGCAGAATGGATCCATTCCTTCATATTGTAGATGCCAAATTCTGACCCTACCATCCGAACGTCACAGCAGACTCATCAGACCAGGCAACGTGTTTCCAATCTTCTATTGTCCAATTTTGGTGAGCCTGTGCGAATTGTAGCCTCTGTTTCCTGTTCTTCTTAGCTGACAGGAGTGGCACCCGTTGAGGTCTTCTGCTGCTGTAGTCCATCTGCCTCAAGGTTGGATGTGTTCAGAGATGCTCTTCTGCATACCTCAGTTGTAACGAGTGGTTATTTAAGTTACTGCACCATTCTCTATAAACACTAGAGATGGTGGTGAGTGAAAATCCTAGTAGATCAGCAGTTTCTGAAATACTCAGACCAACCTGTAAAATAAATCAACTTTATTCCCCATTCTGATGCTCGGTTTGAACTGCAGCAGATCATCTTCATAATGCGTGCATGCCTAAATGCATTGAGTTGCTGCCATGTACTTGGCTAATAAGAAATTCGCATTGACGTACAGTTGGACAGGCATCCCTAATAAAGTGGTTGGTGAGTGAATATTAAATTGACAACATACGGTACACAGTCTACACGCGATGCTCGGACGTAATTTATCAGATTTTGTACACATTTGTTACAATCTCAAAGATGAATTATCACTGACAGTGTATACTGTATATGGTTACCTTTATCCAAGGGAGTTAAGAAAAACAACGTCAGAGCCATTCAAAATATTCTGACCCACCCCTACTGAAAAGAGCAGGAGACATGTTCTCCCCTCAGACAGACGGCCCTACCACTGCCAACAGAGCCAGCAGGGGCATCTGTCTGCACCCCCCGCCCTAGGCTACGCATCTCTCTCTTCCCCTCATTCTGCCCCTAGCTACACTGATACTACAAACCACCCCTCTGCTCCCTCTCTTCCTTTTCCCATACCCTCCCATCCTCGTTCCTTCCTTTCCATCGGTGAAACCTGTTGAAATAGATGGGATATAATACCTTATTCGTTATAGTACAGCGAGGGTCTTGATTGGAAGCAACTGTACGTGCCTGCAGGTAGGGGGGCAATAGTTAATCGACCTAATCGATGAACCGATTATAAAAAAAGATAGCGAAAATAGCAGATCTGCAAGCTACATTGTGACGCGTTGCAGTCTAAAATAGGGCTCAAGTTGTGTTGTGTATTATAAAAAATCTAATTGTGTTAATTCGTTGATATATCTTTTTTAAATTATCCAAACAAAACACACCTCTCAATTATTTTATTAATCAAACAAGTGTGTGCGTGCGTGTGTGCGTGTGCGTGTGTGCGTGTGAGAGGGGCGATGATATACAGGGATGGCTGGGTGGGTATGCTAATGTGCATTCCAGCGCTGAGAGTTTGCCCTGTCGTATGAGTAGGACATGAATAGCACTGCAATGGAGGAGGAGGAGTGAATGGATGGATGGATGAATGGATGAAATAATGGGCTGCTGGTGGGAAATATCTAACAGACATGTCACCTCTTCAACCCTTAGACACACACACACACACACACAACACACACACACACACACACACACATTATTCATAACCCCCCCCCCCCCCCCCCCCATCAGAAAAAAACAAAAATAAAGAGCCCAGCTGTAGACATCCCACCCCTTCCCCAGCACACATACAAATACATACAGCAGCCCTCAGTCCCAGTATGCAATGAAAGGGTTCATTGTCTTCGGGGCCCCCAGCAGCAAACAGAGAGACTGCCAGGCTGCGTTGGAGGGGCCACGCTAATTGGGACGGCCTAATAATGAGTTTCATAACTGCACATGTTTGCACACAACTCTCTCCCCATCCGTGTGAAGCAGATGTTTGAGTCGGTTGTCAAGTTAAGATGACTTTCTCTGGGCTAACAGTAGGGGTGCAACAGTTAATCAAACTAATCGATTTAATTGATAATTTAATAAGAAATAGGTTATTAATCAATTCCCATTTTGGGCATGTCATTATTGGGGGAAAATTTTAAGAAATGTCAAAACTTTTCCAAAAGGGTTAAAATAGCCGATCTACAACCTCACAACGTATCACGATGCGACGCGTTGTTAGCTTGTAGATTAGCTATTTACTATTTTTGCATGACACTGTTGTGTGACAAAGTATAAGATACAGTTTAAATGGTTAATCGATTCTTTGAGGTTTTTTAATGCACTTCTCGGTTATTAATTTTATCAAAAAGTAATCGATACAATAATTAACATGAAGCCCTAGCTGACAGACATGTTACAGAGGACCTTTGTCGTCTTTGATTTGAAATTTGAGACACGCATCATTCACTACTGCATTTGTCTGCATCAGATTCTGAATCATATTCCCTTCAAATTCTTACACTAACGTTGTCATGGATCACTGCTGTTGCTGTCCCAGTCTTGGTCCAGAGAGAGAGAAAGAGAGATTCACATTTTGAGTAAATAATTGTAAATGTTTCTATACTGTTATTTCAGTGTAACCAACCTCACCAAGACAAATTCCTTGAATGTGCAAACACATCTGGCAATGAAAATAATTTTGACTCTGATATATTGGTACTACTGCTTCCAAATACTATGGGACAGAAATCCCTAGCTGCGTGTGCTCTACCGTCAGTAGATTAACAGAAGGACAGACGGGTGCAGTCTATAGAAACAGTCCGCACTCCCAAGGTAAATTTTCATAGATTATTTACCACAGTGTCTTATAAACGAACATGTTTTGGCAACTCCGGCTGATAGAGTTGAATTCTGAAACTCCAAGATTAGATGGAAAAGATGGTTTGGTACTAAGACCCCCCAATACCCGTCCAGTCAACACCCAAAGAAATGAGAGTCAGACACCGGTATGTCCAAAAATGATCAGTCTGTATTGCTCGAGCGTGCACACGGAGACAGTACAAGTTACAGACAAGAATAACAATCACACACTAATATAACAATAACAAACAATGGTATTTATACACAGTTGGACTTCAATGACATCAGACATAGGTGCATCCTTATGATTGGCTTTAAGACCCTCAGACGTCAGATCATATCTGATGAGCTGTCAGGCATCAGGGTGTCATCATAATAAGTTGTTGTCCATCTTATAGTGTCCTTGTGTACAACTTTTGGTTCCATAAACAAGTTATTCCTTCGATATAATAGGACATGTGGCAGGTTTATCTGTGACAGGGTGAGAGCTGACAGAGTAAATTAGTGACAATATCCCGGTCATACAGGTCATCTTACACAGATACAGGTCATTTGACATTTAATCACAAAGCGTTGACCAAGACATGTTTTTACTGATTGGGAACATATGGAGCCGGCACCAGATAGCAAATATGGAGCCAGCTACATGGCCTTGGTAGGGAAAGTATAGTAGAGTTACAAAAAGCATCTTTAAAAGACTGAAGAACAGGCCCAAAAAGACATCACTATATTAATTTGACTGGTTAGATCGATATTTCTAGATCATATCAATCTAGTCCACAAAACATATAGTTTTAACTCCATCACCGGCCTTCAGCTGCGTTTTGAACGCTGAACACCTCAACACCAAATATTGTTGCAGAAAAACAGCCAATCTACAAGCTCACAACGTGTCGCGTTGCGAAGTGTTGTGACAGAACTTGTAGAGATTCTATTTTCGCCGAATGGTTGCCCCCAGATTAGAGGCTCCAGGGTTCAGGTGGCTTAAAAACAAAGGCAAACATACATTACACACCCAATTGTATGCTGATACTTTGTGTTGTGTTTGTTGCAGGCTTCAGCAGTTGGACCGCCATTGTCAGACCAGTGCCCAGCAGGTGTGTGAATTGTTGGCCAAACAGAACCAGCTGATGCAGGAGAGGAACACACTCACTGAGGAGATGCAAAACCTTCGCATAGAGGTACACACTCCTATTATATAGACATACACCAGTGTTGATTTTGACAACAAATGTTTATTTAGTTTTAATCATAGTCTTTTATATAAAATTCCATTTAGTTTGAGTCATATTTTAGTCATCTGAAATGTTTTAGTTTTAGTCTTGTTTTAGTCGACAATATCTGCAGTTGATTTAGTCGACTAAAATGTATTTTGGCGGTGCCTTGATGGCGTCGTAATGGCTTAATTTACACTTGGTTGGTTGAATGCCAAAAATAGACGATCTGTAAATTTGCTATTTTCGGAGCACAACATCCGAGCGCAACCAAGCATAAAATTACTTGTCTTTTAGTTCTACTAGATCTCTTCCCCACTAGTCCCTCACTAACATTTTAGTCTAGTTTTTATTTGTTGACGAAATTGTCAATATATTTAGTCTTAGTTTTAGTCATCGTAGCTTAGTTTTTATTTAGTTTTCGTCAGTGAAAAAAGGTAGTCGTCAAACATTTTTCGTCATAGTTTTAGTCGACAAAATCAACACTGACATACACTCACTTTTCTTTATTTTTCAATAGATTTGTCCTAGTATCATTTCTGTCTGAAACATATTGTCAGCTAGTCATGTGATCAGCGATTGGATATTGCTTCTTATAGCGGGAGAGATTTGTTTATTTAAAGTTGTGTGCGTGTGTTTCTTTCTGTCTTTCTATAGCTCCCTGTTGGCACAAGACATGCTGACATCCGGTCTACATGAGTCTTTTCACCTAAATCCTTCGTCCTCATGTTGAGCCATCATGGAAAGTGTATGTGACATCTGAAATAGCTTTTAAAAATCAAAAATCCATTTTATGTATGATTTTCTATCATCACAATTGATAGGTAATGTCCATCTTGTGTTGGCAGCAAATTTTGGTTGATTTTTGCCAATGTGAAACAATTTCTTACTTAAACTTTTAGACATCACATCACCACATTTTATTCAGTATGTTTTATAATATTTCACTCTGTTTTTATATTCGTTTCAGAAAGTTTAATAAACAATGATTTTACTTATTTTGAGTTAAAACGTGTTTGTGCTATGAATGGTGTTACAGTACTGGCATGTACAATTATAAAGATGAACTATTGGAAGTACTGTATCTGCTAATGCAAAAAAAAAGAAAGAAATTGCCCTTCGCAGATTAGGTCTGGCCTGCTCGGTTATGATAGGATTTGGCTGCCCCCAAAGTAGTGGGGCACCAATCAGGAACCAGTATACAAATATGGGGGGGGGATTTATCACTAGAGGCATTTTTTTTTATCCGCCCAAACTATAGCACTTTTAATCAACCTGAAATAAACGTTCATGTTTAATTACTTGCAGTTCACAATTCACATTGTACTTGGGAACGGCTTGCTATAAAATGTTCAACTAGTTTCTCAAACAGTGCTCAAACAGCTCCTCTTTGATTAGCTGAATTAAGTTTGAGAAATACCACTATACACTCATGAAGGCATGAAGAATATCAAATTAATGATCAATTATAGGCTGAGCCCCATCTGTTTAGTTTTGAGCTGAATGACCCAGGGATAACAAATTATGTAAACGGAATCCAACCACTTACATTTCATGTATTTATTTCAACGAACACCAATCAATTAAATACAAAAACCTGTGCTGTGAACAATTTAGGCTAACAAGAACAAAGTATTGTGACATTGTTTGACTTTCTTTTTAACTATAGCACTGTACTACAATTTCTTTAAGCTACAGTATTTTATAACTTCATTTTATGACATAGTATAGCACGACTTCATATAGTCAATGTAGGAACAAAAAAACCCCAAAAAAACAAGCTTTTCTGCATCAACTCCTCCAAGGAACAGGCAATGTGATGTAGTTGGCAGGATTTCACTGAAAAGGTGAAATTAAAAGCAAGCAATTAGAAATTACAACCTAATTACATCCTGCTTTCTGGAGTTGTCATGTGACCAGCCCACAACAACAGAGAACAGTGTTTGAAAAAGGAATGGTAGAGTAGAACCCATGTGTGTGCTCATAGAGTAATTCAGAAAAGTGTGCCCGTGTTCATATAGATTTTTTTTTTTTTTTTGCATAATAGTTGATTTTTGATTGAACATAAAAATGACTGCAGTGCTCAGGTAGCGTAACCTGGTAGAGTTCATGTCGTATTAAGGCTCAGTCTTTTCTGCAGCCGGCCAGGGTTCGAATCTGACCAGAGGCTCTTTGCTGCATAACAGACTCATTCCCAGACTATCTCCTGCCATTCCTTTCTCTCTACTCACTGTCACTGTCAAAGAAAACAGAAAATGACAACAAGAAATATTTTAAAAAGAAAAGAAAGATTTTCTTTCAATGAGCAGGGACGACAATGAACAACCAACAGTACACTCTGGCAGAGTGGTAAGGTATGTATACCTTACATAGCTTGTAGATCTGCAATTTACAGAGAGCTTTGTTTGAAAATGAAATGTAGTGTCAATTACTCAATGAAGCATACATGGAAGTGTAATTCAACCAACAACATTCATAATGTATTTTAACCACTTAAACCCCATAGTATATACTTACTTTATATGACCGGGGTTCCCGATCTAAAAGCTCACAACGCTATTTTAAAGTGCCTCAATACAAAACAAAAACTACTGCCAAAACAAATTAATGAAGTGGGAAAATTTCACTTGAAAGTCAAATGTCTCAATAAGAATGTGATTAAATTAATAAATAAGTATCTTCCAAGCCCAAGAACATGTATATAATTAGTCTTTGATTGCCAAATATTAAATTAATTGCCTAGGTCAGAATTTCTAAGAATAAATTGCTCATACAAGCAGTGTTTTTCATGGTGTTTGGAGCAGGCAGGCAAAATAAATACCGCTGTGTGGCCAGAGTAACCTTGTTATCGTAGAAAGCTAGACATGAGACTGAATGTACAATCCTACATAGAGCTGCCTCTACGCCTGTACTTCATTGACACCAGGATACTGACACAGGATACTACTGCCACCAGGATACTGACACCAGTATAAAGACCAGGATACTGACACCAGGATAAAGACCAGGATACTGACACCAGTATACTGACCAGGATACTGACACCAGTATACTGACAGGATACTGACACCAGGATAAAGACCAGGATACTGACACCAGGACCATGATACTGACACTCGGGGGAAACAAGTTAAAAACAACACTACACTGACTACAAAACTGAAAAACGTTAATAAAAACAATATGCAAGTATAATCAATCAAGCAATTCTTCAGCGGTGGTCTCTTCATGTTGTAGTTTAGTAATGAATGGCTCAAGCTGCTCTCAGAGCCCCTTTTATGCCAGGTGAGTACAGGTGATGGCCCAGACCCCCAACCCTGGCACTCCTGGTACCCCATGAAGACAAAGGCATACAGTGCCGCGCTATGAGCTTGTAGATCTGCTATTTTTTTTTTAATCTTGAAAACTCAAATCTTTGCTTCATTTTCAGATGGGGGTCCGCGGCCAAATGTATATCAATCTAGGGGTCCTTGGCATGAAAAAGGTTAAAAACCACTGTTCTAAATGGCAGTGGTTCACAAACTTTTTAGCTCAAGAGTCTTGAGGCTTAGGTTGGGTCCCGGCTCCCGGGGAGACATCACATTTCTCTTTTGTGTCTTGAGTCCCAAGACTCAAGACCCAAAAGAGTCTTGAGTCAAGCCCCTGGCTCCCGGGGAGACATCAAATTTCTCTTTTGGGTCTTGAGTCTTCAAGACCCAAAAGAGAAATTTGATGTCTCCCCGCGATATTATGCGCCAAGCATCCAACCAATATGTCTGAGTCTGTGCTCAGGAATGTGTCAAAAACAAAACAAAATCCATGAATTCAAGGCTTCATGGAGTGTGTAATTGATAGAAAATAAGTATTTTTATGGGTAGGCGTCTTGCTCAGGGACACTTAGAAACTTTGCTGAGGCTTGAGATCGAACCTGAGCTTACCGGCTTGGGATTTATGGCTTGGACAGGCATTCAGCTATGCCCACATAATCAGCAATGATTCTAAGGCAGTTGTACTCTGTAACAGTAAAGGGGTTTCAGGGGAAACCAGCAAAATGAGGAATGATATAATACATAAAAGACTGTCTTGCTAATAAAGCGTCATGTCTCTCATTTTCTACAATGTATTTGAAATTACCTTCATATTATTTAATAAATTATGCATTTCATCCTCTATATATAGTCCAGCAACCTTTATGATTCTCCTCCTAGACTCATATGCAGGGATTCGATCCCATGACCTTGTGGTCTAAAGTCAAGAGCTCTTCCAACAGAGCTAACCAAGCACACTGACCTTTGTACATTGACATTAGATGAACGTGATGGGTCATTCTACCAAATGAATTAAAGGCATTTGGCTCATGCACTTTACAAGTGGGCTTATTGTCAGCAACAGCCAAGAACACAGGAGTCTATCCCTATTACAGCACTAGACCCCAGGGAGACAGACACATGCTGATTTGCCATTTCCTGGATTTGATTTCGAGGATTTGAGTCTTGAGTCCCAAGACTCAAGACCCAAAAGAGTCTTGAGTCGACCCAATTACTCCCGCGGAGACATCAAATTTCTCTTTTGGGCCTTGAGTCCCAAGACTCAAGACCCAAAAGAGAAATTTGATGTCTCCCCGGAATCATACGAGGAAGTAATATTTATAATAAGCAAGAAAGGAAACATGGCCGCAATAAATGGATCCAGGGAGAAAGCGTGGCAAAGTATTGCCGACAAATTAAATGCACAAGTCGTCCAAAAATATATACAATTTATATGCAAGTTCATAAATATATCATTCAGTTAGGCTTAAACATGAGGAATGTATAGTGAATATTGGAATTATCGCCTACTAATCTACAATGCGATAGCCTATTATATGCGCCATGCATCCAACCAATATGTCTGAGTCTGTGCTCAGGAATGTGTCAAAAACAAAAAAATCGCTAGTAATAGCAATTTTAACTAACTTAGCTGGGGTAAATGGTTTAGCTGGTACCCCCCCCCCCCACCCTTCACACGATGTAGGCTGGTTGTATGCACTGCTGAGAGGGTGGTGGTGACATGTTCTCCAGTGTCCAACTGCTTGTAGAAATGGATCTGTACAATATATTTTTCTTCCTCTGTGTTCAAGCACGCGTTGGCTGCATCCCGTAATCCTGCAGAACTGATCAACCAGGAGCTCCCCCTCCTCGCCACTGCTGTGGAGTCTGGCTCTCATGGTGAGTCACACACACCTACACACCTGTACGAATAAGATAACTGCAGTGGTGGACAAAGTACTCAGATATTTTACTTAAGTAAAAGTAGCAATACCACAATATAGAAAGTCTCTGTTTACAAGCAAAAGGCCTGTGTTCAAAAGGTTACTTGATGCTTAAAGTACCAAAAGTAAAAGTACTAATGTTTGAAAATAGCAAATCTACAAGCTCACTTGTAGATCGGCTATTTTCAAATAGCCTAGGCATAAAATAGGGCTAAAGTGGTTAAAGTATGTTTTATAATATAATATATAATAGTATATCTCCAAAGTAACTAGTTACTCAAGTTTTCAAATTAATTTTGTTGAGTAAAAGTACAATATTTGCCTCTGAGATGTAATAGAGTAGAAGTAAAAGTATTGAAAATTGGAAATACTCCAGTAAAGTGAAAATGCCTCAAAAGTACAGTACTTGAGTACATGTACTTAGTTACTTTACACCACTGGATAATTGTGCAATGAGGTTAACTGCTTTAATAAATCTGAGACTCCTTGGACCATGTCATTCACTCATCTCTCCATCGCAGCTTCTTGCTCTCAGGAGAACCTGTTCCCCTGTCGTCAGCCTCCAGCACAGAGGTAAGCCCAGGCAAGGATAACTTGTATTACAGTTTGTAAAAGTGACAGCTTCATGCTCATTGTCTGATGTGACTTTAAGGTTGAAATGTAAATCAGTGTGAATGCTAATGTGCACTTCATTATCATCATCAATGTATGATTATTTGTCTAATTGTTTGTTTTTAATGACACCTTTTCTTCAATAAAGCCCTGCCAACTACATCATATGGCCTGTTCCTTGGAGGAGTTGATGCAAAAAGGAGTTTAGCTAGTTATTAATTCAGTTCCTACATTGACACAATAGTATATGAGAAAAGTCATACTAAACTCGTACTGTGTCATAAAAAGTGAAGTCATACAATACTTTAGTACAAACAAAATGCCATACAGTCCTGTCGTTAAAAAAATACTTTGTTCTTGTCAGCCTAAATTGTTCACAGCACAGCTATCTATTTTTATATTTAATTCTTGTGACATTGTCAGGGTGACTGGTGTGGTTGTCATGGTTACTAACCATGTGTCATGTGTGTCAGAATGATTGGAGGGCGGAGTGTGTCATCAGTGGAGATCTGGCCCACCTGGATTGTCCTCTATAAAATAGGTGGCTGGACTTCATTCTTGTTCTCTCTCTCACCGTGAAGCTCACTCTGAGCACTCCAGCCTTTTGGATTTTGCTTGTTAAAGAACAAGATCACTGTGGTAGAGGTTTGGGTTGTGTAGTTACCTTGTCATGATGTAACTCCAAAGGTGAACAAGAAATCTAAAATAATTGCTGTATAATAATTGAATAGAAATTGATCATTCAAAATATGCTCCTCATTGACATTGTACGGTGAAACGGCTCTCAAAGTCACTCTTTTAGCACGTAAACGAACACAAACAAAGCTGCTTCAGTCAATATAGAACATCACCAAACCCAGTACTGTTTTGTTTTTAAATAAAAATGTCAACTTCCTGTTGATTTTACTATTTGAAGATCCAGATCCGCGGATCCAGTCCGAGTTATTTTTAATAAAATTAGCAAAATCAACAGCATTTTTATTTAAAAAACAAACGGTACTGGGTCTGGTGATGTTCTATATAGTCTGAATCAACTTTATTTGCGTTCGTTTGTGCTAAAAGAGTGACTTTGAGAGCTGTTTCAGCCTACAATGTAATTCAATGAGGAGCATATTTTTTTATTATCAATGGAGCAATTATTTTAGATTTCTTGCCCACCTTTGGAGATGCATCATGGCAAGGTAACTACACAACCCAAACCTCTACCAAGTGGTCTTGCTCTTTAAGCACTGTTAACCACCCCAGTATCCGTATTGTGGGTATAGCTTTAGCAGAAAATAGCCGATCGACAAGCTCACTGCGACACGTTGTGAGCTTGTCGATCGGCTATTTTCAGTCAAAACTTTCCTCATAATAACACAAAACAGAAAATACACTAGTATTGAGCCCTGAGGCTCACCGGTTACCCATATGGGGTTAAGTTAGTTTTAATAAAATAATTTAAACATTCTTTGTTTGTGTGAGTTTCCTCATTTTGTTACAAACTCAGCCGTTTGCAACACTCTTGGTTGGTTGTTGCAATAAATACATTACATTTAAGTGGTTGAATTTATGTAATTTGTTATCCCTGAGTCACTAGAATACCTCAAAACGAAGTATGGAGCTCAGCCTATAATTGATCATTGTTTTGATTGATATGCTGCATGCCATGAGTGCGAAGTGGTATTTTCTTAAACTTAATTCAGTTAATCATAGAGGATCTGCGGTCATAATACAGCACTGTTTGAGGAACTATAGTTGAAAACTTAAGACATATTTTTTTGATGTCCAGTCCAAAGTGAGAACAATGTAGCCTACTTGATTTAACACCAAAACTGCTATAGTTTTGATCATCTGAAACTAAGGAATTTATAAATGACAAAAAGGGTATGAATTTTTATGACATTACGAAACATCTCTCTGTTTCCTTTCAATGAAAGTGTAAATCTGGGTTCAGACTCAGCCAGAGTAAACGTTTTCTAACAGATGGTTTTAAACAACCTAAATCTCAGTCGTGTCATAATGAACCCTTTCCCTGATCATCAGAGGGTGTATCTAGTAGATCCAGTCATTCTGTCAGGGGTAGAGGTGTTTGCTGTGGATTTTCATCTTTTGACCTGTCACCTTTTGCTTTAACTTTAAATATAACCTCGAAATCCTAATTAATGTGAAAGGCCTGGTGGTGCAAGAGTAAAGCATAGGCTTCACAAGCGGATGGTTGTGGGTTTGAATCTTGGTCAGGGAAGATCTCAATTTTCGGGCTTTTTAAGGCGAGAACCATGGATGAAGCCCGCCTCCCTCCTCACGCCCTCTTTTAGCTCCGGTAGGAGAGGGAGGAGCATGGAGGGAGCCCACCTCCAGGGGGAGGAGCTTAGTAAATTTACATATTAATTAAAGATTTTTATTTTAGTTTTTTTTGTGATTTTATGGCCACTGTTTTTTTTTCACATGAATTTGTTTGAGACATTTTTTTATTGTTTTTTTTCATCACCAGTTTGTATTGACCACAGCTCCATTGTTTTTTTTGTTGTATTACCTTTTTAGTTTTTATTTAGTAGATGTTTTGAGTTGTTTTGAGTGAGCTTTGAACCTCGAACCTTTGGTTTGTGAACCTTTGATTTATCTTTTAAGCCACGCTGGCATGGAAGGTACAATTGGGAACGTCATCCTTAACCCGCCTTTTAGAATTTAGATGGACAGTGTGAAAATGTTCTTCAGGAGCCTTGAACCCCAAACCTTCTACTTTCAGACCCTGTGTTTAACTCTTGAGCCACGCTGGTATGGAACGTACAATTGGGAACGTCATCCTTAACCCGCCTTTTAGAATTTAGATGGACAGTGAAAATGTTCTTCAGGAGCTTTGAACCCCAAACCTTCTGCTTTCAGACCCTATACTTATCTCTTGAGCCACGCTGGCATGGAAGTTATAATTGGGAACGTCATGCTTCACCCGCCTTTTAGAATTTAGATGGCCAGTGAAAATGTTCTTCAGGAGCTTTGAACCCCAAACCTTCTGCTTTCAGACCCTGTGTTTATCTCTTGAGCCACGCTGGCATGGAAGTTACAAATGGGAACATAATACTTAAACCACCTTTTAGAAGTTAGATGGACAGTGAAAATGTGCTCCAGGAGTTTCGAACTTTAAACCTTCGGTTTATAAACCCCAGAGTTTTCTCTTGAGCCATGGTGGCATGAACCATGCAACTGAGAACATAATACTTAAACCACCTTTTCAGGATTGAGATGGACAATGAAAATGTTCTTTAGGAGCTTTGAACTTTAAACTCTTTGGTTCATAAACAGTGACACATCTCTTGAGCCACAGAGACATGAAACATTCAGATGAGAAGGAAATACTTATCCTTTTAGTATTTAGATGCACAGTGTATTTCTACATTAACTTCACCACTTAAACCCTCTATTCTTAGTAAAGTTGCAACTTTACTTTCCTGCTTGCCTTGTTACCATCTACACCAAATCCTTTCACAAAGAATTGTCAATCTACAAGCTCACAACACGCCGACACATTGTAAATCTTGACAAATGTTTGCCGCCAGAAAAGGGATGCTGGGCCTTACTTCT
Source organism: Gymnoscopelus microlampas (assembly GCF_963454915.1). Taxonomy (NCBI): domain Eukaryota; kingdom Metazoa; phylum Chordata; class Actinopteri; order Myctophiformes; family Myctophidae; genus Gymnoscopelus; species Gymnoscopelus microlampas. The sequence continues at coordinate 30,575,615 of NC_139950.1, read as the reverse complement.
CCCACCACTGCTGAAGAGCATACAAGACATTAGACAACTAAGAAACCACAGTGGTGCAGTTAGCGCATACATGGGCAACTGGCGGCCCGGGGGCCACACGCGGCCCCCACCCTCACTTAAAGCGGCCCGCAGGTTAATATCAGAATACTGATATATTATTGATTTCAGCTGTTACAATTCCAAACATGCAAACATGACCCGCTTTAATTACTTCAGTCTATATTAGTAGCTTGATGACTAGTATTACAATTCTATTGTCTTTTTATGTCCAATGTATTTGTAATTAAATTCATAAGGTTAATATAAGTATAACTAAATGCATTTCAAATTAAATACGAATGTTACTTTTCAGGATCCCAATTCAAAAGTAGAAATAAAAATCAGGATTCCAATAAAAAAAATAGCTAAAATAGCCGATCTACAAGCTCAAAACGCGTTGCAACTTTTGTGTGACATAGAATGGCATAGTGAGTGTGGAAATATAGTGGCCCTCTCCATTATCAGAGTTGCCCACCCCTGAGCTAGAGATATGTTGCTTCTCAAACCAGAGGTTAGGGGTCCAAACCTAAACTCAAAATATTTAACCTAGCTCACCCCCATTCTCTCACTGAATGCCAGGCTGCCCAAAAATACACCTCACCTGACATAAACTAAAGGTGATGAGGGGACACACAGCAGGAGCTAATCAATCAATTAGGAAGTGGGACATCAAAACAAAGCGTGGGAAAAACAAAAAACGAAAATAAGCAAAATATACCTAAACTATAGGTGTTTTTTCATGTTTCTATCTGGCTGTAATCTTTCACTGAAGAGCATGCAGAGAAATGGTCAAATACACACAACAGTTCTGTAGTGGTAAAAAATTGTCAGACCTCTGTACCCTCCCCAGACAGTTAAAGAAATCAAATTGATGTTTCTCCCTTCAACATAACCTTGTTTTTTTTGTGTGTGACTTTTTATATTATTTTTAAGCATTTTGTAATTTCTTATTTTCCTTAATTTTTTTTCTCACATTGTTTATTCATTTGACAGCTGTTAATGTGTTTTTTTCCTTCATCAGTTTGATTTCACGTTTTTTTTTATTGAGGCATTTGAACCAGCTTTTGTTGTTGTTTTAAGTTGTTTGTTGAGTTTGAGCTTTGAACCTAGAACCTTCCGTTTATAAACCCCTGACATTATGTCTTGAGCCACGCTGGCTCAGGAAATGCAAGTGAGAACAAAATACTTAACCTAGTAGACTTTAGATGGAGAAGGAAAATGGTCCTAAAATGTAACTTTATTTAAAAATATTAAATCTAAATAGATTTTATTAGCATTATCTCTAGATGTAATTTTTTTGGCAGTCACATTGAGCGGGACATAATGCTGAGAAGATGTTTTCAAAATCATCATTATGTAAAAAAAAAAAAAACATTCCATTAGGACCATTACACTGCAACAGAGGATTATGTTTCATGCCATGTTTCATCGTTCCACAGTTTTCCTGTATATTATCATATTCTTAAGAAAAATACTGGTTTCACCAATTGACACAACCAGGTTACATCACTTGACAATGTTGCTTCTACCTTCTACAGTCAAAGTCCATAGTCTTTGCTGAAGAAAGTGTCCCTGAAAATCAAGCATGAGTGTTAATAAGGTCTAACGTGTATGTGTGTGTGTGTGTGTGTGTGTGTGTGTGTGTGTGTGTGTGTGTGTGTGTGTGTGTGTGTGTGTGTGTGTGTGTGTGTGTGTGTGTGTGTGTGTGTGTGTGTGTGTGTGTGTGTGTGTGTGTGTGTGTGTGTGTGTGTGTGTGTGTAGGGTGAAAGGGAGAGAGAGATTACCTAAAACCATGGCCTCATATGTATGTATTATATATACACACACACAGTGTGTGTGTGTGTGTGTGTGTGTGTGTGTGTGTGTGTGTGTGTGTGTGTGTGTGTGTGTGTGTGTGTGTGTGTGTGTGTGTGTGTGTGTACCATCTCAGTCTTCTGATCCAGGCCCCGCATGTCCTGCCTGTGGTAGGATATGTGGTTCCAGAATCAGGCTTCATAGTCATCTACAGTGGCATCGTCGCCAGCAAAGATAACCACTGACAAACTCATCACAGCGCAAGGAAGCTACGTCATCTTCGACAACGATGAACTGCCAAGGAGGAGGAGGAGGCGTGTGTGTGTGTTTGTTTGTTTGTTTGTATTTTTGTATTGTAACAATTTCAAGTGAAAACAGACATTAAACTACTTCTCATTCTTCACTCCTCCAAGGACCCCTGGGGGTCAGGTACTGATAAGCAGTAGTACTGTAGCAATGTGTAATTGATGGAAAATAAGTATTTTTTGGGTGAACTATTCTGTTATGTCTAAGTGTCTTGTTCAGGGACACTTTGACACATTGCTGAGGCCTGGGATTGAACCTGGGATTTAAGGCTTGACAGGCAGGCTCTCTAACCATTCAGCTATGCCCACATAATCAGCAATGATTCTAAGGCAGTTGTACTCTGTAACAGTAAAGGGGTTTCAGGGGAAACCAGCAAAATGAGGAATGATATAATAAAAGACTGTCTGGCTAATAAAGCGTCATGTCTCTCATTTTCTACAATGTATTTGAAATTACCTTTATATCATTTAATAAATTATGCATTTCATCCTCTATATACTGTCCAGCAACCTTTATGATAAAGGCGAAAAAAGATAGTAGACCCGTAGGAGCCAGATTGCTCAGATGCCAAGCCTTTTATGCTGGGATTCGATCCCATGACCCTGTGGTCTGAAGTCAAGAGCTCTTCCAACAGAGCTAACCAAGCACACTGACCTTTGTACATTGACATTAGATGAACGTGATGGGTCATTCTACCAAATGAATTAAAGGCATTTGGCTCATGCACTTTACAAGTGGGCTTATTGTCAGCAACAAAAGTCTTGAGTCGAACCAATTACTCCCGCGGAGACATCAAATTTCTCTTGAGTCTTGGGTATTGTGACTGCACTGTTTCTTATTGTTATTTTCATTTGTAATAAAATGTCACTGACATCACAAGGTATTCTTAATTTTACGTATGGTCCAGTATATTATTAATTCATACCAGTCACTGTATTCCAGTGGGGCAAGGCAGCCTACTGTAAGTCATATTAATCACTTTTTCACCGGGACACGCCCCTCATCTAGACTGCCAAAGCAATGAGCAGCATAGAGCAGGGGTCTTCAACAGGGTCTAACTCTTACTCATTCTGGTTGTACAAGCTTCTGTTTTTATTTTGGTAAGGCACCTTGTAACATTAAGAAAGGTGCTATGTAAATACATTTTATTATAAGTGCTGCAGTAAATTCCTTGCATACTGTCACATGATAAATGAGACATCTCACACAGCAGTAGCAGACTGACATAGTGCTTTATTGAAGCTGTCTGTAAGAAGGAAAATAATGTGCATCCCTATCATATACATTTATGTGTAAAAATACTAAGGATGTACAGTGTAAAAAAAACAGCTTCTCGCAGATGGTCGTTTTCACATCGTTGTGGGTCTCCACTGGCCAGGAAAATGAACCTTGTCGATGTACCAAGCACTGTTTGTTTATGGCATGAGGGACAGAAGTTTCCTTAAGCTGTTTGAAAGCCTTTGATGTGAATCTTTCTGGATCGAATAGAGTTCCCCAATGTTTGGTGTCAAAATCATCTGTGGTCTATTGACTTGACAGAGGGCAAAGTGCTTTTCAGTGCTAAATTGCTTTGGGAAACATACAGCAGTAGCCCCCACCCTTTTTAAATGTGGCGACTGTCAAGATATGTCACAAGAAAGCTGAGATGGACATGAACATAAAATGTTTACACTTGATGAGTTGTTTTTTTTCCTCCATGGGTTCACCATATTTTTGTTTGCAAGTTATAAATAAATGCATTTCATGCTTGTTCGTGTTAATATTCATGATTGATAATACACTAGTGTCAGAGCGAGAAGGGGGCGGAGGGGAGGGGGGGGGGGGGTGATTGTGGGTCAAATACCACTGATACCCCTTTCAAATACTTGCCAGATGTGTTCTACTCTACTGTACATATGTCAGCATCATATGCCAGGCAGAACATGGTCCATTTTGAGCCGAAGACATTGGTTTGTTAACGCTGCAGGAGACAAGAGTTAGAGCAGCTGAAAATCGTTGATAGAATTCTGCATAATCGTCGCTGTCGGGAAGAAACCTTAGATCTCCATAATGATTTTTTTTTACGTTTCTGTAAATTCATTCCATTCTTGTATTAGTGTCACGCAAAAATAGCCGATCTACAAGCTCACGAGTTGTGTAGATCTGCGACGTTTACTATTAAAAAAAAAAACTATTAAGTGGAAGTGGTTAAGTCTGTCTGTGGGTTTTATAAAAGATCCATTGGAAGGTTCTTTTTAGATTTTTCTTGAAGAGCAATAGTTTTGGACATATGTACATGGTTTCCACCCCGACGACGACGATGTTGTGTAGTAGAAGTACTGAACAGTCAGCACAATGCCAGATACTATGAAGCTGAACCTGTGTGTCTGCATCCATTTGAAGTACCTCTAATGTGTGACCAATGACCGTACTGCACTACTGTGATCTCCATGCATTCATAGTCTTAACCACCACTTATGAAGGACATCATTCATGCAGTCATTGATGAAGATCAGTGTGGCCCCACCTTCTCTGCTTACCCACTTAAACCCTATGTATTTTGATGAATAGCGAAAATAGCCAGTCTACAAGCTTACAACACATAACGATGAGACGCGTTGTGAGCTTATACTGTAGATGTATAGTTTTTTTTGCTATTTTTGAACATTTAGAAATTCTTTGAAAATGTTTGAACATTTTCTCTGATAACGGCATGCTCAAAATATGGGCGCCAGGTTTAAAGTGGATTGGAGTCAAAGCATTTCCACTGCACCTCTCTCTAGAATCAGCCAATGGCAGAAAAGCTTGCCGTGCAATGACTGCACAGTGGATATTTTCTAACAAAATACTTTTGTATAGTTACTGAGCAAATGGTGAAAACGTCCACTATGCTCGACTCTCCCACTTGATACTCCAATAACACCAACTAGGACAAATCAGACATGTGGGACACATTGGCAAAAGTCTTACCAACTCCAGACAGCAGTTTTTGCTGAGCTACATAAAAGTTGTCCATGTTATGGAGGGAGAAAAAAAAATCTAAAATCTTCCTTCCAAGCAAAGGCTGAATCGAATTCCAATGAATCATAAAGTGATAGATGTGAAAGTGCTGTGGCCATGGCTACAAAGCATTTTTTAATGAACTTCCTTGCGATTGAACTTCCTAATAACTACAGCTACTAGCCTACTCCTCCGTTTGCAGACCTGGGTCAAATCATAGCTGAAATCCTTCCAAATACTTGGAGTGTTTGCCAGAGCCTGACGGGAGTGCCAGCTGGGTAGGATTTGTACTCATTTTGAACTATTCGGCAGCTTCGTTAGTGCCAGACAGGCTCAATCAATCACAGAGAAGTATTTTTCATAAGAGTGCTAATTTGACTCAGGGCTGTCGATGCGGGCAGAGGAGAGGCACCGCATGCAGGCCAGCGCCATTCTTTTCAACTCTGTCACAAAGTGGCTCTGCGTGTGTTCGCTTAGAGGAGTTTAATGGATGTGCAAGAGCAAAGCATATGGAATTAAGAGTAGCTGAAACACAGCTACATGTGGCATTAGCCATGTCTAAAAAAAGAGGGAGAGAGGAGCTTGGAGGAGGAAGAGAAGGGAATTAAATTCAGAGCAAAAATATTTTAAGACCTCAACTGCAGTATGAAACACAACTACAACCCCTGACTGACTAAAATCCAAAACAGAACACAATGACAATGAAATAAATAAAATAAAAAAGTAAATTCAAGTTATGCATCAATAATAATAAAAACATTCAAATAAATAGATTGGAGTACAATTTTCTATGTCTAAACAAGAGAAAAATATCCCACTAGTCATTGGGCTCTCCCAGATAGTTTCATCAATGGTGATACTGTACTCTATATCCACCTTAGAGAAAACAAACTACAGTAACATAAATGTTTGCTTGAAGCAGACCTTAGTCAAGGAGGATTCCAAATCATTATCAACAAAATTATACATCTTAAAAAAGAAAAAAACATTTTCTTGATTCTGACAACATGAACAGTTTTTTCCGACTCCTTTGGGCTCTATATAAGGCTTTATATAGATCGAGACGATGTCCAGACCGTTGACACGTTTAGCTGGGAAAAACAAATGAAATGCATATAAAGTTAAGTAGACAGATTGGAAGTCCAACTTGACGGAGGTCTGACTGGAAGACACGATGAACTCAACATCAACAAACAAACAAACAAAGACCAGACCAGAGGAAAGAGACAGAGAATAGTATGGAGACATACCAAGGATAGTATTGTGGTCATGACGCCCAACCCTGCTAGCCTGAAATTGCCAACATCATCTCTCTTTCCCATAAGATTCATCAGCCTGCATGAAGGACCTTAGTAGGACAACATGCTCTCATTCATTAAATAAGACTAAGAGTCTAAAAGCCCCGCTAGCGGCCCCTAGAGGCTTTGCTGCAATCCCAAAAAGGGACCAAAGTGGTTTGCACCCAGGTCAATTCATGCCGCACAATGTGTCGCACAATGAAAGTGATGTCAAAGCTACAAAAATGTAACTTGGAGGACATTCGCAGATGGCTTTGAGCACATCTAGAAAAATGAATGGTCACAAATTCTTCATAAAATGTTGCATACTGTGATTGGAAGGGAAGATGAAATAAGCACTGTTACCACAGAGATAATCACTTCCTTGTTTACATTTTCTGGCAATGTGCTGTCAGCGAGTCACAGACAGTTATGCTCCAATAACTCATAATGTTGTGAGACACGTACGTTGTGAGACACTTAGTGCAGTATGTCGTTCGACACTTGTTGCTCAAAGCATAAATTGGCCTTTAGGGCCTCATGTTCTCACAAGTGGGAAAGCTTTAAAGTGAAATAAAATAAAGTATCATAATTAAAAAGCTACAAAGTGCCTTTAAAACTGAAAACAAGGCTTAAGAGTGGAGGTAGAGGAAAAGCCAAAATCAGCAAGGCCCATCCTGCTATCTATCTGTTAGATAAAAATGAGATATCTTGTGTGCAATGTTGACATTTTGGCCTGAAGGAAGTTATGGTGCGCCAGAAGGAAGTTATGGTGTAGACTCTCAAGCCAGTCTCTAAACGCCTCGTTCTTTTATAATTTGTTCCTTTGGCTGTGTCTTATTATCTCAGGGCTTAATGTTTTATGTAAAACACTTTGAATTGTCTTGTTTAAATGTGCTAATAAAATTGCATTGCTTTGCTCAACTAGAGACTTGTGACACTCTCCCAACCTTCCTTCCTAAAACGGGGTAGAGACAATTAAAAAGTTAAGAAATAAAACAATTACAGAACCAATCCAAAGTCTATAAGGCGGTCTTTCATATTGGGGTGGTGACATGATTGGGTTCAAAGCAGCAACCTCAAGTAACTACAGTACTTTGGATTTTCACTAGCCGTATCAGTATGTGGAAATCTCCGACCGTCTGGCAAAGCTAGACTAGAACAGACTACAGAGTGAGGATAAATCGACAGACCGGACGATATTACCATCCTTAGAGCCCCGCCACTAGTGGGGCTAAAAAAGTGGTTGTAACCTCAAACCACAATGAGACATGTCAACTATTGTTACAGTCTTAACACTTAACACTCCCATATGCCATTTTATCAACAACCTTATCAGGCTCTTTTTCAACTTTCTCTACCACCCCACTATTTCATAACCCACATACATACATTCAGGTTTCCTATTTTCTACACCCATTCCTAGAGATATACAGTACAGTTGACACAGCAACTTCCATCCTTCATGCAGTACAGTACCTACAGTATAATCTTTGTCAGAACACTAACTCTTTCTCTCTGAATTCCACCTGCTCTTTCAGTCTGAACTCTGTCACAGCGCTTTGAAACAAGTACCTATGATAAGTCACAATGTACAGTCATATACATGTGTTTAGAGCAAACACACTGGGAATACTTTGGATCATAATTGGAAATAATCTGTTTAGTAAAAGAAGCACACAGGCATGCGCGTGCACACGCGTGTGTGCGCACACACACGCACACGTACGCACACACTTCCTACACAGAGTCCCTAATTGTTAGTCAATTGTCACAAACGTTTTCAGTGTTTGAAGGCTACAGTAGCAGTGGCCTTGACCCAAATACCATCCTCAGCCTTCCATCTCATGTTCTGTCTCCTCATCTCTGTCACATTTTGGTCACAGAACAACATAAAAACAGACCAACATTAAACAGAGCAGGAAGGCTAATCTGCTTTCCCTCCAACATTCTTCGGCCATTTCTTTCTTTGTTTTTTTAGGTGCCCTTTTCACCCAGTCTAAAACCGGTAGCAATAATATTCTTTTAATAGAATAATGGAATACAAAAAGTTAAATATAAAATCATTAACTAGAACAATAAATAGAACATATATTAGAGCCATTGCTGTGACAGGTGTAAACCCATAAATATTCATGTATATTACCACGCAATCTCATAATCTCTCTTAAAAAAAATCTGAATGTTTCATAAGCAACTGGCAGGGAACAGAAAATCAGCGAAGACTGACCACTGTTATGCCCGCATTTCAATCATCACTATATACACTCTATGATCACATTATAAATATGTCACATCATATCATTTCTGTCGGGGCAGAAACCTTGTATCTCCATATTTCATGTTTTTTGCATACTGTAAATGAGTGCCTATGTTATACTTTGTCATATTAAAGTGTAGGGCGTATTATTATTATTATTATTATGTATTTTAATATTATAATTATCAAATGTATTTTTTATTAAGAAAATGTTCATCTATAATGACATGCCCAAAATAGCGACGCCAGACTGAATGTGGTTAAGTCTGTCTGTGGGTTTTATGAATATGAACAGCATTAACAAGAGCTTTTGACTACATGATAACTACATTGAATTATTTCCATTTCCTAAAAACAAACGGTTTTGGACATACAACGTTTCCGCCCGACAGCGACGATATCATTCTTGGAACCCCTGAATGCTTTCACCAGGTCAGACACACTCCAATAACCTGCTCGCCAGATTGGATTTCCCTTTCGTTGTGGCAAAATGTGGTGAATCTCTTCCTGCATCAGTTTCACTTTGTCCAAGAAGTCCAGGCATGTGGTGGTTCCCAAGTCATGACAATGACAGTGTAAAGCTTTCCATGATGTACGCAAAGTACCGATTATTATTATTATTATTCACTTTTTGGGACAATAGCAATTTTAAGCTGAGAGGAACTTCTGTTAGGGGGGAAATCAAAAGCGTTCAGAGATGATTCAAACCGACCTCTGAATGTCATCTTCGTTTGAATGGCCGGCGAGTTGCCACTCAGCACTGCATTGTGGGTGATATAGTAAAGCTTGCGGTCTGGCCTACTGAACTGCTGTGCTTTGAAATGCTCTCTTAAACCCCTACAGTCAAAGTACACCATACGCACAAACACATGACATCCATGACATTATTGTCTGTAAGTAGAGAACTGAAGTATTGGTAATAGTTGCAGTACTGTAACTTCAGTAACGGCAATTAGAGGTGATTGATGTTATTGTCCTTAACTAGAGAGCTGAAGTGTCTTCTGTGGATTTCTGTATCGTGTCCTGCAGAATAAAGCTAGTAGAGTAGCACCTGGTAGTAATAGCAGTAGTAGTAGCAGTAGTAGTAATCAGAGTAATAGAGTAGTAGTAATAGCAGCAACGGTAATGAATTGCACTGTGCAAACCTGAGTCAATTCCTGCTCGAGCCTGCATGGAGTGCACGTCGGGGTTGGTGGTTATGGTCGCTGTGGACAGTTGGAGCATGCCAGACAGCTTCCAGCCACCCCAGACTGTGAGGATGCTTAATCCATTAAGACTAGGAACGCATCTGAGTCATTTTAAGATTTCTTTGGCTATTTTTGAAAAAGAAAACGTGAAAATGTGTGCAAATCTTTGAATATATATATATCATGTTTTAACTCAAATCTTTGCTTCTGGGGGTCCCTGAAACAAAATATTTTGAGTTGGGGGTGTCCGCGGACAAATACATATCATTTTGGGTGGTCCTTGACATGAAAAAAGTTTGAGAACCACTGATATTATAGCAACCTACGTTTTTCTTTTTCAAAAACTGATTTAGAAGACATTTGTAGAATCCCCAGAAGCAAATATTTGAGTTAAAAATATTTGCACACATTTTCACGATTTTTCAAATCAGATCTACAAGCTCGTACTGCAATTTTTGAATAGCCCAAAGTATAAAATAATGGTTATTGCCAAAAAAAATCTAAAATGACACAGTATGCGTCCCCGGATTGAATGGGTTAACTACAGTAGTACAGTTGTTTGTGTCTGGAGGTCAGATTATGTTTGTTTTGTCTATTAGAGCCTGAGAGATAACTGGTAATGGCAGTTAGAATCGACTTCAAATACATCCTTTCCGTAATTTACCGTAGGAGCCACGCACCATAATTGACATACAAGCGTCGACTATTGACCATTTTGGTAATAGCGTATCTGCTTTGTATTTGCCAAATGCGGTGGGGGATAAGAAGACCGTGTCACGTCAAAGCACAGCAGGTCACCACTACTAATGAAACTGCCGTCACTAAAGGGGGCTTCCGTCACAGCCGATCACAGTTTGGATGACTTAAGATTGCAATGCAGACTTGCAGGGCTAGAATGGCCTGGGGAGTTTTGCACCTCTGGGAAAAAAACAGCGTTTCTCACAAAATTTGAGAAGCTAAAATGAGAGCGCAGGAGAGTGAAGAGGGAGAAGGGGAGAAGAGGAGAAGGATTGAGGAGGAGAGGAAGGTCTCTCTCCGCTCAGGGGCTGGGTAGGTCCAAAGCTGTAGGTCTCATCGTCGTCCCACAATGATGACCTCAGAGTCCAGATGTGTCGATGTCACCACGGTGGTGGTTCATTCCCGCCCACTGGCCGAGTAGGAGAACTGCGGGAAGTGAGGTCTTCTCTCATTGTCCAAGCATTCCATCCCATCTTCATCAACTAGGGAGAGGAGAAACAGCACAGTTCATCAGTTGCTTAACCCATTAAGACCTGAGGCCGATTCTGCAAATGCCCTCTAAACCTGTAGTTCTCAAACTTTTTTTGTAATTCAAAATTATTCAAAATCTTTCAAAAATGTTCATAAATAGCCAACGCTAAAATCTAAAATGACGGAGATGCGTTCCCCGTTTTAACAAATCAACTGCTTTCTCTGGTTTTATTGTGTCTTACACAACGGCACTGAAAAATAACAGACCACCTAGGGCAAATACACCTGATCGGCCGTGACGTGTCACAAGGGGGTACAATAATTCTCTATAACACTACTAATGAGAACAGATGGAACAGACGTGTCGAATTTGTTCACAGCTAAAAAATATATATATACTGTAACTGTATATATCAATGCGCACACCACTGTACAATGTGCTTCTAATACATGGAAGCAGACTGGTTACTAGAAGATCCTAATAACCGCACTTCAGGGGGTAAACGTAACCGACTTGCTCAGAAGACAACAGGTCGATCTCTCGTACACTATCTAACTAAGGTGAGACCCGAGGAACTAACAAAAGCGTAGATTGACGCCCCCAAGAAACACATGATCAGTGCAGCCCATGCATTATTCAGTGAGGAACATGGCGAAGTCTCATGTCTTCATTTCAGTGGCCTGCTGAGAGGCGCATGTGGCCGGGGACTACAGAGGTGCTTCAATAAACCAACAGCAGCACTGTGAGTGTTAGTTCCCCCCTGTGGTCACGTCAAGAGGCAATATCTCACTTCAGACAAAGGCAAGAACAACAACAAGCACACATGTACACATAAATAGATTACACCCCCACCAAAAATGAACAGTACGTTTCATTATTGCATGTGAACATATTTGGGAAGTTTCACACTCTCAGTTACAGAGCGATCACTGCTTACCACCCACTCCACCCTCACCACCTGTCTGACTGCCTGACATTAGAACATGGATGCAGGCAAACTTTCTTGCTTGCTTTCTAAAACTCAACTGCATTAATAAGCGACGTCCCCAAACTTCTGTCCAGATTTCCTTACCTGCTCTACACAAAACCTTTTAATCAGTGTTGCTGCCACCATCCCCCTCCACCAAAGTATGAAACCTTGTTTTTATTCTCGACCCCACTCTCTCCTTCGTGCCCCATGTCAACTAGATCACCAAAAGTGCCTTCTTTCACCTTCCCAAACATTGCTCGCACTCATTCATGCGGTGACCACACATCCCGTTTTTTTCCCCCCGGTTTCAAACTGGGTGACTGTAAAAGTGTCCCAGTGTACATTCACTACCAAATTGTCCGTTTTTTTTTTTTTTTTAAAGACATTTTTTATCTTTTTCTGCCTTTATTGATAGGATAGTGGGCTGACAGAAAATGGGGAGAGATATGGGGGGGTGACACACAGCAAAGGTCGTCGGGATCGGGAATCAAACCCGCTACACGCTGTCAAGCTGGATTATCAGCAAATGTGGTATACGGCTGGACCGCCCCCAAATTGTCTCGTTTTACACCACAATTAAAATACTTGTTTTCAGTGCTTACATAGATTACTTTGATCATGTTCTGTTGAATGGTGCAGTCACCAGGTGTGCTAAGCAAGGGATAATTGATGTCGAGCCGCTCATTGTTGAGAAATAAGCCCCGACAGGGTGATTAAATCCTGACGTGGAGCAGAGGGATTTAATCACCCCGCTTATTACACTGCTAATTAATACATTAATTAATAAAATTGACACAAGAGTAACAATAAAACAATGTATTCCCTTGCTCACAGTAATGAAAGTATTCCATTAATTCATGCCAGGTGCGGCCGTCCGTCCAGTGCAACCGTACGGTCGCCTCGGAAAACAACAGGAAGTGTTGATCAAATACAATACATTTTCGGTTGCTGCATTGTCTATTTCTCGCTTCAAATGTTTTCAAAACTTGAGAGCAACGTTTTGCTGTTAATGACATTATGCGTTTGTTTACATGGCTGCCATGTTGGATACAGCATAAAATCAAGCAGCTCGGCCAGGTGCTACGAGTCTTTGATTAGACAGAGGTCTGTTATTGAGCTCAGCGGTCATTATCCAGAATTATACAACAGGTAGTTCCGACCAAGCAATCTGATTGGCTGAAATAGCTATCTAGCCGTGCTTCAAACCAGCATCATAGCACGGGCCGAATCACATTAATAAATCACTCCGCACTGGAGTCCGCACCTGATTAGACAATATATGGCACAGCTGTGCTGTGAAGTCACGCTGTCCCACGGTACGAAAACAAACAGACAGTAGCCTGACCCACCGTCGCCACTGGAGAACAAACAGCTATGCAAAATGGACTATGTTGTTAATTTTGACTTATTTGGTGGACTTACGGTTGATCAATGGTTAGAAGGTTATAAATATCCTCCTGTGTAAAGTAAAATTACTCCCATTTCGTTAACAGTCCAGTGTATGTTATACTTTATCGTACGAAGGTATCGCACGGCGAAAATAGCCGATCTAAAAGTTCACAACGCGTCGCCGTCGCGACGCATTGTCAGCTTGTAGATCAGTTATTTTGGCCGCGTGACACGGTCGTACGACGGAGCCTATAGCCTACTGGAATTCTTTCCACTGCGCAAGCATTGATAGCTCAGCTGTGTTGATGAGACGGTGCCTAAAACTCAAAGCACTGCTACAGGGACTATTTAATGTCTCTCAGTCAAAAACTCTTCTCTTTACAGGGAAACGGACAATAGCGAAACATTTTTATTATTAATTGCCCCACAATATGAATACATTTGGATGTGTTTTGTTGGTAACTGTTGTATAATCGCAATATTACACTCGAGGGTGTGCTTTACCTTACATTATTGGCACTTCAGTGATGCTGGCGGAACTCGGCTTCGCCTCGTTCCTGACCGCATCACTGGCGTGCCAATAATGACGGTAAAGCACACCCTCTCGTGTAATATTGCTTAAATAACACACCGCTGAATTCAGTGATTGATCAATCAGAATCAAGCATTCAACCAAGCCATGTAATAAGCACTAAAATAATTGATCCCCATGTGTGCGTGCATGATCATACGCATGCATTAAAATGTGCATTCATTTTAGGGTTCTGGTTTAGGGTTTTGAAAGTCTGGCCGACCTACTCATTCAACACTCATTCATGCCTTTATTATATCTAGGCTTGATTACTGCAACACAGCCTCCTTTATGGCACCATCACCAAAGTTCTCAATAAACTACAGGAGGGGTGCCCACCCTTTTTTGATTTGAGAACTACTTTTAAAATAACCAGCTCAACAAGATCTACTAAATGTACCTGAGGGTGCTGTTAGAAATTGCAAAAATGTGTCTCTATGTTTTCCTTTCTTTGGAATAGCGACACTGGCGTTACATATAAGGCACACACACATGGAATGGGAAATAGTGGGCGGGAAAAGTGGCGCTATAATAGAGCACCGAAGTCCTGACGTCACTGCCAGTAGAGGGCGCTGTTCCGCTGGTTCTTGGCTTTATTTGTTGTGTTGATATCCTCATTGGGGAATCTTAGATCGCCTCATATAAGAACTGTGTTCGAAAATTAAACACACCACCCCGGCGATTCTGTCACGGGGGTGGCTCCTGGTGGCGCTATAAAAGGCACATGTGAAAAATGCAGGGCAAAGGCGTTTCGTTTAATGACTATAGAGATACTGTACCGATACTGTATAGAATGTACCGATTTGCGTGATGCAAAAATTGGCCTCCTGGTGGCGCTATAACAGGCCCATGTGAAAAATTTGGGGCAGAGATTCTGCTCTGGCAATCAGGGAGAGTGCGTGCACAGTGCGTGCACAGTTTCGCTGCCATCAAGCCAACGGTGCCGGAGATTAGCTGTTCACAGACAGAAGGACGGACGGAGACAGACGACAGACGGACGGATGGACGGACAGTGTGCAAAACATAGTCTTGGCCATGCCTTTTGGCCTGGTGGAGACAAAAAACACAAAAAATATGTACAAAAGTACATAAAAATACATTTTAAGTTAAGACTAATGCAGAGACCTAAGTAAAAGCAATGCTAAAAAAGATGTGTCTTAAGATTTCTTTGTGTCCACTGATTCAGAAACCCCCAGATCCTCTGGCAGACTGTTCCAACCATAATAGCTAGAGGCCTCTTCTCTATGCCCTTTTGATCTAGACTTCAGAACAGGTGCCAGAGGATCTAAGGGTCCTACTGGGCACATACCTGGAAAGCATTGCAGATAAGTAGGCGCATGCATTTCTATTTAATACAATAAAAGATCATAAAATCTATTCTAAAAACTGCCAGCCAATGCAGGGACTTTAAAATGGGTGCAACGGGTGCTCTCCGTCTGGTCTTTGTCAGCACACGTGCAGCTGCGTTCTGAACAAGCTGTAGGAGAGCATGATAATAAAACAGTGCATTTGTGCATTTGTTTTTTGTTTAGATAGAAATGATGTACAAAACTCCGCTGCCCACCTGCTCACCAGTACCCTCTCCAGAGACCACATCACACCAATTCTCCATGACCTTCACTGGCTTCCAGTCAGACACAGAATACATTTCAAACTACTACTCACCATCTACAAGGCCCTCAACAGTCTAGTTCCCCCTACCTCTCCAACCTCCTCCACCATCATGTAGCCTCCCACTTCAAGTGGGACGTCCCACGGTATTGGCCGTCCCCAGTAATGTTATTTTTCCAGCTCGGCGGGAGGCTCGTTTTGATGAAAAGTAGGTTGTAGTTGTCTACATTAGGTCTACTATGGTAGGACATGTTTCTTTGTGTTT
>NC_139950.1:30549027-30559557 GCF_963454915.1 Gymnoscopelus microlampas | reverse complement strand
TTTGTGTTTTGTATGGGTGCATCGATGGGAGAAATGTCCAGCAATTCAATGTATCTGTCATGTTCTGTGGAAGGAAGTAAAACAATGATTGCATTTTATCCTTGCATCTCCCTCACGCTGTTATATTTAAGTGGGAGTAGCTAATGTGTGGGTCTATTACCCAGACCTCACCTTAACAAACAGGCTATTTACCTTCATGTGTGAATGCATCTGGAACAAACATTCTCCTGTTGCATGCTACAGTACATGTGTGAAAGGCCAATACCGGACAATGTCCCAACCTGATTCCCCGGACATTTTCCAGTGTTTATATGAGACAGGGGCTAGAGACACACACACAGACACACACAGAGACACGCATACTATGACAGAGTGGCATGCTGAGATGGAGAGACAGACAGGGAGTGACACTCACATTTCTCTGGTGGGGTTATGGTGATGGTCTGTGCAGTGAACTCTTCATCAAAGTATCTGGTGTCTGTCTCTGAAGCCACCTGAGGCTTGAAGGGAGGAAGCAGCTGAGAGGAGAGTGAGAAAGAACAAACAAATCTGTCTTGCATTTGGTGTTTGAAATGCAGTCGCACTTGCAGGCACTAAACAAAGCAGAAAAAGCGTTGCCAGTCAATAGTCGCTAATAACAAACAGTCCCTTTTTTAAAACTCATTCACTGCCAGGCTTATTTCTGGCTGTGTTTGCCCACTGCCAGCGATTTAGTGTTTTTTATAACTTTAAAAATGTCATCATTTTTTTTCTTCCATTATGATCGCCAAGTCCAATCGTTTCTAAACACACCGGCGGTACTTGCACGCCGATCAGACAACAAACATTCCGATCGGGGCGGAGTCTCTCTTCTCCAGCCCAGTGTAAAAACACCATATTTCGCCATGTGAATGGTACGGCTCACTTACTTTTTCACCTCGGAATCCAGTGGCTTCAAATCAAACAGACAACAGTATGCTTTGGAACAATAGTCAGCAGTAAGGTCAAGTATACTGTGAGTCACAGTCAGTGTTCTAAACATGCCAGACCACCACTATGGTCCTCTAATTAACTAATTAATGCATATTCATGAAACGGGAGAGGGGAGAGAAAAGAAGGACAAATGCAACACGGAAGAGAAAGGAGAAAAGGGGGTAGAGTAAGTACTGTACGGCAATTTGGAGGTAATGAAAGAAAGGTTGGAGAGTCATCCAGAGGAGAAGGAGAGCACAGAGAGAAGTGACAGAAGAAAGAGAGAGAAAGGAGGGAGGGAGGGAGGAGAGCAGAAGAAAGGGCAGAATCTCAGCGCCAGTGTGACATTCTGTATGTGTTGCCATATAGCACCTGGCTCACACCTGGAGGTGTCACACACACACACACACACACACACACACACACACACACACACACACACACACACACACACACACACACACACACACACACACACACACACACACACACACACACACACACACACATCACACTGAGAGCTTGGGGACACAAGGTCACACCTTTCCACAATGCCCTGCACATCTCTCTGATGTCATCTGTGCATGTGAGTGTGTTTGTGCGCCTCTGTGTGACAAACCTCCCGCTATACAGCATTGTATAAATCACTGTAAAATGCGAAAGTGTGCGTGCGTGTGTGTGTGTGTGTGTGTGTGTGTGTGTGTGTGTGTGTGTGTGTGTGTGTGTGTGTGTGTGTGTGTGCATGTGTGCGTGCGCACGCGCGTATGTGTATGTGTATATATACTGTACTGTATATATAGCATAATTTGCATACTTTGAGTCTTAGCCTCATTTGGCAGCTTTCCACAAAGTGGGAAAAAGCTCAGAGGACAGCGTGCCATACACATCATTGCAAAATATATATAAAAAGTATGTACTCCCATACCTTTTTATCATAGACATCCTGCCAGTTGACCCCAGAGAAGAAACTGTGTCTCATGATCTCTTTAGCATCATCTGGTCCTCCACCAAGCCTGGAGAGGAGAGGAGAGGAGAGGAGCACATGTTTCTTCATTCCAGGAAGAAACATACCAACAAAAGATTGTAGATATTAAAATGTAAGGGACAGCAACGATTGCACCTGTCCACTCATGTCACTCCTCTTGCCACCAAAAACACTGAATGTGTCCATACACTCACACCGTACGTCTGCCGCCAGACCACCTACCGTTTGTTGGGGTCTTTGATGAGCAGGCCGAACAGAAGGGACTTGGCGTCGGAAGACAGTGTCCGGGGGAACTTGATGTCCTCCATGAGGATGAGCTCAAACAGTTTCTCATGGTCCTGGTTGTAGAAGGGCAGACGGCCACACATCATCTCATACGTGACCACACCCAGGCCCCACCAGTCTACTGCCCGACCGTAATCATTGTCCTCCAACACCTGAAAGTTGGATAGAGACAGACACGGAGAGAGAGAGAGAGAGAAAGAGAGAGAGAGAGAGAGAGAGAGAGAGAGAGAGAGAGAGAGAGAGAGAGAGAGAGAGAGAGAGAGAGAGAGAGAGAGAGAGAGAGAGAGAGAGAGAGAGAGAGAGAGAGAGAGAGAGAGAGAGACAGAGAGACAGAGAGACAGAGAGACAGAGAGACAGAGAGAGAGAGAGAGCATGTCTGTTTTTGGGGCACAGCGTGAATTGTACACTCCCTTCCTGGAGCATTTGTTCCCTTCTTGAAATGCTGCTTTCTTTAAATGTTAATTTAAAATGTTAATTTAACTCAATTCGTATACACTCAGACTGAGTTTTTTTTACTGTCTACACAAGGTTCTCGAAGAAACAGGCTGAGAACAAAGAAACAAGAAAAGTTTGAACCTGCTTTGGGGACTGAGAGGGGTTACTACTGTGAGATGAAAAGATAGTGGACTAATTGCAGCAGCAGTCGCACCGATGAGGGGGGCCGATGAGGGGAGCCGTGGTGGATGCTGTGGTGCCAGATGTACGCGGAGTTATCAGCGCGCTTTACTGCTTGGCAAGTATCTCTCTCTCTCTCTCTGTGCACGCAGGCACGCACACGCACACACACACACACACACACACACACACACACACACACACACACGCACACGCACACGCACACGCACACGCACACGCACACACACACGCACGCACGCACACACACACACACGCACAAACCGTGCACACAGTGGCAAGCATCATTGCATTGGCATGTCTTCAGAGGGTCCTGCTACTGTAAAGAAGTCAGTGTGCTACGTTGGCCCACCAGATGCCCTCTCTGGTCCCTGCCAGCTCTCCCTGGCACAGCCAGAGAGCAGAGTCCCTGGATGGGATGACAGGAGCCGCCCGCAGCATGGGTCAAGAAGAGTGGTACCTCCGAACACCGCAAAGATCTGTGTGTGTGTGTGTGTGTGTGTGTGTGTGTGTGTGTGTGTGTTGGAGTGGGGCCGAAGAAGTAAGTCACTCGTGTACCAAAGTGTTATGTTCGGGATGCCTCGCTAGCCAAACTCTCAAAGTCTCTGTCCACTTCTTTCCCTACATCATCACGGCATCCTTCCACCCCCCGGCAGCACCCCCACTCTCATCCCGTCTCCCTACGTCCTCTAATCACGTCCTTCAGTCCTCACTCCATCTCCTTCATCTGCTTCTGGATGAAGGCGGTAGGGAGGGAGGTAGAGCGAGGAGAGCAGAGCAGAGGAGAGCAGAGGAGAGGAGAGGGAGCGGGGTATTCGGTGGCTGTTACGGCCCTCGTTAACATAACGAGTGTTGTGATTAACATGTTAGAATGTGACGAAGGAGTGTGTGTGTGTCCATGATTGTGTGTGTGTGTGTGTGTGTGTGTGTGTGTGTGTGTGTGTGTGTGTGTGTGTGTGACTGACAGAGAGGCAGGGTTGGAGAGGGGCCAAAGCAACATATGCTGCACATCTCGCCAATAATAATAACATCGCCTCACTGCTAATAATGGAAGGAAGAGGGTGGACACACACACACACACACACACACACACACACACACACACACACACACACACACACACACACACACACACACACACACACACACACACACACACACACACACACACACACACACACACACATACACACACACACACACACACTATATATTCAACTGAAATGTGACTAACATAACTACAACATGCCATGCAATGTGATGCGTTGTGAGCTTTTAGGTGAAATTGTAACTAAGAACATCAGATATATGAAAAGTCTGGTAACTTGCTTAGTCTAGACAGGGGAAGTTTAG
Organism: Gymnoscopelus microlampas; assembly: GCF_963454915.1. Taxonomy (NCBI): domain Eukaryota; kingdom Metazoa; phylum Chordata; class Actinopteri; order Myctophiformes; family Myctophidae; genus Gymnoscopelus; species Gymnoscopelus microlampas. The sequence continues at coordinate 30,555,350 of NC_139950.1, read as the reverse complement.
AGAGGAGAGCATTTTTTTGCCCAAATTATAGATGACTAACTATATAGTATTATAATACATTAAATAAACCTAGTAGTAACAATGCTGTCAATAGCATGATGATATTACTGATTATATTACTGTTATTAGTTTTCATACTGACCATGATACTGACATGATACTGACCATGATACTGGCGAGAAAAAGCAGTCCAAGTACAGAGCCAACTCAGGTCCAGTTTACTAAGTCTAGAGTGTTTAAGTGTCTAATAAAGGCTGTACAAATAAAACCAAATGGCCCTGTAAATTAACACAAGGATTTCACTGTGTATGTAAGCAACAGAGAGTCTGAGTGATTCTGTCTGTCTGCATGCATGTATGTATGCATGACTCTGTGTGTGTGTGTGTGTGTGTGTGTGTGTGTGTGTGTGTGTGTGTGTGTGTGTGTGTGTGTGTGTGTGTGTGTGTGTGTGTGTGTGTGTGTGTGTGTGTGTATTAAGCTGGTCACCCTGCTGGCGGTTGCTGAGCAGTGCTAAGGGATGCTCAGCGCGCCACCAGCTCCAGATACACTATTGATTCATACGGCTGGAGGGATAACACTGGCTTAGATAGCTAGGAGACTGCCAGACACATACAGACACACAGACAAACACACACACACACACACACACACACACACACACACACACACACACACACACACACACACACACACACACACACACACACACACACACACACACACACACACACACACATACACACACACAGAGCAGATGGAATATTTATCCGTCCTCATCAAATTCAGAAAGTTTAGAGAGAGGCAAACTAGGAGATGTTTGGTGTTGCCTCGTTCCCTTCAATAAGGACAGGAGAGTGTGCTGTGATGTAGGAGCAAAACACACACACACACACACACACACACACACACACACACACACACACACACACACACACACACACACACACACACACACACACACACACACACACACACACACACACACACACACACACAACAATTGTACACTGTGAGGTACATATTAGTTAATAATATATTCACTATGTGCAGTTTATAAAATGCTATCATGCTATCACAATTATGTCAGGAGTCAAAGCAGGGGGGGGGGAGTGTGTGTGTGTGTGTGTGTGTGTGTGTGTGTGTGTGTGTGTGTGTGTGTGTGTGTGTGTGTGTGTGTGTGTGTGTGTGTGTGTGTGTGTGTGTGTGTGTGTGTGTGTGTGTGTGTGTGTGTGTGTGTGTGTGTGTGAGTGTCCTGGGACCAGAAGAGAGTGGTGGCAGCTCGGTTGCAGGCAGGGAGCAGATTAATCTACACAGAGCCAGAACGCTGCCCCACAGCCCTAGGCATGGGAGTGTGTGTGTGTGTGTGTGTGTGTGTGTGTGTGTGTGTGTGTGTGTGTGTGTGTGTGTGTGTGTGTGTGCGTGTGTGTTGTAGAAGACAAAAATAGGAGTTAGATAAAGAAAACAAGAGGGTGAGGAGAGGAGGACTCGGAGACGTGTTGAGGGAGAAGGTCTTGTCCTGTCCTGTGGACATGTGGTGTATAGAAGCTGCTGGGACAGGGAGCTGGATGGGACAGGATTCTCACACACACACACACACACACACACACACACACACACACACACACACACACACACACACACACACACACACACACACACACACACACACACACACACACACACACACACACACACACACACACACACACACACACACACACACACACACACACCACACAACTGTGGCTCTACCAGATATCAAGATACTATACCCTGCAGGGTACAGGACACAAATATTGTCTCTGTCGGGTGGACAACTCATACAGTATATCCAAAAGCGTTCCATTTTATTAAGATTTTTTATATCTAAATTAAAATAGTGAAAATAGCTGATCTTCAAGCTTGTAGATCTTATATTTCACTACTTTAGTGCGAAGCACTTGTATGAAGTAGTGCATTCATTTGCAAGAAAACATAAAACGTTTAAATATGGAGATGCAAGGTTTCTGCTCAACAGCGACGATATGTCCATACCCATGACCCTCTGTACACCGCCTTCAACCCCATTTGTATCTCGGCAAGCTCCATCAACCTACTATGGATTATAAATTAAGCATTACCCCGCAATATTAATCTGTCAGTCATCTCTCTGCTATGATTAGAAGGATGGACAAGTGATTCAACAAAGTTGTATTACTGTCGTTCTATCGCCTGCACTGATAACAGCCGATGTACAAGCTCACAACATGGCGCGCTGCTGACGTGTTGTGAGCTTGTAGATCGGCTATTTTCTGTGAACGATAGTATACATTTGTCTAAATCAGGCTAATGACATCGCTGCACCTCATTTCGTTCAGCGGTGAAGTCACGTTTCACGAGTGGCCAACGAGATAACCGTATGAATTCGCACTCAAATATTTCTCCGTCCCTTCTCATCTTTCTCTGTCTCTTCTACACATCCCTCTCTCTCTCTTATTTTTTTGTTTTTTTTTAATAAATCCCAGCTACTTTGCATCTCTGTAACTTGGCTCCCGGCATGCTGTGTTATTTTTACATGCGGGCGGAGCGGAGTGGAGCGTGCGTGCGTGCAGGCGGAGCAGAGCGGCGCTGGTGTACATTTCCAGGTTTTTTTCTGAGCACCTTCCTCCAACCTCGCCCATCTGCCGCCATCTGCCTCGCTTTAGCCCGCACTTTCTACTGCAGTCACATGCACACACACACACACATACACACACGCGCACGCACGCACACACACAACGACAGATACACATCCTGTGAAAAAATAACCAACACCCTCCAATCAGCTCCTGGCACACGCAGGAAGAGGGCTCAGGAAAAAAAGAGAAAAAAAACGTAAAGTAGAGAAAGAAATAATGCTGCGCCAAATTGTCCTCTTTACTTTTTTTTCCAAGTGGAATGTGCGCCTGCCTTCCAGTCCACTCCATCTTTCCATCGTTCCATCGTTCTGTCTCTGCCACCCACAGCGCTACTCTCTGCACCGATAATGTATTTTCACCAGTTGAACCGATGGCTTAAGAGCTGCTCACACAGTCAAATCATCAGTTCATTTAACGCTACGGGTCCATTTGGCTCCATTTCTACACTCTCAAAGAGTTGAATGTGAAAACACACTGACCATTAATCATCAGACCTGATAGGATACAGTAGCAGTATCACTTGTTAGCATGGCATCAAAAGTGATCGAAAAAAGTAAATCAAAGAACAAGAATTACCTCTTTTGTCAACAACAACAATGCTCTCAAAACTCTTACCGGAGCCCTCATTCAATGCCATTTTGACTATGCTTGCACCTCTTCGTTCTCCAAAATCCCAATGTCACTAAAAACTACGTTTCAGACCTCCTCTGACTACTTCTAGGCCTGGAGCCCATGACCCACCTAATGCCAACACATTTTGCTAGTCTGGGATGGCTCAGGATAGAAGTCAGGGTTAAGCAATGAAAAATGGGGTCTATGATCCGGTCTGGAGCGGAAGTAGCCCTACGTCACCAGGCGCGGCATCCGCGTCATCATGCGACCGGATCGCGACAATCCGGAAAGACGTCACCCAAAAATAGGTCCGTCCTAATAAAATCCTTGATGCGGCGTAGTTTCGCTTATTTTTAGCGGTGCCAACCGCTCTACACTTGACTTTGTCCGTATGTCCGTCCGTATGAGCCTGACGGCAAAGAAGAAACACATACAAACACACACACACGCGCACACACACACACACACACACACACACACACACACACACACACACACACACACACACACACACACAGACTTGGAGATTGCCTACGCCAACTCTCCTCTCATTGGCCACACGTGCCACTGGCTATCAAAGAGGGGTCCAGGGACCCCCAGCGTATGTTCTGTCCGTCGTCCGTTTCAGCACGGGATGAGCACGGCGCTATAACTCCAGTTTGCAGCATGCCACCAAGTCCACATTTGGTATGTGGACTTAGACCACCAATAGGCACGAGCATGAATTGATAAAGTTATCAAAGAGGGGTCCAGGGACCCCCAGCGCCCGTATGAGCACGGGATGAGCACGGGATTTTAAACAGCTATAAACCCAGTTTGCAGCATGCCACCAAGTCCACATTTGGTATGTGGACTTAGACCACCAATAGGAACGAGCATGAATTGCTGAAGTTAGCAAAGAGGGCTCCAGGGACCCCCAGCGTATGTTATGTTTGTCCGTCCGTTTAAGCACGGGATGAGCACGGGAATTCAAACAGCTATAACTCCAATTTGCAGCATGCCACCAAGTTCAAATATGCTATGTGGACTTAGACCACCAATAGGGACCAGCATGAATTGCTGAAGTTATCAAAGAGGAGTCCAGGGACCCCCAGCGTATGTTATGGCCGTCCGTCCGTTTAAGCACGGGATGAGCACGGGATTTTAAACAGCTATAACTCCAGTTTGCAGCATGCCACCAAGTCCACATTTGGTATGTGGACTTAGACCACCAATAGGCACGAGCATGAATTGATGAAGTTATCAAAGAGGGGTCCAGGGACCCCCAGCGCCCGTATGAGCACGGGATGAGCACGGGATTTTAAACAGCTATAACTCCAGTTTGCAGCATGCCACCAAGTCCACATTTGGTATGTGGACTTACACCACCAATAGGGACCAGCATGAATTGCTGAAGCCCCGCCCCCTCTGTCTTCCCATTGGCTGCCCTTCAAACAGCCATAACTCAAGTTCGCAGCATGCTATGGAGTACAAATTTTGTACATGGACTAAAGCCAGCAATAGGGACTAACTGTCATTACTTAAGCCCCGCCCCCTCTGTCTGCCCATTGGCTGGGCTTTAAACAGCCATCATTCCAGTTTGCAGCATGCTACCAAGTACAAATTTGGTAAGTGGACTCAGACCACCAATGAGTTAAGGCCCGCCCCAAAGGCACCGCTTCCTTCACACAGGGTGTGATTTTTTAAATATGAATGTGAGTGTACTTTCTGGAGACTATTTAACGTCTGTATTATCCGTATTATCCCACGGGGAAATTCTATTCCATTTAAATAGGGATTGGGGAACCAAAACAAAGCGGCACCGCAAAACCGGATCGCTACAATCCGGAAAGAGGATTCTTTTTTCTTTTCTTTTTTTCAGTAGGCGTGGCCTACACCGGATCATATGGGTCTTTAGTAACGCATACCAGGCTTTCCTCCGAGGTGGAAAGACTGGTGACGCGAGGTTAGTCAAAGGGGCTCTGCCCTCAATACCCTCATACCTGACTAACTACCTCACCAAAGTGAGTAACACCCACAGCCACAATACTAGAGGGAGCGACAACAACGATCTGGTACCACCCACCTATTAACAAACATGGGTACATTCCTTCAAAACAGGCGTGAAAATCCATCTTTCAGGGGACCAAAAGGGGAAGTAGACTCACATTTAGTGGGCCTAGAGTGCAGTACACTATACCTGTGACAGGATCAGAATACCTGTTCTGACCCACAAATGTACAGAATTTGGTGCAGATATTTCACAAGCTGAATCCACTCACTACATTCATTCAGGTGCATAGTCAAAAAGTTGTTAGTTTAATACACAAAAAATACAAAAAAAAGGGAAAAAAAGGAAATAATAATAATAATAATAATTAAAAAAAAAAAAGAGTGTTACCTCAGGTGCCAGGTACTCTGGAGTTCCACAGAAGGTTTTCATGGTAGCAGCGTCTGTGATGCCCTCCTTGCAGAGGCCAAAGTCCGTGATTTTGATGTGGCCATCTTTGTCCAGCATCAGGTTCTCCAGCTGGAGAGAGATGGAGAGGAGACAACTACTATATCCATTTTGGAATGTTTAGCTTCAGAATCTAAGGGGACACAAAACGACATTGGTCCTCAGGAATTATGGAAACGATGAGGGATGAAACTGCACCACACTCATCTCTTGTCATTTCTTTTCCTCACTTTTTGATCAGTGTCAAGCCCAGGTTGGAATCAATAGGAATCAATAATAGACAAATTAGGCACTGCAATCTCAAACATCTCAGAGAGATTAAAAGCAACAATCTTTCAGGGTATGTCCACTGGAGAGCATTCCCAGAAAATATGAACAAACAACCTTCATAAAACACAGCTCTAATGCAAATAGGACGAGCAATCATATGTATAAAGTTAAAATGTACTTTATTTACTGGTGATCAGGATTTATATTATACTGTATTTATATATAATATTTCGGACCATACTTGGTTCCAATCAAAAGCAGCTTCTATATATACCAGGGTCTATATGTATTTTGTGAAACAATTGTCATTTCCTGTGAAAGGTTTGTTTATTATTTAGCATGGAAAG
>NC_139950.1:30536527-30544027 GCF_963454915.1 Gymnoscopelus microlampas | reverse complement strand
GGGATTTACTTAACTAAATCAAATAAATGTGTAAAGCAATTCATAATGTTTATTATAATCCACTTGCAAACTCGTACAAAGACTACTGTACTTTTCTGCTTGTGGAAACATTCTAGCTAAACAATGTTGAACCTTGCTTATCTAGAATGTCTTCAGCAATGGTCACACGTTTTTGAGCGTAGAGAGATAAGGTTAAACCGTCAAAATAAAAAATAAAAACCTGCCCTCTGCTTGGTGAAACAGGAAAAGGAATATGCTAAACACTTGTATTTAGTAGTATTGATAGTTGTAAGCTACAGTATAAACAAAACATTATAATGTAGGTACAGTGGCTAAATAAAATCACACACTGACTCACCGACATTACAAATTGTTCTGCAGTGTACACATACTGTAGAGTGTGCTCTGATCCATTTTATGCATGATGTAGTGGTGTTTTCATCGTTATTTCCATTTTATTAACTAAAACCACTTAGAACCCGTGTTAAGAAGCATGCTAAATAAATAAAGACTATTATAGTATAAATAGTTGGTCAATTAGGGCACAGTACATTTGTTCACTCTGAGTGAACATTACCGTACATTTGTATACTCTCAGACTTGGAAATGGATAAATTAACACCAAAGATTTCACAGTGTGGTCACAAAATCCATCCCAGGTCAGTGTCCCTGCATACAAATATGGCAATGGCTGTATTGTTTCTGTGTGGTCAGTTTCACCTTGGCTATGATGACTTCTTTCTTCAGGATCTTCATGGCGTAGTATTTCCCGCTGGCCTTCTCCCGCACCAGGATTACCTTCCCAAAGGTTCCTTTGCCCAGCAGCTTCAGGTAATCAAAGTCACTCATTGTCTGACGGAAGACAATCAATTATTCAGTCAATATCTTTTATTAAATAATTTGTTCTGAGTCATCAACAGGCATTCTGACATTTACAACAGTCACAACATCTATGAAGGTCATTCGATAAGCAGTACAATAATGTGGGAAAAGCCATTTTGCTGATAAGCTGACATTTTGACAGGTTGACGATCCACTAGAGCCTGCAACTAGCAGAACACATTTTTATTTGAGATGAGTTGAGGATAATTTATACTCACTATATTTAGTCAATGCAAATTAATTGTGAATAATTAGTTTTGTCAAAGGGCAGATTTCTGAGCATATACAAAACACATATACAAAAATCACACCTGTGTGAAGGTAGCGGCGCCTTTGATACATTTTGTCATCAATAAGTGTTTATAATGTGTTTATAGCCACGTGTCACGTGAAGCTTGACCAATCACTTTGTTGACGTGTCTGACCAATCAGAACGTTGACGCAAAAGCCAGTTATAGAGGGCTACCGCTCTATACCTAAAGGTATAGAGCGGTTAGCACCGCTAAAAAGGAAAAGGCTTGTCTGAATGTGACAGCGAACTTAGTGACATATTCAATGTTGACTTAACACAGAGTGTAAAAACACACCCAAATGGACCTTATGGGTAAAATCCTCAGTATTGATTTATCCATTTGTACGTAACTCTCTTACGGAGCCATTTGGCTACATTTGTGCACTCTCAGAGTTAGGATTTTACGTGTTTGGATCCACAACGTATGCTTACTTTGCGTTTGTGGTGCGTGGTGGTGATGTCCATCTCCTCCTCGCCCAGGTTGTGAATGTTTGACGTGGGGCTACACTGGATCCTCTCGTCCTCCTGTCTCTGGAGCTTGTCGGCCACCATCTGGATGGCGTCCGTCCACTCGTCTCTGCACAGACAGAAGATACACAACGAACGATTAACTACTTTCAAACTGCTGTCCCTAAACAGTTTTTTACATTTTAATTGATTAATTGATCGACAAGAGAAAGTAGATCCAATTAGATTAACCGAATAAGTGAAGATATAATCCTCTGATTAGCTGATTATGAGGGAAATCATTAGTTGCAGCCTTAAACAAACACACATACTGTACAAACAAGAGAGAGAAGACACAATTGGAGAGAAAAAAATACAAATACAAAATACAAATAAATTCCAGTTCCAATATCATACAGTAAATGCATTTCAGTTACAGTTTTAGCACTGTCTGTTAACAGCCTTACATTTGGAAAATTCTACATTTAAAGTAGCTTGACTTTGCTTTCATGATGACACATTTTCAAGACCTGAATGGGACAACTTTTGGGGCAGAAAAGTACACTCACATTATGTGAATGGATTGATAAAGCACATTGCTTGAATTTAAAATACTGCTTTCAGTTCGCTTAAAGTGCGATGGCAGATGCAGTTTTTTCCTCCTAGATTTTCAAAGGCACTAAAGCGGTTTCAATTAACACAAACACCTATTTGTTCAACAGAGAGGAAGCATGGTCGACTAGAGGATCCACCCAATGAGCAATGATCACAGAGCAGAACTAATGCCGACCAATCAGTGTGTGCGTGTGTGTGTGTGTGTGTGTGTGTGTGTGTGTGTGTGTGTGTGTGTGTGTGTGTGCATGTGTATGCGCACTCACATGCGTTGGGGGGACAATGCATTGTTGTTAGCAAACGCTGTTCCTCCCCATTGACTTTCCATTAGCTGTGTTGTTCAACATCTGTTGAGTGCATGTGTGCGTGTGTGTGTGTGTGTGTGTGTGTGTGTGTGTGTGTGTGTGTGTGTGTGTGTGTGTGTGTGTGTGTGTGTGTGTGTGTGTGTGTGTGTGTGTTCATCATTCGTAGTACAGGGCCAGCCATGCATCAGAATGTATGGGCACATGTGGGTGTCTAACAATGATGAATATTGAAGCTTAACACGTCAAGCTTGCCTTTACTCAGACAGAAACTAAATAGATTAAAATAGACTAGAATAATATAAGAAAGTTGGACAGAGTTGAATCACAAAAAAGTTTAACTACTGATGAAACTACTGCTTTAAAATGTACACTTTGGGTGGACAAAGTCAAATGTGGTTTTAAACTAGGTCAAAAATTGTTCTACAACAAAAGCAGAAAAATAGGACTTCACCAATACAGAATGAATCAGACATTCAGACACATTAAGAATTTGCATTTCAAAAAATTCCCCTTGATCCCTCTATTGAAAAAGCAATCTGTTACGACCTCAATACGCCACAGCACAAACACATGAGGTCAGGATTCAGGAACACACAAGACAACAACTCAAGCTTGAAACAAGTATTTCTCCCTTTCTTACCAAAACACAGTTCCAGAATACAAAAAAAAGAGAAAACTAAATACAGAAGTTGATTGCTGCTCTGGGAATTACTTCAGAGCACCCACAGAGGTGAACCAAGGGCGATGTTCATATATGCACACACTGGAGCCGTGGGAAACTCAAATCGCTGCAGGACTTGTAGTACCAGAATCTGCTTACTTATTGATCATGCGTCGTGATAAGATGGTAATAATAAACCTGTCTGACTCCCAAACGACCACCCTGATGCCTTTTGTTTTGGTAGATAGCCCATATGTTTCCTAGCAGGATCTGACAGAACATCCATCCAAACCTAAAGGGAAGAGTGTGTTTTAAAGATCTGAATCCCTTTCTACTGCAGCGGAGCTCTGAACATACCCTCTACACTCCAAAACAAGGGCAAACCCAACTTACAATCCATCTGAAACAATGCAACACTCAATTTGTGACAAATGTGTGTGTGTGTGTGTGTGTGTGTGTGTGTGTGTGTGTGTGTGTGTGTGTGTGTGTGTGTGTGTGTGTGTGTGTGTGTGTGTGTGTGTGTGTGTGTGTGTGTGTGTGTGTGTGTGTGTGTAGCCACATAAAAAGCAACAGGAATTCTCTCAAGGTCAGGCAGCAGATAAATGCTCTCTCTCGGTTAGAGTGTGTTTTTTTTGTATAATGAGTTTTTTTTGCTAATGAGAGATAATGGGCCTGCCTACAGTCAGGCACTGTGCCAGTGTGTGCCACCCTCTCTCCTCACGGCTGGGGCTGCGCTAGCTGGAGCGCTGCCAGGGCTGGTACAGTAGCACCGATACAGTCTCTCTCATACGTGCACACACACGCACACGCACACACACGCACACACACACACACACACACACACACACACACACACACACACACACACACACACACACACACACACACACACACACACACACACACACACACTTGTGTAGCACATGCTAATTTTCAACTGACAAGCTTCAATCATGCACCCACATCTTCTCAACACATACAAGTACAAGGTGCATGCAGATGCGAACACACACACACACACACACACACACACACACACACACACACACACACGCATATGTTTTTTCTCAAACTTTTACACCGCTAGGAATGTTAAGGAATGTTCAGGAAAACCACCAAATTTCAACTTAAATCTTATTGTTCTGATAAGAGGGCCTATAAATGGGCCTATAAACATATAGTGTGGCCAAAAATACCCTATGTTTCCAGTGTATTTCTCAGTGAAATGTTGATTTTGTAAAAAGGTGACATCAAACACATTGTTTCATGTCATCAAGCATACGGATTGTACACCTGATGACAGAGTACAATAGATTTGAGTAACAAACACAGATCTATTAACATGGTACTGGAAAAAAAGTGTGTGTGTGTGTGTGTGTGTGTGTGTGTGTGTGTGTGTGTGTGTGTGTGTGTGTGTGTGTGTGTGTGTGTGTGTGTGTGTGTGTGTGTGTGTGTGTGTGTGTGTGTTTTAAATTGAGACGACTGCAACTGCTTATTTGATTTTCTGAGAATACACTATTAGAAGCTTGCATACATCTGACAGAGCTGGACAGACAGCTGTAACACACACACACACACACACACACACACACACACACACACACACACACACACACACACACACACACACACACACACACACACACACACACACACGCTCAAAGGACGCACGGAAGCATCTGTGGTCTTCTGGGCAAAGCTGTTCATTTTCTGCAGATAAACACCTCAGCTCCTCAGAAAAGAACGGAGCAGCTGGAGAATTTATGCCGGCACTACTTGAAAGGTCTTCTTTCTACTGGCTCTTTCTTTACACACACACACACACACACACACACACACACACACACACACACACACACACACACACACACACACACACACACACACACACACACACACACACACACACACACACACACACACACACACACACACACACACACACACACACACATATATATGTGCCATCTCTGTACCCTTTTCCCTCCCTTGTTTCTTTACCCTTGCTGCCGAGTTCAACATCAAAATGCGCTCATGATTTTATTGCAAGAGTTATGGCAATACACTTAACTTACTGTACGGTGTCGTGCTGAAAGTGAGTCCATGACCATTATGTAGCAGAGTTTGTTTCACAACTGTAGAAACAACAGGCCTGTTTTATGATTCTTCACACTGTAGAAACAATAAACTCTCCATTAAGCCTGATTTATAGTTGGTTGTGCATCATGTCTCGCACCAAACATGTCAGATCTGCGACGCGCTGTGAGATTGTATTATCTGCTATTTTTAGTGCAAGACACCGGCATGCAAATAAGTATAAATCAGGCGTTGGACTCAATGGTCTCTGGTTTGAGGGAGGGAAGCGTTCATGTCTATCGGCAGCACAGGTGATGGGTTCAAAAGTTTGACACAGCAGCGGAATTGGTACAGCTGGCATTAACAACTAAAAAAGTGGGCCTAATGAAAATTGACAGCCCAGCACAACAACACTGATTGATTTTGCCAAGTCGGTCTGTGCGCTCCATCCAGTCTACAGGGTTTTCCAAAGACATGATATTTGTCGCTAAATATGGCTATCATGGGCCTTTAAGGCAGTTAAACTTGTATTTTACATTGTCAGTGTAATATTGTGGATACAAACTCAACAGGAATGCCAGATCCAACAGTTTACATTATGTTTAGCCGTGCCAGCCGCTCTACATATGACCGTGTGGGTTTGTCTGTCCGTCGGTCCGTCCATATTATCCATAGCATGGCATAAACAGCTGCAGCTGATAGCACTACAAAGATGCAACCAATTACACTAATTAAACACAAACACATGCGCCACTTAACACATTGATTGCCAAGATCGCATTGATACGTTCTTTCAAATCCATCACTTGATGGCCAAGATCGCATTGATGCGTTCTTTCATTTTTTAGGGAAAATTCCACAAGGGGCGACCTAACACAGCTTTGGAATGATCGATCGTCTCTCAGAGAAGAAGAATGTGGATGTGACGTCATTCCAAAAAACAGGAAGCCATCCGCTTCCTGTTTGGGATTTTCAGAAAAACAGCTGTAACTCAGTTTCTTTTTTTTTGCATTGAAAACCAGTAGTTTTCAGCGGGCCGAAGCCCCAAAATGGCAGGAACGTTGGTTCCACAGCGTTTCAAGGGGATAGAAAAAAAATGAAAGAACGCATATACTCGATCTACACACACACACACACACACACACACACACACACACACACACACACACACACACACACACACAAGCCAGCACTGTGCGTGTACACACGGGGGCCCAACACAGTCAGCACTCATCAAATAGAGTAGTACCATCTGAATACCAGCGCCCACACATCAAATACAGTAGTACCGTCTGCATATCAACGCCTACAGATCAATTAGCGTAGTACCGCCTGAATACCAGCACCCCCACATCAAATAGAGTAGTACCGACTGAATACCAGCACCCACAGCAAATTGAGTAGTACCGCCTGAATACCAGCGCCCACACATCAAATAGAGTAGTACCGCCTGAATACCAGCGCCCACACATCAAATAGACTAATACCACCTGAAAACTAGAACACAGTCATCAAACAGAGTAGGCACCGCTTACTCGCACTGAGTGTGATTTTTTTGTTCCACAAATAATGCAGGTGCAGCTATTTTCTCTGAATATTGCGATGAACAATATCGATCAAGATATTTGTTAGCCCTAGAATGGCTGATATTCATACATTGCATTTATTCCATAACAAAGAACACAGAACACTCATTGCATTTCCTTGAGGGGATTCATCCAGGCACTCATTTGTAGCACTCCGTGTGTACTCACCCAATAATTAATTGTTGTACTTGGGGTCAGCTCTTGTCATTTAGTATTATATCCATTTGAAAGTTCTGGCTGAAAACGTGTATTTAGTAAAATAGCTCCACTTTTCGCACAGATTACATTCTCTGTACTCGACAGGGCAGCATAGATGGCAGCACTAAATAAATAAACTTCCTTCAATGAACAACATAGTATGGGACACACAAATTACCCCATACCAACCGCAACAAACCTGTCAATTTGTGTGTCCCATATGTATGCGTTCATTGAAGGAATTAAATACATTGACATGTATTTAATGTTGCCGTCGATGTGGCCCCGTCGAGTACAGAGAATGTGGTGCATGTGAATCTTGTGTAAAAGTGGAGATACTTTTGAGTCGGCTCTTGTCATCTAGTATCATACCCATTTGAAAGTTCTGTCACAGAACTTTCAAATGGGTATGATACTAGATGACAAGAGCCGACTCAAAAT
>NC_139950.1:30509027-30531527 GCF_963454915.1 Gymnoscopelus microlampas | reverse complement strand
ATGTTTAATCGGCTAGAGTGATGTTTCAAGCAGTAAGTCACCTCCTCTACGGGAGCTATTTGGTGGACGGATTTTTCAGTTTCAACTTCACTAGGTAGGTTGAGATGTGAAAGTATTTTTTTTGTATCTTTTCTCATTTATTGTATCTTCCTGTGTTAGTTTCCACAATAAATTAGTTAGCCAGTGTGGGATGGCGAACGGTGACAGCAGCAGTGGCGGCGCTGAGAATGAGTGACGTTAACAGTCGTCTTGTTAGCTCATTAGCGGGTTAATTGCACATGTTAACGAAACTGGTTAGCCAGGTGCAGACAGATGATGCTCCCATAAATGGTTAATTAGGGTAGCTGTGACTACTGTGTAAAACGTCGGCATGCCCCTATAGAAGTCTGAGGAACACAGCAATGTCTTGCCACGCCAACGGCGAAGCTGATGCAACCACCTTTGGTGTGTTTCAACGTCCTGCTCTACTGTATGATGAAAGGATATGAATGTTTCTGTAACATTTTGTCAGCTGACATGAAAAACAACATCTGAATTGCATGTTGCATTTAGAGACACAAATCACAATCAACTAGTAAAACCCTGAGAGTGTACAAATGGAACCAAATGGACCCGGAATCAACACTCAGGATTTTACTGTGTACCATGAGATCCGTTATGTAGGCTGTTAACAGCCAAAACGAGCCTGGGCTAGGGCATTTTGTATTGGATTAGAGTAAGTCAATTCGTTTTTTAAGTGCTTTGGGCACTTGCGGCATGTGCATACTGTACATTCCACAGGTCTTCTTCAGTAAATAAAACATGTACTGTTTAAATCAATTCTCACAGACATCTCAATGATTGCATTGAGATGTCTGTGATCATTTATATTTTATGGGAGAAATGACAACAAGGGAGGGGCGTGAGAAAGGAGGTTGATCTAAGCTACCACCAGAAACGCAAAGGTGAGGACGACAATGTTCTTCTCATTATATATCCCTCTACAACAGAGGCAGTCAAGGCAGGGTAAAATTTGGAGATAACCCACTTTGAAATTTGCAGGTGCGGATTGCTTGCTTGCATTTAAAACCAAATTCACCTCATTGGCAAGAAGTGAGGTTTAGTGTCTAGTTTCCTGAACATGTGGTCAAGCATGTACAGCATCATAGGCAACATACGTACATGCTTCAGTACATAGGGTGGATGTTGTACTGGGTATATGTGATGGCTGTACACCCCCATTTTCCACTGGCATAGTCCCATTAAAACCCACCTGTTCAGATTGGCCTTTCCGAGTTGAGTTTGATTTCAGCTCTTGATATTTTTTTGCGTTCGTTTTTGCTTTTTTCCTAATAAAGTTGTTTTCTTTTTTTTCTTCTCTCCTCACACACACACACACACATGTAAAAGCACCTTTGAGTTCTTAGAAAAGCGCTATAAACTCCAGATATTATTATTATTATTATTATTATTACATCTTCAACAACTAGCAGTATGTTATTGCCACAGAGCAGGAAATGAGAGGTGGGGCTTAGAGTGTACTAGTTAGGATCTGGGATGAAGTAGGGTACACTACAGTAGGTAACATACTTGCTACAGAGAAGTTGTTGAGGGGGTAGGGCAGGTCTGCGTCTTGTGGCTTCTCTTTGTAGCCAATAAACGAGCCGTCTGTCTTCAAAAGGAAGTATCGCGGTCGCCAGTTCTTTATATATTCACCTGCAGGGAGTGAGGAAGGAAAGAAAGGGAAGAAAGAAAGAAAGAAAGAAAGAAAGAAAGAAAGAATGAGAGAGAGAGAAATGAGAGAACAACATACAGTTAGTCATCAGATATCATACCAACATAGTCAAACCTTGACCTTTAAAAAACAATAATGATGTTGATTAAAAAGGATGAAAAAAAAATGAAAAAGATGATGATGATGCCGATCAAGTGTACAGATTGTATTCCCTAGAGTTACAGCTCGTCAGCTCAGCGCTGACGCTCTCATCTATCCCCCCCCCCCCCCCCCCCCCACACACACACACACACACACACACACACACACACACACACACACACACACACACACACACACACACACACACACACACACACACACACACACACACACACACACACACACACACACACACACACATTATCTTGTTGAATGAACCTCTCAGTGCTTGCCAGGCTCGGATTGGACTGGATTATCTTGTTTAAAAAAATGGCAAAAAGATGTTTAGTAGCACAATACTCAAACTCCAATCTCTCCCCATGCCAGAGACATTTGGCTGATATATGAGTGGGGGTCAAGGTGAAGAGCCCTCCATCCAACATGCACATGCATACACACATCAACATACGTTCACATAGATAGAGGAGTACAAACACAATGCAAGTACACACTTGCAGGACAAACCACACATAATGCATACGTATGCCGACACACATTAAGAGATAAAGGAACACTCAGTGGAGCAGTGGTTCTTAACCTTTTCAGGCAGCGACCCCCAAAATAATCATCTTTGAACCGGGGACCCCCCACTCTGACAAGCACTTGTAATTGTAGGAGTTGAGGCATTACAATTTGTTTGACTCAGTTCCACAGATAAATATTATGAAAATAGCAGATCTACAAGATTTTAAAAATGTTTGCCTCTTTCTAATATTATTTGACAATTTGGCCAATGTTTGACCAGTTTGTAAAGTATAGTTTGTTGATTACTTTTGATGCGGTAATGGCCTTTTTAGGCTTTTTTATTTTCTTTCCCTTTTTTGGGGTATTAAAACATGTGTTAAAAGTCCTTAAATTGTCACTTTACTGTCATCATGGGGACGCCCCCAAAATCATGACCCCTTTGGGGGTCCCGGCCCACAGGTTGAAAAGCACAGCTCTATAGTGTAAGAATGATGAAGAGACGGGAGAGGGAGGAGAGGAGAGAATAGGAGAGGAGAGGAGAAGAGAAGAGAAGAGAGAATAGGAGAGGAGAGGAGAGGAGGTCCCAACACCTTTTGCCCTTCTCAGACAGCAGCAACAAATAACAACATCTGTTGAACAGCTGGTGGGTGAGTATTACCCCAGCGGCTGGCAGCGGCTGGCACTGTTTGCTACTGCAGCTTTATCAGATGACCTGCTGCAGGATTACATGGGTGTCAAACATCGCCACGCCACAGTGGCCCACAGCACTCACTGGAAAGAGCACACACATACACACAAGCACACAAATGTATTGTTGATTAACAGACACAAGCATGCACACAGGTACGCACGCACGCACGCACGCACGCACGCACGCACGCACGCACGCACACACACACACACACACACACACACACACACACACACACACACACACACACACACACACACACACACACACACACACACACACACACACACACACACACACACACACACACACACACACACACACAGAGAGAAAAGCAATACAAACACTTGGAGTAATATCAAAGTTTGAATGTTGAAAGACTCAAACTTGAGTTTCTGGCCACGGCACACACATACACAGATGGATGAGCACAATGTGAATGAACCTACATACACACTCACACATATACAGATGGATGAGCACAATGTGAAAGAACCTACATACACACTCACACAACTGAAGGCCTGAGGTACGACCATGGCTAAGAAAGTTTGTGTGACAAATGAAAATGAAAAAACGTAAACTGTTTACAACTTGGTGTTCAATTCTTCTTGTCATTTTAATTAAAAACAAAACTAACAACGTAAGGGAGTACATAATGTCTGCTTTCCTGCTCCTCTTAATTAAGCAGCAATTCCTGCTCAAACCTGCCAAATGCACGCACCCCGCCAAAACAAATGTAAAAACACAAACGTGCATACGCAACACGAACTCCCGCCTACAACGCTCGGCGACATCTCTGATCACCTTTTTTTAATTTGAGAGGAAAATAGGCAGCGTGTGTTCAGTTTGTAACATCCACTTAAAGCGTTAAGTGATAGCAGGCCCCGCTTGTTAACACGCTGCAGAAAAAACACCTGCTCCGCTGACTGTGGGCCCTGCCGGTACCTCTGGGTGGCAGTGGGTGTTGACGTTGGGAGGGGCCGGGGGAGGGTGTAGCGCCTGATTCAAGCCAGCACAGGGGGAAAGACAGACGCACACAGACAGGCAGACATGCGGGATCTGCCGTCGGATGCCAAAACAATGTCAGGATCACCAAATCGCCCCTCTCAACCAAACTCTCTCTCTCTCTCTCTCTTTATCTTCTCTGTCTCTCTCTTTCTTCTTCCTCCCAATGGTGGGTCAATTTGCTTTCCATTTTTGTAATTGCATTTCCAATTTATTGATTGCTTCAACAGAAGATGTAACTCAGCCAGGCATGTTACAGCAGTGGTTCCACAACTAACTTGACTTCATGCATTCTGTTGATTATGCATCGCTCAAGGCAGCGTTACCCCGCTGCATTGTTATTACTGTTTGTTAATTAAGTATGTTTGCATTTGGCTCTTTGTAGCGTTGTAAAGTGTGAAGTGGGTAGAAACCGAGACAATAACATGGCGTTTTGCCCGAGTTCCATACAGGAACAGAATTTCCTGTCTGTGCCGTGGGCCTAAGCCAGCTCTGTGGATGTGGCGTTCCTGATGTGCATGTGTCACTCTGCCATACTCTGCTGACAATCATGTGTAAATATTACAAAAATATTACGGCATAAATACCGAAAGGTTTTTTGTTTGCTCCACTGCTGTGTCAAATCTGTTAACCCATCAATTGCGCTGCCAATAATCGTTTAAAAAGTATTTGTGTTTACTATTTAACGTTGCCTACAAGAAAACGGACCTGTGTGTCGGTGTGTGTGTGTGTGTGTGTGTGTGTGTGTGTGTGTGTGTGTGTGTGTGTGTGTGACTGTGCGTGTGTGTGTGTGTGTGTGTGTGTGTGTGTGTGTGTGTGTGTGTGTGTGTGTGTGTGTGTGTGTGTGTGTGTGTGTGTGTGTGTGTGTGTGTGTGTGTGTGTGTGTGTGTGTGTGTCTGTGTGTGTGTGTGTGTCTGTGTATGTTAATCCGAGCCAGTCTGTGGGGCGGAGTCACCCAAGCACCAAGTTGACAAAGTCACGAAGAAACGCTTAAAAAAAAAGTTAACAGCAACTTCAAACTCGGTGGGAAAGACAGATTGAGTGATGGACAAAATGGATGAGGATGCAAAGACGGAAAGATAAACTGATAGAAACTATTAAAAACTGGCAGCATGGACCGGCTGGCCCATCCAAGTCCAGTCATTTCTCTGAGTCAGTTCCTAGATGAAGTGTCCAACCAATGGGAAGCCTGTGGCTGGCTGCT
The DNA here is from genome assembly GCF_963454915.1 of Gymnoscopelus microlampas. Lineage (NCBI taxonomy): Eukaryota > Metazoa > Chordata > Actinopteri > Myctophiformes > Myctophidae > Gymnoscopelus > Gymnoscopelus microlampas. The sequence continues at coordinate 30,526,244 of NC_139950.1, read as the reverse complement.
TCACCGCTCAGCTGTCCAGTACAACTGAAAACAGTTAAGCAATCCTGCTGGCTGCTATCTGGCACGCCGGCTGTGTGTATGCGTACGTGCGCGCGCGCGTGTGGACACGTCCACTGGGGGTGGGGGTGGGGGCAGCCAGGGGTGGCACAGACGGTGAGAGATGGACAGTTGTCCACATACACACACACACACACACACACACACACACACACACACACACACACACACACACACACACACACACACACACACACACACACACACACACACACACACACAGTTCCAAACAAACATGCACACACGTCACACACACATACACTTGCACCCACTAACACAATTCTAATTTGCCCGTTCCAATTTCTACAACTGATCCAATGGTGTTCTGTCAAACTATCCCATCTTGGCCCTGGCTGTAATGAGTCCACAGCGCTCTCCCACTCTAGGCAGCTTGTCTGGGGAGCCACATGCTTCTAGTTTGGACTGCTGGAGAGAACCGAACAGCCGGTCTCCTGCCCACACCATCTCTTGCAGACCTCCTCGCCACAGTTGCATTCCGTTTTTCCCACACACAATCTCACTTTTTCCCTTAAGGCCAATTAGGACACAACAATATAAACTGCTTTAAGATGACAGGAGTCTCTGCCGTGTCTTGTCTCACGACTGTGATTAAGCTAGCAACATCTTAAAAGAGCACACACCCGAGGAGGGGAGTTTTTAGGAGCAGAGGATGTGTGGGGGAATTAGAGGAAATGCACCGTGAAATGTATTTTTAAGATCTCTGGACTAAAATTTTGTCACCCCACAAGCTGTGCAGTCACATACATTTTGAACTCTTTCACATGGTGTTGTTTTTTTCCCGTGCTTTGATTTTCAGTTTAATTACCGAAATATTGCTGTTCGTTACTACATGGCATATTTGTACCTCCTGGCTGTCACACATGCAGTTTGCTCATTGGTAGTGTCGTTTGCACATTGGCATTGTTGTATACCAGGCTTTTTCGATTGTTTTGATGTTTTTCAACACTTTTCAGCCCATATTCCAGAGTAACTATACAGACAGTAAAATTCGGTGTTAATTTAACTCTGAGAGTGTACAAATGAAACCAAATGGGGCGCAGCGGTGGCTTAAAGGTTAGAGGAGTGCGCGTTTTACCAGAATGTTCCCAGTTCGATTCCCCCGGACAGGCAGGTTGTCTGGGTTGGGAAGTGAATGGCCACCACTTACCCCTCCCCCCTAACACAGCTGAGCAACCTTCCCTGAAAAGGACTCCGAAGTGTCAATTTGGTTACAATTGTACACTCTCAGAGTCACAATTGGATAAATGAATACTGAGCATTTTACTGTGCAATGAGCTGAAAAGGGCTCTGTATCATGCTTAAGGACACGTTGACAGGATTAACTTTCTAGTATGCTTTATACAATAAAAGCAAAAAAAACAATGATACGGCCCTCGTCAGAAGTTCGGCAGCTAGGTTGGTTCAGAGCTTGCATGTTGGGATTAAGACAGGTGCTACTGTCAATACAAATGGATGAGAGGAAAGCGGGTTACCTTATCTAACACCCAATTTACAGGTTTTGGGAGGCCGAAACGTTTTTTCAACTTACGCTAAACTTGTGGCATAAGGCTCTGGAATGTGCTTCTGGAGTGTCTTGGAGGAGTACATGTTTTTGGCACGTTGTGCTGTTTGCAGCTTGCAGCATTAGCATTCAGAGGCAGAGCTGAATCAGCTGTGACTGCTCCCGTTCCAGGCTTTCTGATTGGACAATTACAACAGCACACTGACTAACTGTCACTCAATTAGCGGGCTGATTAACTGTTCATTTGAGGATGGAGGGGCAAAGTACGTGTGTGAGAAACACAGAAAGGAACAACTTTCAGCCAGTGAAACAGACGGTTCAAAAACTCAGAAGAACTTTCCACTCTCCTTGTCATTGTATCTCGCTGTCTCACTGAACTTCAAGACAGACACTCGCACAACCACGTCCTCCCATTCCCCGGAACCCCACCATTGCTGAGGAGAAAAGCTGTGACAACCGATAAATAACTAACTAAATAACTATGTGCACTCACCAGCCATTTGTTAATCAACCCGAACAGGGATTTAATTTAATGCTTTGGCTGGGGCTGGGGCTGATTTGCAGATGGCTTAAAGACGGGGGCTGTGAGGCTGGGGCCCTGCGAGCTGGAGGGGCGGGGGTGATGGTGGGGTTCTGCACGTTCCAGCACAGCACACACACACACACACACACACAGTCCACCAGCACAGGGTGGGTAGGGCTCTCTCTGGTTGTGCCCACTGTCCAGACAGACGAGAGTACTAGACAGAGGGTGGCAGAGAGCAAGGGGAAGCGGACTGGGAGAGAGGATAAAGTGTTGTGGGTGGAGGCACATACTGTAGGTGGCCAGATAGCTGGAGAAAGACAGAGAAAGAACGGAGGAAGAGGAATAGGAATTGATAAGCTAAGCAGCTGCAGCGTGTTAGTTAACTTGGCTGTAATGGCGCACCATAAATGACAAGATTTTTAACCAACTGACTGGATAGTAGGATTTCCTCGTGACTGATTGGCTAACTGGCCCGCTAAATGACAGAGGACTATAACTGGTTGGCTGGCCTAGTGACTGACTGACTGGATGGGTAGTAGACTAACAAATTAGCCTTCTCACTCTTATGGCTAATGTCTGGATAAGAAGCATAACATTATTCTGCATCATTCCTTAATAGAGACCTGTCTCAGTGTTGTTGTGCAACATGCTGGGTGGCGCGTCCCCATCTGACATTATTTCCCTGCAGCTGTAGACTCTGGTGAACCAGACAGGGGTCAAAGCTGGGGAAACAATAGATCTTTTACATAAACATGGACAACATACTTGTGCTTTGACTTAATAGTGTTAGCACATTCAATTCTCCTCCCCATTGCCAGCAAAGTTAAATAACCAACTTTCTGTCGCCTCTGATTCATTAAAGGATGACTTCACCCAGTTTCAACCTACTATCTTCATATAATTGGTCCTCATTAATGATCATGATAAAATGGTAAAACAAAACCTGATCTACTCGGTCTGTGTCTCATAGGAGGGTTGTGGATACTTCAGAAACCCACCTACCAGTGACATCATAGTTAGGCAGTTGTTGTTTTTTGTTTTTATTAAGGTGACAGCAATGGCTTCCATTATAGCAACCTTTCAGGAATAAAAATCCTACCGATACAGTATATCAGTTTGGGCAATGTTTCGCCATTATTTGACTTTTTTTGACCATATCGGTTATTCTGCAGCCGATGGGTCCTGATCTTTTCCCTTTTAAAATGTCTCAAAAAATGCCAGACCTACAAGCTCACAACGCAACGTTGTTGTGAGCTTGTAGATGGGCTATATCTTTTCATTTTTTTAAAAAGGGCTTAGTGGTTTGAATCAAGTCCAGTTTACTGCATGTGTGTTTATTTACTTGTATAATTAGGTAAATGTCCTTTTCATATGTTGACGTTTAAAATACTTTTTAAATCTATTAAACGGTTAAATGTGTTTTTTCCTATTAATTTGTTTGCATACAAGTTATATCTGAAATAGAATCTTTAATCAAATCAAAGTTTTTTTAATTGATTTCAAGATGGTGCACTTTATAAAGAAAATATTGGTCAAAACTTTGGTAATCGGTGGTGTAGGACTCCCCAAAACTCTGGCATCGGTCAGGCTCTAGAAAGCAGTACAGCCATGGTTGTACAATGAATAGGGCTGTCACCATTATGAAATTTTACTTGAAGATTAATTGTCGCTAAAAATAATTAATTTAACGATTAATTTATCGATTTAATTGCGATTCTGTTGTTGAACATTGGCACATATGAATAAAATTTACATTTCTGCTTGGCTTTTAGGCTTCTTAAACAAAAGGTGCACAGGGCAGATATGACAATGACAATGATGATGATGATACTTAAAAACATGAATAGCGGAAATAGCTGATCTACAAGCTCGGGCTTGTAGATCCACTATTTTTTTAAATGCTTGAAAATATATGAAACATTTTCTTGCGATGGTCTCAGATAATTGCGATTAGGTGATGATGTAATAATTGTGACAGGCCTAGCAGTGACACAACCAAAGGCATGTGATGTCTGGATGGAAGTCTTTGGTAAACCTGGTGGGGAGGTTAAGCTCTGATGACTGACAGCCTGCTCGCTCACACTGATCTCCTTAGAGGCGAAGGTCAAAAGAAAATACAGACACAACACTGGGGGGGAAGTGTGCTTGTGTAAGATTACCTGAACCAGTCATTCTCAAAGTGGAGTCCGGGGACCCCCAGGGGTCCTTGAGAGGGTTCCAGGGAGACCCCCGCTAAATGCATTAAAAATACATCAAAGTCAGTGTAGATCTGCTATTTATTTATTTTGTCTTGAAAAAATTTGAACGATTTCAATTATATTTCTGAAATATTTTAACAACAAAAATATTCTATAGGGGTACTTGGCTCAAAATATTTTCATGTGGGGGTCCACGTCCGAATACATATTAAATTGGGGGTCCTCGATATGAAAAGGTTTGAGAACCACTGAGCTAAACATCAGCCATGTAACCAAAGGGCATGGAGGGAGGGAGAAGGGATGGAAGGAGGCTGCTGTGGGGGATGAAGGAGTGAGGCGAAGGAGGGAGAGAAAGGAGGAGGTTACTGTGTATAGAGGAGGGAGGGTGGGGTTTAGGGGGGGGGGGGTTAAGGTGCTTGGGGAGGAGACATCTGTCTAAAAGTCTGTCCATTAGTGGGAGCTAGCAAGAAAAGCCTCCGTTTATACACTGCAGAATGCACGCGCGCACAAACACGCGCGCACACACACACACACATACACACGCTCACTGTAGCTAAGCCGAAAATGCCGCTGCAATAGAAGGCACCAGAGACAGATAGAAAAACAATCTGCATGGGTGCTGTGTGTGTGTGTGTGTGTGTGTGTGTGTGTGTGTGTGTGTGTGTGTGTGTGTGTGTGTGTGTGTGTGTGTGTGTGTGTGTGTGTGTGTGTGTGTGTGTGTGTGTGTGTGTGTGTGTGTGTGTGTGTGTGTGTGTGTGTGTGTGTGTGTGTGTGTGTGTGGTGTGCGTGCATGAACCCAGCCCCAGCAGTTCTAACTCTAGCCAGACATCTTAAGGCTACTCAAAGCCAATCCACTTACACTGCATTAGTCTCATTACCGCGCTGGAACTGGGCTGGTGTTTGTGTGTGTGTGTGTGTGTGTGTGTGTGGGTGGGTGTGTGCTGTATGTGTGTGGGTGAGTGTGTGTATTCCTGTGTTGTGTGAGTGTAGTAGCCTCTCTATTTGTGAAAAATCTTGACAGTATTTAAACAAGTTTCAACTACCATCTCTAGAGACATACTGTAAGAAAACCGTTCTATTGAGCCAACTGTAAAAGTCACTGATAAAAGGATGCATTTTAATTAAGTATTATTTATCTTAATGTATTCATATTTCTATCATGACCTTTAGGGTCTGAGGCTGGTTGTTGGGGCAGGGCTTAGGATAGGGATGTACACAGTAAAATCCTCAGTGTTCATTTATCTCTGTGACCCATGGTCCATTTTTAATGGACACAATCAAATCAACACTACTGTGTCGATTTGATTGATTGAATACTTTATTAGTCAAAAAAATGTAAACAGCACGAGGTACAGTCAGACATTAACCCATTTAGACCTGGAACGCATCTGTGTCACTTAAGATTTATTTGGCTATTCAAAAATAGCAGATATGTGTGTGTGTAGATCTGCTATTTTTGAAAAATCGTGAAAATTATTTTCTAATATTTTTTTCAGAAAAACTGTTAGGATTTTGAAAATGTTTAGAAACGGCCTCAGGTCTTAATGGGTTAAGGCTAAAAGAATAACACAAAAAAAGTCCTGGGGACTGTGCTTGTTTCCATCGTGGTCCTATGATTTGAATTTTGAAGATTCCGCTGGAATGGATTGAGAGTTCAGGGCTGGGAGTGAAGGAGATGTCTGGAACCGGCTACAAACTAGGGGCTGGGGCAGTGGACTGGAGCGACTGGGAGGTGCGAAGAGAAGACTGGGGCTCAGAGAGAAAGCTGATACAGTGGCTAGAAAGAGGGCAGGGGCCAGTTGCACCACCTCACACTAAGTTCAAACTTAGCCTAATTATAGCGTAAATGGCTTTTTTTTAAAAACATTTAACCCATTTAGCCGGGAAAGTATCTGTCATTTTTAGATTTCTTTGGCTATTCAAAAATAGCAGATATACAAGCTCATAGCGCGGCACCGAGTGCCGCGCTATGAGCTTGTAGATCTGCATTTTTTTTGTTTATGTGAAAATGTGTGCAAATCTTTAAATACATATACATTTTTAAAATATATATTCAAAGATTTGCACTAATTTTCACAATTTTTCAAAAAATAGCAGATCTACAAGCTCATAGCGCAGTGTATATCTGCTATTTTTGAATAGCCAAAGAAATCTGAAATGACACAAATGACACTTTCCCGGATTTAATGTGTTTAAGCTATAACTAGGCTAAGTTTGAACTTAGTGTGAGGTGGTGCAACTGGACCCTGGGGTAGAGGGCTGGTACACGGTATAGGAGAGGGCTGGGGTAGAGGGCTGGTACACGGTATAGGAGAGGGCTGGGGTAGAGGGCTGGGCATCCACAGGCCAGCCAGATTGACTGGGTACCCCTGGGAGTGTGGCCCCTCTCCCTCGGGGCCCTTGGAGATTTCACCCAGCCAGGTGCACACAGCCAAAGCCTCCTGTTGTGCTTAACGCACGCGCACACACGCACACACACACACACACACACACACACACACACACACACACACACACACACACACACACACACACACACACACACACACACACAGTCCATCTTGATGCCTCTATGCTTCCCCAGCTGGTACAAAAGCAGGCCGGCCCATGTCTTGGGTGATAGAACTGGAGCGCATTCACACACAAAACACAAAAACAGATAAATGCATCTGTACACCCGTGTGCAGATGCAAAACCTTTCCTCATGCGGAGTTACGCAACAACATTGTCCTGCTCTTACATCAGATTCAACAGAAAAGACAACCTCATTACAATACTTTAATTTAAGCAATACATCTTTTCTACACCCTGCATCCAGACACTTGTATTTCCCACAGTACAATCTTGATTTTCAACTGTGCCTGATCTGTCTTGCAGTGCCAATATGGGCCAGTAGATGGCGGTGGCTCCATGGAGCAGACAGGCCTCTGCTGTGAGACTGACATCAGAGTTGTGACAGACTGATGGACACACACACTGCCACCAAGACGCCTCTCCTCCTAATCCCCCATCAGCTCTCTGGGTCAGGGGGGTGCGGTGTGTTTGTCTGTGTGCACTACTATATTGTGAAGGCCAAATGTCCCTAGAAGTATAGTATTGAAAGAGTCATTGTGAGGTCAGTGTGTGTGTGTGTGTGTGTGTGTGTGTGTGTGTGTGTGTGTGTGTGTGTGTGTGTGTGTGTGTGTGTGTGTGTCAACTGGCGTGACTATGTGGTGATTTGTTTACACATGCGCCTAGTTTCTAAGTGTGTGTTGTGTGCAAGGTGTGTGTGGATAATGTCAGCTGGTGTGAGTGCGTGCAATGGTGATTTGTGTATCAACTGCATCCACTGTGCTTGCTTGTGTGTGTGTGTGTGTGTGTGTGTGTGTGTGTGTGTGTGTGTGTGTGTGTGTGTGTGTGTGTGTGTGTGTGTGTGTGTGTGTGTGTGTGTGTGTGTGTGTGTGTGTGTGTGTGTGTGTGTGTGTGTGTGTGTGTGTGTGTAACAGAGGGTCCGTTGCCTCCTAAACAACCCTGGGATTAACATGGTGTTAGCATCTTAGCATCTTAGCTGGAGGGCTGCAGCCCAACACCACCTGTGCCAGACATGAGCCCCCCCCACACACACACACACACACACACACACACACACACACACACACACACACACACACACACACACACAATGAAAACACATGCATGCAAATACAGGGCTGAAGGTCACTTGGTTACAGCAACTCCAGGCTTATTGTCTGGCTTCATTATCGTAACTCTGACCTTACTGTCCCTGTAAACCAACATGACTTGTCTTCTTGACTCTATTGCACTGACTTATTTCACTTTATTTCTACATAGATTTAAATTTCACCATGACAGTCCTCAAGTTGTATACTTTTTTCGTGGCTGTCAGGTGGAAACCACGTAGCGGTATGTCCAAAAAACAGAATAACATTTCAAAAATATCATATCTACAAGCTCAAAATGTGTCGCCTTATGTCATTTTGAGCTTGTAGATCGGCTATTTTTGCTACTTTTGTGTAACATGTGTGTGTGTATACATATACACACACACACTGTATGATGATAATGTATTTAACACATACTGTACCTTATTTGGCCTTACTGTGGCCTTATTTAGTCACAACAACAAAGGGTAGATAGAATTAGATTTGTACATACTGTAGCTATTGTGGTGGCCCTATTTGACATATTGAGTTATTCTTGCAGGGAGCAACTGTTGTATCAGTCAATTGGGTAATCACTTCTAAGCCCAAGGGATTATCTGATATAATTCTGACCTTTTTTCACTCCCCTTACTCCCCTTACCAATACTATTTCTTCAAAAACAACTAATTATATTTTCTTTCGGTCTATTTAGTAACTTATATCTTCTTCTAATAACATTCTTCATGCCATCAAGGTAACACACACACACACACACACACACACACACACACACACACACACACACACACACACACACACACACACACACACACACACACACACACACACACACACACACACACACACACACACACACACACATCAATTAATCAAACTAATCGATTTAATTGATAATAAACAATAGTAGATTTTAATAAAACCTCAAGCTCACAAAATGTCACCATGCTATTCATAGAATAGGGTTAATCAGATTAATCTCTGTTCAAATGTTTTCGTGTTTATTTGTTGATATAAATCTATATAAAAAATAAAGAAAATAAAAACGTGTTTCTTAATTATTCTGAAAAAGTCAACGCTACAATAATCGCTAAGAAGATAATCAATATTTACAGCCCTACTCACGCACGCACGCACACACACACACACACACACACACACACACACACACACACACACACACACACACACACACACACACACACACACACACACACACACACACACACACACACACACACACACACACACACACTAGTACTAGTACTAGCCTACAGTGTATTGTCCATAATGTTTGGCAGTTGGGCTTACAGTGTGATGGTCATATTAGGATTAACACCATCATTAGAGGGGCCTTACTCAGGTCACTGAATAGGAAAGAGACTGTAGCTGGATGAATATTACTCATCCAGCTACAGTCAATGGGACAGTACCGACCTACCCTTGTGTGAGGCCTACCGGCGACGAGTTACACCTGCGCACACGCACGCGAACACACGCACACACACTCACACCCACACACACACACACACACACACACACACACACACACAGATCTGTCTGAACAAATAGGTGTGATGAGCTGTCTTTTAGTCTGTCTGTACCCACTTATAATACACACAAACATTACACACACAGGTTATGACCCAAGTACCATTAGAATTAAACCACTGTGACTGATACTTTAGTTTAGGATGTTTTACTGCAGCATATCAGGCGACAAAAAAAGGCAAAATTGCTGAGCACCAAAACAAAAAAAAAGCCCTGAGATCAAAAGCCCAATAAGGTTAGGAATGCCACTTTGCTTGTGTTCGGTGTGACAGAGTGTGCTCAGTGCTCAAGTTCAGTATGCACTGAATCCAATGTGATTAGGTAAGACACACACAGCCAACGAGCAGCCTAATCGAATTGGCCTGATTGCAGCTATATTGCCTCTCTCTGCTGAATGAATGGAGGGCTTTGTTCAATGGCCCAGTTGACTCATTCATTTAGGTTACATCGCCTCTACATTACCTTTCTGCACAATAAAATCCACTCCGTTAATTTAACTCTGAGAGTGTACACTCTCAGATAGGCCTGGGTGATTTATAGTATAGTGTGACGCTAATTTTTGAAAGTATAAAAATATCGCTTTACAAGCGAAAGACACTTGTGCCATAATACGATATGATGATATGCAAAAAAGACAATGTCTAGTCTCATATCACAATATTAATACTGTATAATATCAATATATTGCCCCTACTATCAGAGTTAGATGTTTATAAATTAGGCAAACACTGAGGATTTGTCTGTGTACATTATATACTATATAGGGTTGATATAAATATGGTTGATTACCATAGCCATTTTGGAACAAACTTTACGATATTAGTTGGTTACTATACAATATACTGTACATTACAGTTGATTACCATAATTCATAATTCTGTGTCTCTGATGAATGTATGGACTTCTAATACCTTGAATTATGTCTCACTGTCCTTGAAAAACTACCGCAAGGTGTTTTATAGGAATAACTGTCACCTATTCCAAAATGGTTCAATTTTATTTTGTGATGAAACTCATATGTTTCACCAATAATAATAAAGCATTACCCTTAATTTATATATTATTCGAAGCTGTCATTCACTGAATCATGCATTCATTGAATAATTTCTCTGAGCTCGCCCTTATACAGATACACATTCATATTCAAATTCATACCTATCCCATTCCCTCATTGGACGTGAAAAGCATCCAATCAGCAGAACAGAGTGTGACAGCTGGACCAATCGGCTCAAAGATGATAGTTGTCAGTCAGCAAGGGGGGAGGGGTGGGAGACAGACACAGCTGTCCAACTGTTGCCTGTAACAGGCAACAAGGAGCAAGTGTGTGTGTGTGTGTGTGTGTGTGTGTGTGTGTGTGTGTGTGTGTGTGTGTGTGTGTGTGTGTGTGTGTGTGTGTGTGTGTGTGTGTGTGTGTGTGTGTGTGTGTGTGTGTGTGTGTGTGTGTGTGCTTGCGTGCGCACCAAGCCTTTAAACATTATGCTGGGTGGGACCATAACCAGCCCTACCCTGTCCAGTTGACCAGTGGTGAACAGGTGCAAAGCTGTGTGTGTGTGTGTGTGTGTGTGTGGCTGCGTGCGTCCATTATTCCAGAGTGGATGGCTAAGTATATTATTAATTCAGCAGTGCAGGGCCAGGCAGCTGGCATTATGTGTGTGTGTGCCCCCCTTGGTCTATTGTTAAGGCCCCCCACCTTTTCTTCTAGAGTAGCAGAGATGCATTGTGCTCTGCTCTGTATGCCCCCCGCTCTGCCCACAAACATACACTCACACACATGTGCACGCACACACGCACCAGAGCACAATAATCTGCCCCAGCAGGCAGGAGCAAACAATCAAGTGCCTACACCAAGTACCACCAAGAGTGCCACCCTGTTGCTCACTCACACACACGCACGCACGCACGCACGCACGCACACACACACACACACACACACACACACACACACACACACACACACACACACACACACACACACACACACACACACACACACACACACACACACACACACACACACACACACACACACACACACACACACACACACACACACACACACACACACACACAGCAGGACCAGCCCAGCCAATACCTCATTGTAAAGGTTCCATTCATGTGGTCTATTGAAGGATAGACACTAAGGGCTCTTCAGTTCACTAACTGCTGCTCTCTCCTCTGGTCTTCCTATACCTGCCAGCCGTTCTTCTGTCCTGCACGTGTTGTCATATCAAAAATGACCTACCTGGCCACCCATCTGCATCAAATTCCACCCAAATTTCTCTCCACAACCCAGTCTAACCTTTCCTGGTACTTTCCCTCCGAATTCAAGTGATAATTGTTATAAAACAACAATTACCCAATTATGTGCATGCATTCATCTTGCACAACCCATACACTGCATGCTACTAATTGGTTGACAGGTGTAATACATCTTGAAATACCCTACCAAACTGAGTACAGCATAGCACACATATCACTGGATCAAAACAATGTCTGCGGGGCATCCTGATACTATAGCCAAGTGTTTAGCGTAGCCACTAGTCACATACTATATGGGTGCAAAATGCCCTCATCAGCGAGTCCCTGGTTTGATTCCTGGCTGTCCGTACCATTTGCTGTAAGTCATTCCCCTACTCTCTATCCGCATATATTCCTGTTTCTCAATAGTCTCTATCAAATATAGGCTTAAAAAATGCCCCTGGAAGAAGAACCACTTTCGGTGGAGTCATCAGTCCCATTCATTAGTCTTGTTTTTCATTGTGATCAAAACATTTTCATCACAGTTTTCGTCAATTAAATTAACCACTTTTAACCTGGGGTCCCTATTTAAGGCATGGCATTATAGGCGTGAATTGGCGTGAATTGTCAAATTTAGCCTATACAGTATATGTTTTTAATAGCATCGCAACGCATAGTGAGTTTGTAGATTGCCTATTTTCGCTATTCATCATACATACAAGTACATAGATGTATTTACACTAGTTGAAAGAGTGTACAAACTACAGCTTATGTTGACGCTTAAGCAGGGAGGGAGCACTTCTTCACTAACTTGACAAGAATTCTATTTTACATACATCTTCTCTAGAGTCAAACTTTGGTAAAACACAGTGAAAGTTGTCATTGCATTATCGGTACAGAATACAGCCTTCAATTTATGAAAGTCTCTCTGCCAGCTCTATCATCGTGCCCATAAATCGGCGTGGCCCTACACAACACTTTACTTCCCAGGTCTATTCAAACTCCAAACTCGCGTGAGGCAGGCAGCAGTGTCTGCGTGCGACAGATGTTCCTCTACTCCTCTGTTCTCCCTCCCTTCCCTTCTCTCCTTTTCTTCTCTCCTCCTCTTCTCAAGCAGCAGTCTGCTGTTGAACGTTGAGTTCCAGCCGCTGTCTTCCTATACCTGCCAGCCGTTCTTCTGTCCTGCACGTGTTGTCATATCAAAAATGACCTACCTGGCCACCCATCTGCATCAAATTCCACCCAAATTTCTCTCCACAACCCAGTCTAACCTTTCCTGGTACTTTCCCTCCGAATTCAAGTGATAATTGTTATAAAACAACAATTACCCAATTATGTGCATGCATTCATCTTGCACAACCCATACACTGCATGCTACTAATTGGTTGACAGGTGTAATACATCTTGAAATACCCTACCAAACTGAGTACAGCATAGCACACATATCACTGGATCAAAACAATGTCTGCGGGGCATCCTGATACTATAGCCAAGTGTTTAGCGTAGCCACTAGTCACATACTATATGGGTGCAAAATGCCCTCATCAGCGAGTCCCTGGTTTGATTCCTGGCTGTCCGTACCATTTGCTGTAAGTCATTCCCCTACTCTCTATCCGCATATATTCCTGTTTCTCAATAGTCTCTATCAAATATAGGCTTAAAAAATGCCCCTGGAAGAAGAACCACTTTCGGTGGAGTCATCAGTCCCATTCATTAGTCTTGTTTTTCATTGTGATCAAAACATTTTCATCACAGTTTTCGTCAATTAAATTAACCACTTTTAACCTGGGGTCCCTATTTAAGGCATGGCATTATAGGCGTGAATTGGCGTGAATTGTCAAATTTAGCCTATACAGTATATGTTTTTAATAGCATCGCAACGCATAGTGAGTTTGTAGATTGCCTATTTTCGCTATTCATCATACATACAAGTACATAGATGTATTTACACTAGTTGAAAGAGTGTACAAACTACAGCTTATGTTGACGCTTAAGCAGGGAGGGAGCACTTCTTCACTAACTTGACAAGAATTCTATTTTACATACATCTTCTCTAGAGTCAAACTTTGGTAAAACACAGTGAAAGTTGTCATTGCATTATCGGTACAGAATACAGCCTTCAATTTATGAAAGTCTCTCTGCCAGCTCTATCATCGTGCCCATAAATCGGCGTGGCCCTACACAACACTTTACTTCCCAGGTCTATTCAAACTCCAAACTCGCGTGAGGCAGGCAGCAGTGTCTGCGTGCGACAGATGTTCCTCTACTCCTCTGTTCTCCCTCCCTTCCCTTCTCTCCTTTTCTTCTCTCCTCCTCTTCTCAAGCAGCAGTCTGCTGTTGAACGTTGAGTTCCAGCCGCTGTGCTGTGAGACATCTGCAACGCTCTCCCTCTCACTCGCTGGTTCTTTATTTCACTTCCTTCTCATCTTTCCTCTGAACACACACACACACACACACACACACACACACACACACACACACTTTTCTTGATGACAGATGGCAAGTCAACAATTGTACAGCATCACCCTCTCAAAACAGATACGCAGAACACACACACACACACACACACACACACACACACACACACACACACACACACACACACACACACACACACACACACACACACACACACACACACACACACACACACACACACACACACACACACACACCTCCTTGTCTTTCTGTCCCCCTACGCTCTCCAATTTTCAGTCAGAGCCTTTCATTTGTCTCCTATAGCTGAGTGTATGCATCTGTATGTGTACAGTGTATCTGTACACAAGCATGCGTGCGTGTCTGTACAGTGTCTGTATAGCGAAATGCATGTGTGTATCTCTCTGTACCTTAAATCTATCCAGAAGTAGTTTAATGAGTGGTGCAGTGAGGAAGGGGCCCCAGCCTGCAGAGCATATGGGGTGCATTTAGCCCCCTCTGAACGCACGGCCAAGCCTTGCTGACAAGATTACCACCGCCGTCCGCCACACCACGCCGGTGTCAGCCTGGGAGGTTTTATCATGGACGGCTAATTAATGACTGGAGACTGCCACAGCGAGACGGAGAGCAATGAGGGAGGCGGACGAGCGGTACGACTGCAGTTTGCTCTCTTTTGCCAAACTAATGAAGGGGGACTCTGCCAAACATGATCACGTGCACATGGACACACACCCTGCAAGCTCGACTCACAAATGGGAGCAACTGTACGCATTTCACAGCCTCAAGCTTTGTGCGTGGCTGCAATGCATGCAATTGTCGCAAGGAGTATTTTGTACAATTGTGGGGCATGCACGCACAAATTGTATTGACTTTGACTACCTGCATGCGTTACCTTACACTTCTTGCAGGTTTGTGCACGCATGCGCGCATGTATACATATTCACGATTGTCTCAGATCTTTTGTTTGTGCGTATGCGTGTGTGTTTAGAAGCTGCAGTTAGTGCCGCAGTCATTTAACAGATTACAGGTGGAGGGATATAAATACACTGACTGTCCATTTAACTTGGGTGCAAAGCTCAGCTACAACAGGCCAAAACAACAGAAATACACCAGCAGACTGGAGCCAAAACCTGCACTTGTAGTTTTAATTCAACACCCAAAATATCAGGTATTCATGGTTTATTTTATCTGTCCATTAACTATAGTCCGAAGTATAATCTTTGCTACAAACACAAACCTACAGTATAAATTACCATGATGACTTTTGTTTTGATGTTAATACATACAATATGATGGCCCTGCGGCAGAGCCATCCTATCGGCCAAAACACGATGCAGTAAAAATAGCATGGCTCTATTAGTGCTAACATGTTCCAGCCACCCACTTACACTACATGTTACTCTGTGGGCTAATCTGTTGGGCTAAAACAGGCCCACTCTGACCTGCCCACACTAATCAGCCTAAAGCCTACTCCAGCCAACCTCACTTCCTCAACATGTTACACTGGAAAAAAACAGAGTGTTCATTTAACTCTGAGAGTGTACACACATACTGTGTGTACACTTATGTGTAGCTGGAGCACTAAACTCTTTAACCAATTAACTAAAGCTGGGCCATGTCTCATCTATATAACATTGTACATGTATGTGTGCTTACATTAGACAACACAGGTTTAAAGAGAAACAGAGAGAAAGGAGACAATTTTGCTTAACTATATTCCCTTACAGCCAAAGATACTGTACCATGAAAATCAATAGTGAATGTATCATATTGTTGATGTAAAAAATAATATTTTGCCGAAGTTCGTTATACATGATTGCCAAGCCCTCCTATGACCCTAGCAAAAATGTCTGTAGTTCCAGAGACCAACCGTTTGATAGGCTACCGTGGGCCCTACTGCATCTTACGTGCCTTACCCCTTATGCCTAAACCTTTTAGGCATTGTTTACCATTTTGAAAAACATTTTAAAACAGTGAAAGTAGATGACCTACATTGACACGTTGTGCGCTAGATTGGTTAATTTAACTTTAGAATAATTATGCCTTATAAATAGACCATGGACAAGGTATTATTAAACTACCTACTAATGACTTGTTAAGTAGTATGTTATAGTTGATTGCACAAGAAATCTGGTGATGATCAGCCCAGTGGTTTGCGATATGCAAGATTAGCTGCAGACAACAGGCGAGTGCACACACACACACACACACACACACACACACACACACACACACAAACTTACTTACTTTGCATATGATGACATTGCTCCAAAATAATATGTTAGGTTGAACACACACGCACACGCACACACACACACACACACACACACACACACACACACACACACACACACACACACACACACACACACTCACTCCCCTTGCCTTCGGCCTGGAGTATAATCATTATTTACCAGTTTACAAATACAACACAACCTTTGTAAGCACAGCTAAGCTGTTAGCTAGTTCTGCCCCAGAAACTGTTGCGGTCCGTATTTTTTACAGGACTATCATAAATCAACTGTAACACTATATATATCAATAACAAAGCCTTTCTTACAGGATGACTGCACAGGGGATTTCCAGTTTGGTTGCCTATCAGGGGTTTTCAAAGTGTTGTCCAGGGACCCCCAGGGGTCCTTGGGGAGGATCCAGGGGGCCCCTAGCAAAATCAGTTTAACCACTTTAACCCTATATAACCCTATAAATCTGCTATTTGACAATAGCCGATCTACAAGCTTGGCTATTTAAAAAAGAAACTTGCATTTTAACAAAAAAATATTTACAGACCAACTTTAAACTCTGCGTAAGCATCGCTATGACCCGAGGGAGTGCGGTGCCCAGCGTCGGGTCGGTCAGATAGGTGGTTGTCCAGAACAACCGATCCGACTGATACGGCCATATATAGGCATATATTGCGATCCAGTTGTCCAGAACCACTGATCTGAACAATATGCCCAGATCAGTGGGGCACGATATGCCCCACTGATCTGAACGATATGTTCATATATGGGCATGCCGGTTCGGTT
>NC_139950.1:30481527-30504027 GCF_963454915.1 Gymnoscopelus microlampas | reverse complement strand
TCTTATCACCCGACAGGGGGGAGTTTCCCTGGTTGGACATAGCGCGTGGAAGGAACACGTTATTCCAACCAGTTCCCTTCTCCTCCATCAGGCGCCCCGGCTGACCAGGGGGAGGCAGTATAGTGACCAGGATTACTACATGTTTTTGTGAGGGTATTAACTACCCTAGGAGACACGGGGAGAACATGCAAACTCCACACAGAGGGACTTTTTTTTTTTTTAGGGACTTTTGACATGAATTTAATTTATTTATGCATTTATTCATTCATTTTTTGGCATCTATTGTTAATTATATCTCCATTATGACCATGGATATGCTATAAAAGTGTGAAAAACATATTTTTCATTTCAGCTCATCTTTAAGCATTCAAACAAACAACCTCCCTAGAATCTTTATTATCTCCTGGACCACAAATAGCTGGTTGCTTAGACAGATGAGTTCATTGTTTACCTGGTATCCAAGTTTCTTCAAGGCACTACTTTGTTCTCTTTGCACTCTATTTATGACTATTTACCTTGTTGTGTATTGACTATAGATCATGCTTACTCTGCTTATTTCAATTATAAGCCTTTGAGCCTTGGATTAGATCAAAAACCACATCAAAAAGTAGACTGGCTTCACTCTGCAGTACCCGCATCTCAGTAGAACAACACACACTTCTGGCACCGGTAGCTGTCCGGATCGACTACCACAGTTCAATTCCAGCTGGGGTTGCATGTCCTTACTTCCTCTCTGCCCTCAGTTTCCTGTCTTAGGGTATCCTATTAAATAAAGCAAAAACTGCCTTCAGTGTCTGTCCTCTCCTCACCCGTGGCCATGTGTTGTGCTGTGTAGGCAGAGGCTGCTGTAGGCAACAGTGTCCTCTGCTACACAGTTCGCAGCAGCCCACTCCCTGACCTCACGGGCCTGAGAGCCTGACATGTACCGGCAGCAGACCCAACAAGCCTCCCGGTCTGTTGCACAAATATCTTTGGAAAGTGCTTGGGCGAAATTCAAGTCTCCTTGACCACTTGAGCCCTAGCGGCCCTTTTCTGGGTATGCCATAATAAGCAAAACATACCGCAAAAATAGCAGATCTACAAGCTCATGGTAAGTCGCAACGCGTTACTTGTTAGCTTGTAGATCGGTTATACTCGGTGAAGAGATTTGGTGTGGAGGGAGGGAAGGGGGAGGAAAGATAGACCCCTGGTGGACCCCGGTGAACAAAGTATACGCTGTATAGGGTTTAAGTGGTTGAAAAAGGCAAGGCACTGGAAACAGGCCATAAGAATGGACACAAAGTTCTTCTTTGGGTTCAAACTTTGGTTCAAACTTTGGGTTAGGACCAAACTGGGTTCACAGGGGATATATATATCTATCTAACCATCTATAAAGAAAGACAAAATAAAGTTAAAGGCCTTGAAGCTGTTACAGTGGGAGTAACAACTCTTTGTACTACGTCTCAACACTCGCCCCTGGACCCTGAGCTGTTATAACCTCACCAGGCTTTCCACCGCGGAGGAAAACCTGGTATTCATTCTAAAACTGAGCCGTGAAACAATCGTGTTCCGGTGGTGTGTTCGGGTTGGTGTCGCATTGTTTTTGTTCCCCACGTAATGCGGATCAACTAGTTCGACTCGCTAGTCGCGCTACGAGTTAGAATAAAAGATGGACATACCAAACGATTATTATACCAAAAGAATGAAACGAGTACACCCTATTAACCACATTTTAAACTAGGGGAATCATTTTGGAGGTGCACGGCACCAGAGGTTCCGGTCGCGTGTTCAATCGGCTTGATGGTGTAAAGTTATTTACGCTTCCAGACCGGATCAGAAGAAACTCGAAAATGGTATTGATTCCAGGCTAGAGCTGTTAGACATTCATTGACAACCTGGACAGCATGAGGACAAGCGCTTTCATGCACACAAACGCACATTAAATGTATGCGTGTGTATAAATATATGCACACTATTACGACGAAAAGATACAAGGACAAATTCATCACCGTTGCCAGTGATCAGTATCTACTGTCCCATGTAAGATGATCATTCCTGTGTGCGTCTGTATGTTCGTGCACACATGCATGTGCACGTGCTGAACACAGCTGTCATGATGCGTCAATTATTCTAATGGAAAGTGCCTTGTCTGACAAAAGCCACTATCTAGGAATCACACTTACATGTCCATGCATGCATACACACACACACACACACACACACACACAATTTCTTCATAAAACTTGCAGAGAGCATCCCATGTGTGCATCAGCAAAAAATGCCGCCTACATCCAGAAGGTTGTGAATGAATGCGCAGCATTTCCTTTCATAGACAGAGAGAGAGAGAGAGAAAGACAGACAGAGGGGGGGAGAGAGAGAGAGAGAGAGAAAGTCAGAGGGAGAGGGAGGCAGGGAGAGATCCATTCCCTCTTTATTTCCATTGCATTTCACTCTGCTTCCTCTCTAATCTGCCTCTATGAAACTCAATTAACCTCTCTCTCAGTTCACTCCAATTCAGAACTGCTGTATGGCAGAAAAATTATATCTTCAGTCAAAAAAAATTGGTCACACTCCGCATTAGAACTGTGTGTGTGTTTCTGTACCTCTCTGTTGTTTCAACTAAATGTGTAATGAGTAAGACTGCAGTCTTTGCTGTATCACGAGCCGGACAGTGAGTCAGCATCCTGACCCACGCACTCCCATACACACACACACACACACACCCACACACACACACACACACACACACACAAATATTTAACATACGAAGCAGACAAACTCATTCCCCCACACACACACAAGCACTCTGGTAGGATGTGTTGTGACTGGGGGCAATGTGTTCCTCTTAATATGCACAGACGGCTGTCTGAGAATCACCCTGGCAGGCTGTGGCGTGCATGCACACGCACACACAGTTTGTACAGACAATCCTGCACACTACTATACATGCACACAGATACATAGACATGGAAACCTTACTGTAACAGACACACACACACACACACACACACACACACACACACACACACACACACACACACACACACACACACACACACACACACACACACACACACACACACACACACACACACACAAAGACACGCCCACATACAAACCAAGACATACACATATTCAGACATACAAACCTAACGGTAGAATGCTCATTTAAATATTGTGGTGTAAAAATGCACTTTGTTGCATATGCTTGGATGTATGCAATGTGCATGTAGCAGCACCACAATTATGAAAAGTACACTAATGGCTGTGGCTGAACTTGGCTGTGGGTCTCCTCAGGTTAGACAATCTGGATCTTGCTGCTGAGGAGAGGATGAGGAGGAAGCTGAACGCTATCCTGGTGAACCCCCCTCCTCCACTCAACAATGAGCTAGCAGGGATGAGGAGCATTCAGCCACAGACTCATCCCTTCTCTGCACGCCAAAAAGCAACAGGCTCCACAACCAAGCTTGACTTCTATAGGAGAACTTAACCCATTCAATCCGGAAACGCATCTGTGTCATTTTAGATTTTAGCTATAACCATTATTTTATACTTGGGCTATTCAAAAAAATAATGAGCTTGTAGATCTGCTATTTTTGAATATCCAAAGAAAGTTATCAAAAATGACACAGATGCGTTCCCGGATTGATGGGTTAAGATCACTGTCTGTTCTTTTGGTTTATTACTACCTCCTGCTTTGTGCACTTACACATGGACTACTAGGATGTACACTAGAGAACCTTGACTGATAGCCGTTAAGGATAACTGTTGTGAAACGTATTTATATTCATTGATGTTTATGTGTCACGTACTTTGTGAGCTTGTAGATCTGCTATTTTTGAAATCTTTTGAAAGTGAAAGTGATTAATTCTGTCTGTGGGTTTGATATTTAATCAATGAAAATGTTCCTCCCGACAGTGATATACTCATTATATTCACTGTTGCTGATAGTCCGTACATTGTTATATTCATTGGCAATAGATATTAGTATCATCACTGTTGGGTGTATGTGTATGTGCAAAACTGTTACTTTTCAGGAAATGGGAACATTTTTACCTGTGTTCCAATGGATCCAATCTAGTTATTATTTAGTCACAAGCTCTTGTTAATACATTTCATTGGTTCAATATTTATATAAAATCCTCACACACACATAACCACTTTCAATTTCACAAGTTTTTTTCCCAACGTGAGCTTATAGATCAGCTATTCTCAGATACTTTTGCATGACACTCTTGTATGAAGTAGTTCATTTGAAAAAAAAAAAAAAGTTGATATACATGTATGGTGACACTGTACAAGATTTCTACCCAATAGTCAGTAGAGCGCCGTTCCACTAGTTCAGAGCCTTTGACTAGTTGTTTGAGCTGCACGCGCGCCAGTGAATGCGTCTACCTCCGTATCCATCAAAAAACAACCATTCGCATCTCCCAACACTTACAAAAGATGCGGAGTGTCAACAGTGTGAATTAACATAGGAATGACCCTGGCTGGATGCATATCAATGGTTCATTGTGTGACCTGCTAAGTACTGTAGGCATAGCATACTATCAGATGTTCTCTGAAGCAGTCCAAAGAGAATGTTCGTTTAATGGCTTCATGAATTAAATTACAGAGGTGACGTCTGCAAGGTAAATGTAGGCTATATGACAACACTAAAGTGCCCCCATTATGCAAGTAAATAGAATAACATTCGACATTGTGGTTTAATAAATAGGCCTACATATTAAAGAGGTTATTTAAATGGGCGATCGCTCACGTGCGCGTGTATGTGCGAGCGTGTGCACGTGCGCGTGACATGGCGCTCGACTAGTAAACAAATCCACAGTACACCACTGCCAACAGTAATGATATTTGGACTCAGAGATGATCAGAGCTCTCCAGCAACTGATACATCAGGGGAAATTTAATTCAATGTTTAGGTTTGAACGGCGGAGAAAACCAGCGGCAACAAACCTACCGCTTTGACAACCAATCCTGATACCGTCCCAATATGAAGGACCTTCGTTAGCGTTGGTTCTGCGATGCTGTTATTGTTTACATTTCAGAATTGCTTCCATGCAGTTTTAACCCATTCTTTGAATTTAGATGTCACCAGATGTCTGCCTACGCGAGACTACCGTCACTGCTGTCGCTGCTATGACACCTGAATTCCCCACCGGGGCGGGGATCAATAAAGATTTATCTTATCTCATCCAATCATCTTATAATTTATGATCTTATCTTAAGTCTGTTAGGTGCCCGTGTCACTTCCTGTAAGTGAGCGAGAAGGACCATCATTGGCTTACAATGCTGGAAATCCCCCTGCTCTTTCCCTCTCCCCCTGCTTCCTCCCTCTCCCCATCTCCCCCTGCTCTCTCTCCGTCTCTTTTTCTCACACACACACACACACACACACACACACACACACACACACACACACACACACACACACACACACACACACACACACACACACACACACACACACACACACACACACATAAATTACCACCAATGGATACATAAACCAATGGGCAATGGCATACATTAGTCAAATGGAAAG
The DNA here is from genome assembly GCF_963454915.1 of Gymnoscopelus microlampas. Classification (NCBI taxonomy): domain Eukaryota; kingdom Metazoa; phylum Chordata; class Actinopteri; order Myctophiformes; family Myctophidae; genus Gymnoscopelus; species Gymnoscopelus microlampas. Next base: position 30,498,503 of record NC_139950.1, on the reverse strand, counting down.
CTGTACAATGTAAAATGTGGTCATCACTATAGACATGTCAACACAGAGCACTTTCAAGGAAAAACTACTACTTTTACGCAGGCTTGTCTGGGTCTGTTTTGGCCCACTGTGAACACTTTGGACCACCCGCTACAACAAGCACTCAGAGTTCACTGAGCACAAAGGAGAAAAACAAAAAGCAGGAAGAGGGAATATGCAGAGATGCGTGTTTGTGTTTATGTGTGTGTGTGTGTGTGTGTGTGTGTGTGTGTGTGTGTGTGTGTGTGTGTGTGTGTGTGTGTGTGTGTGTGTGTGTGTGTGTGTGTGTGTGTGTGTGTGTGTGTGTGTCAAAGCTCTTTCGTTCCAGTCTCTTCCACTCTCTCTTCCTCTCCTCCAGTCTCATTCAGTGAAGCTGTAAGAGCTGTAAACAGGATGTGTTGACGATGCCCTCAACCACCCCCCCAGGTCACATGACCCCTCCCCCCCCCCCCCCCCCCCCACTGACAGACGATCTGAGAACATTGTAGAAAAACTCGGGACAAGACCGTCCTTTCGGATGACGGTGAACCAAACTTGCATTTCACGGGCTGCTAAACATTACGGCTAGAATTTACATCCCACGCCGGGTCTCACGCCATTAATTGTGTGTTCCTGCCAGTGTTTCATCTCTCAGCCCTGATGCTGCATGGTCAAATCCCCAGTGTTAATGTAACAAATTGTCCACACTCAGATACAAAAGTATAAATTATTATGATTTTTACTGTGTGTCAGCAGCTCAGTGTACATTGCGCACACACAAACACAAACACAGCCCCCACCCCTCACCTGTGCATTGTGCACAGACTGTACGTGCACAGTCACACTGAATGCCCCAGACACAACCTGTTTAAAGCACACACGTGTGGCCTGGCAGCCGTCAGCAGCCGGCCAAGCTAATATAATAAATATAATAATAAGTAGAGAAAGCTGCACATTCCTGAGGGCGCGCACACGTGCACGCACGCACGACACACACGCACACGCACATGGGAGGATAATCAAACATGCATGTGATCACAGGTACTCACTAGCAAACATGCATACTGTACAGTACGCATGCACGCTCACTCCCACTGGCAGAGCATGGCCATTTAAACCCCCCCCACCCCCCCGCCCACCACACCCCCCTACGCCGGTCTAGACATGAGACCGGGAAAAGGCGGGATGGAGAAGGGAGGAGTAAAGAGAGACAGAAAGAGAAACAGAGAGAGAGATGGAGAGAGGAGGAGAAGTACATACTACTCACCCCGCTTTTGGAGCCATCCCTCTTTAACAACGGTGACATCGCTCATGGTTCCTTCACGCCGAGCCTGATGCCGCTACACGCCTGCTCCACACAGAGAGAGAGAGAGAGAGGGAGAGAGAGAGAGAGAGAGAGAGGGAGAGAGAGAAGAGAGGAGGGGAGGGGGAGTGGGGGGGTAGGGGGGGGATCGGCTCTCCCAGCCTCCGCCTCGCTCTCCTCCCTCCTCCCTTCCTTGCTTCCTCTCTCTCTCCTTCTGCGTTCTCTCCCTGGCTCACGCAGTCTTTCACTCTCGCTCTCTCTCTCACTCTCGGACAACACACGTGCAGTGCCTGTGTGCGTTGTGCGTCGTGTGTGGTTTTGCTTCCGGTTGTGGCTTATCTTCCTTCCTCCTCCTCCTCTTCTTCTTCTCTCTCTCTCTCTCTCTCTCTCACCGGCAGTGACTCAGCCTGGAAGGAAGTGAAAGGAGAAAGGAAATAAAAAAGGCACGGATTTAGTTTTTTTCCCTCCTTCACCTCTGTTCGTTCATTTGTTCGCTCCCTCTCTCTCTCCTCCAAAGCCCTTTTATACAATCTGACAAGACAAACAACTAAGTCATTGTAAGGACAAATACCCCTCCTGCCCCCCCCCTCTCTCTGAATTAATGCAGAACTCTTGACAGAGCAACAATTGACCTTGCTGGCAAAACAAGTGCGCTCTCCTCATTCATAGATTTTTGCTCCGTGCTGGCAGCCAAGTCCTGTGTGAGTGTGTGTGTGTGTGTGTGTGTGTGTGTGTGTGTGTGTGTGTGTGTGTGTGTGTCTACAGTATCGTCATGCTTTTTTGCGCTTGAGGCTGTTTGCATGTTTGTCCATCAAGCAAGTATCTCATCGTAGAGTGTACAAGTGTGCGTGCTTCTGTGTGTATGTGTGTGTGTGTGTGTGTGTGTGTGTGTGTGTGTGTGTGTGTGTGTGTGTGTGTGTGTGTGTGTGTGTGTGTGTGTGTGTGTGTGTGTGGGGGGTTTCATGCGTGTGTACGTACATGCGTGTATGTGTGAGTTTGGGATGATTTGTGCGTGTGTGGGAGGTGGGAGAGCATCTCGGCACAGTGGAGTAGGTCTCGGTCTATAAATAGCAACAAGCGCCAGTATGGGATGCTCTTCATGGTGTGTCTCTCTCTCTCTCTCTCTCTCTCTCTCTCTCTCTCTCTCTCTCTCTCTACCTCTCTCTACCTCTTCTGTGCCAAGCACCGGCTCTGCACCTCTCTCTCTCTCTCTCTTTCTCTTTATCTCTTTGCACCTCTCTCTCTCTCTCTCTCTCTCTCTCTCTCTCTCTCTCTCTCTCTCTCTCTCTCTCTCTCTCTCTCTCTCTCTCTCTCTCTCTCTCTCTCTCTCTCTCTCTCTCTCTCTCTCTCTCTCTCTCTCTCTCTCTCTCTCTCTCTCTCTCTCTCTCTCTCTCTCTCTCTCTCTCTCTCTCTCTCTCTCTCCCTCCCTATCTGTCTGTCTCTCTCTCTCTGGCGCCCCTCCCCTCTCTGCATAGCGGTTGTGTTCACCTCAAATGCACCCTACTACACTGTACATTACGCTACACTACATTGCTGGGTTTTGAATGGAGACCGGTGCTAGCTTAGCCGTTAGCTGCAATCTAGCCAGCCCGGATCAGTATTCACATCAGCTTGCGTCTGCACTGCCACGGAACCGCGGAGTCATAATGGAGCCTAGAACACACACACACACACACACACACACACACACACACACACACACACGCACATACACACCATTATAGACATAGACACAGGGTTTCCCTCACGTTTCCTTGGACAGAAATATTTAGTCACCTTTATGAAAGCAGATGCCTGCATGTTTCTTAGTATTACTAATACTTCATGTCACGGAGGCCACACTTCTGTTTTTGACAAAAGCATCAAATGGCTGAAATATTAAGTCTATAAGCTCCCTTTATTTACATTCACTTTATACAGGTTGAGGTTGTCTGAGTTCAATCTGACATGAGACCTTTTCATTTCTCTTACCAATGACAATGACTTTTTTTGTATTACATTTTTATCCCACGATTTTGTAACCCCTATTTTTTACACTCAGTGCCAATTATCTATGTAATCCTGGGCACTACCTTCCCTCTGCCAACCTAGGGAGGCCAGGGCCGAGCTCATGCCGCCTTCAATGCATGAGAGCTAACTGACCTTCTTGTCACCTGACAGGGGAGTTTCCCTGGTTGGACGTATAGCGTGTGGAAGGAACACTTTATTCCAACCAGTTCCTTTCCCCTCCATCAGGCGCCCCGGCTGGCCAGGGGGAGGCAGTATAGTGACCAGGATTACTGCATGTTTTTGTGAACACGGGAACACGGGGAGAACATGCAAACTACACAGAGAGGCCCTTTTGCCAACCCCACCTAGGGTATGGGCACTGATGACGCGGAGGAGAGGACACGCCCCCAGCGCCCACAGCGTCTCCCTGCGGGAATCAAACCCAGGACATTCTAGCTGTGAGGCGACAGCGCTACCGACTGCGCCACCGTGCCCCCATCTTCAAGAAGTACATGGCCAAATAATACTACACTCAACTAAATCCTGGGGTAAGTTATACATTGAAACGCTTAATAAGAAATTCAACGCCTTCACGTACATCCCTAGCTGGGATGAAACCATACCCTCTCCATGGCACACTTTTACTATATTTAAGTCATAGATGTAGCACACTTCCTGCAAGCAGAACTCAATATCCTTCACAGAAATTGTATGTATAAATAGTAAACACATACAGACTGAAAACAACAACAACTAGAAAAAGTGCTCCTCGGAGCACAAGTCTCCGCCAGCAGACTTGTGTTGGGAATGTTGGGAATGTTCTAATTCTTATGTTCTAATTAGAACATGTTACTGTGTCATAGTAACATGACACAAGTGTCCTATCCGTGTCCTATCCGTCTGTTTTATCCAAACCTTAGTTGGATAAAACTGGTATCCCCACTTGGAGTTACTGTATAACTGTCCTATCCGTCCTGTCTGTATAAGTGTCCTATCCGTCCTGTCTGTATAAGTGTCCTATCCGTCCTGTCTGTATAAGTGTCCTATCCGTCCTGTCTGTATAAGTGTCCTATCCGTCCTGTCTATGTAAGTGTCCTATCCGTCCTGTCTGTGTAAGTGTCCTATCTGTCCTGTCTGTGTAAGTGTCCTATCCAATTGTTACAGTATCCGCCATTTCTCAGCCATTTCGTGATTATTCCTGTCTTACCTCACTTTGAAAGAGGCAAAGACTCTTTCAAAGTGACACATGTATTTATAGCCCGTTATATGTCACTAGCCAATCAGATCACACTATTTCACCGTATTGTCAAGTGTCACGTGAGGCTCGACCAATGTTTGCTTGGCTGACGGAAAGTGAAAACAAACTCTCCTGGCGGAGACAACTAGAAAATGTGCTCCTCGGAGCACAAGTCTCCGCCAGCAGACCCGTGCTATTTTAACCAAAGGAAATCACTTACCCTATCTTTAACCATAGTTTTCTACAAATGTTCAGATTCTTAGATTAGAACATCTAAGGATTAGAACATGTTAGCTTGGCTAACATGTTCAATCAGCCAAGCTAACATGTCCAATGTTAGCTTGGCTGATGGCACTGATGTCACTTCAAAACATGTAAATAATGTTTTGAAGTGACACACATATTTATTGGTCTCTATTTCGTCATGCGTCTCGCTAGCCAATCAAAGCACACCCTTTCAACATATTGTCACGTGTCACGTGAAGCTTAACCAATGTTAGCTTGGTGGACACACGGAAGGACGAGAACGAAAACATAGTCTCCTGGCGGAGACAATAACAGTGCAGATTCCTGCACAAATTAACAGAAATGAAAATGATTCATGTTGGTCAGAACCTGGTCATTCTCATATTTTAAACATGCTGCTCCAGCCTGGGACTTCATGTTGCATTGTAACCGGAAAAGCTACTTTTAGCGTCAGCCTTAATCTGGAGTAGCATGGCCCAGATCACTGTTAAGTGTTACGGACAAGACATGGCACCAAGTACTGTCTTAACCCATTCAAGCCGGAACACATCTGTGTCATTTTAGATTTTAGCTATTATCTTATACTTTGGCCATTCAAAAATAACAGATATACAAGTTCATAGCGCGGCACCGAGTGCCAAATACATATCATTTTTGAGGTCCTTGACATGAAAAAGTTTGAGAACCACTGATATTATAGCAACATACGTTTTTCAGAAAACTGTTAGGATTTAGAACATTGGTTCTCAAAGTGGGGTCCGGGGACCCCCAGGGGTACTTGCGGGGGTTCCAGGGGTCCCCAGCTAAATGATCGATAAGAAGCAAATGGACCCTTATGGGTCTGTAACTCTGAGAGTTAAGTTAACATTGATTTTACAACATGAATTTGGGTCCCAGAGATAGAAATGCCATTAAATGGGGGTCCGTAGCCCTAATGCATGTCAAACTGGGGGTCCTTAAAATGTATCTTTTCAAATGGGGGTCCGCGGGCTAATAAGTGTCCATTTGGGGGTCCTTGACATGAAAAAGTTTGAGAACCACTGATTTAGAAGACATTTAGATGCGTTCCGGGATTGAATGGGTTAATCTGTTAGGGAGCGAGGAGGAGAGGAGAGGAGAGGAGAGGAGAGGAGAGGAGAGGAGAGGAGAGGAGAGGAGAGGAGGACTCCTGGTGCTGCATCATGTCCTCCAGACAGTGGCTAACCCCTTATTCACGAGGCAGCCGTTGCTATGGTGAGCCATCCATGCCAGGGGAAAGCACCCAGCACATAATCATGTTGTGACAAAGAGGAAGTCCAGAGGAAAGACAGAAGCACAAAGAAAGAAAGGAGAGCAAGAGAAAGAAAGGTCTCACAAACAGGGAATAAAAAGAAGGATAGAGAGAAGCAGTCAAGGGGGGGCGCGCACTGCAGACAGTCAGACACCACCATTAATCAGTCTCACTCTGGGTATGTCAGGTGACATTGCAAGGCATTGTGGGAAGGCACTAGAACCAATGTGCATAGCACAACAAAGCGTGCCCACATCTCTCTCACACTCATTTCATGTCAGACATGCATTGTTGGTCCCAACAGTTTGTTGATGTTTATGAAGGTTACTACTGCTTAGCTGCTCATCACTGCATCACAGATACTGGGTCTGCTCTACTCTGTAGCCATACCAAAACAATGCTATTATTTACAAAACTGTGTTCATATAGAGGCCACTTGTGCTGCTGATGGCCTGGACATTGACACACTATACTTCTGGACCCAACTTGGATCTTTCCTGCTTCGCCGCTATCTAAAGAAAATAATAGAAGAATGAACTCCTCTCACAAAAAAAAGAAAAAAAGAAAAGAAAGATATATAGTCTAATAAAGGTGTGGCCCCCTCCATGTCCATTATTTAGCTAATATTGCTTGTTAGCAAGTTACAATACGTAAAGTTTGTGAACGAAGACACACAAATGAAATCACAATGTCTCTATACAGGAAAAAAATGCATTGACAAACTGGTGCGGTGACGTCTAATCTCCTTTGGCCAAATGGAAATAGTAATCTTTATAAATAATAAGTGTTGGTGTAAGAGATTATCTTCAGAATTCTGTTTTTACATCACATTATCAACTGTGATCCAACTTTCACGATCTTCGCTACAATAAGAAGGATGCAGTACTTTTTATTGGACAGTCATAGTAGCCAGAGCCATTCAAGGACAGTTGCGTCACCTCCGTTCACTTCATCGGGCCAGGTCTTCTACATAAAGCCTTCTATTGGCGAATAGTGACAAAGCCCTAAACCGGAAGTTTACGGAATGCACTGGAGTCTATGAGCGTTTGTAACTATTTCCAGTTTACATGAACCACGTGACCGGCACTGTTTCTGCCTCCTCATTGGCGGAACTCTCCAATACAAGGCTCTGATAGTAGCAGCCTATACACAGACATACAGACAAACCCTGGTCTAGACGGCTTCGCCTTCAGCCACATTATAGTGAAACAAGGAGAACGACGATAGTGATCCCCATCTGGTCTGTATGTATCTGTTTGAGGATCCTAGGTGTGAAATGTTTGAACAAACCCTGTTTTTTGTAGCGCTGTGTGCTGGGCAATATACCAAGTTCTCTACAACAAGAAGGATATAGTTTAATGAATATGTGAAAAAAATCAACATTGATATATTGAAAATGTTGTTTTTAATGTGCCTTTGAATAATGTAAGGTAATATAATTCACCATTTCACCATCATCTCCACTGTGATGTCATATGATTATTGCTTTAACCTGTGCTAATCAGAATTATGTTTGCAGCTAATAAAGACATACAATATTAATGCACACTGTTTGAATGTCAATGTTTTGGTCTACAAAGATTGTGATCACTTAGAGTGGAGCTCAGTTGTTGGACAAAGGGGAAGCATCGCTTCCTAAAAACTATGCTCCTGGTCTCTGGATAGTTAAACTCACCCAGAACAGTGACCTCCCATCAACTGTACAGGCACAGCAATGAGCGTAGACCAAGGGTTGCCAAACTTTTCAGGCTGCAACCCCCCAAAATAATCATATTTGAACTGGGGACCCCCCACACTGAAAAGCACTTGGAATTGTAGCCATTACATTTAGTCTGACTCGGTTCCACAGATAAATATTGTGAACTGCAAGCTCACAGCGCCTCGCACTGCGAGTTTGAATCTGGTGTTCAAACCAGTGTAATAAACAGCTTTCCCCCACTGTCATTCTTTTTTTTTGATTAGCTACCGGTACATCAATTCCTAGAAGAAAAGGCAATGCCCTGATTTATGCCAAAATCAAAGAATCGTTGAAGTCTCAGTCACTGTGTACATCAGAGTTTAACAAATGTACAGAGCCGAAGGTTATCCAATGAGTAAATTACATTTCTTAAATTAACTTCCAGGAGATGCCCCTGAAAGTCTAGTTTAGTGAGACGTAATTAACCTGAACTAATAGCTTAAAGATAGAATCATGTTTCACCTGTTGTTTTCCCCTACTCCCTTTTATTTCAAAACAGTGAAACAGAGATCTGGCATTTTGCTCCTTGGCCCCCTTCTGTCCTCCTAGCCAGGTTTAAACTGAACGTCAAGTGCAGGGCGGTCCCAGACTGACACCTGTCTTTTAGGAGTCTTGTGTTGTTGTTTTTATACGGCTATAATATAGCCATATTGTGAGGTATGTGGCAGGACTTCACTGTCTAGTTAAAATAGTCAGCCATGGTACAGTGAGTGGGGACATTCTCCATAATTGTCAATCGTTGAGAGAATAGTATCAGTGCTCATCTTCATCGTCAACTTTAGCAGTGGCAACATCATCACTGTCTTCACCACCACCATCATCATCATCATCATCATCATCATCATCATCAACAACAACAAAAAGCTGCCTCCCGAGCAGGTAGTGAGCACTTCATATACATTCTCATGTACTGTACCGTAATCTATTTGAATGATCTGTCTGTTGTTCTCCAATTCTATTTGGTCTATATCAGTGTTTCTCAAACTTTTACATTTCAAGGACCCCCCCCCCCCAACTCTTGACAGTAGCCTATACAAATGGAACTAACAGAGTTACAGACTTACGGAAAGGTAAGGGTAAATTTAGAACCCCCTCAAGGAACCATGAGAGTCCCTGGACCCCACTTTGAGATCCACTGGTCTATATTAATGTGGGCTGTTGCCCACTAGTCTAGGAGGACAGTCCTGCTGCATCTTACGTCACACAGCTGACTGGAAGTCAAAGTGACGCATGTTGCATGCAGCATGATGATGATGATGACAGAACAGAACTGGACGCGTTGACACTCTAAATGCACCGTCAACACGGAGTCTGCAGTGTCAATGTATCCATTTATAACCCCCACAGTGTGTTAATGTAACCAAATGGACCCTTCATCACGGGTCCATTCGGTTACATTGTTGCACATTCTCGGAGAGAGTTAATCTGTTAACACAACAGTCCCCAGGCTTGTCTGTCAGCCACACGGGACCGCCCACCCTGCTATGGTAACAAACACAGTTGCAATGTCACACAAGTTGCATGTCATGTTTACCAAACATTCACCACAATAAAGGGATATAAATATTTACCTGTCGCTTTGTATAGAAGGTGCGATGGAATTCTCCTCCTCAGGGCACCTGCCGTTGAACAGACCCCCCCCTCCTCTCCTCTCCTCTCCTCTCCTCTCCCCCGTCGGGTCGGTCAGAGCAGAGCTTCAACAGCTAGAAGTAGACAGGCTGAGGGGGGTTAACTCTAACTGTCTGTAACCCGTCCCGTTTTCCTTAATAGCCCTAGTCTTTAATTAGCGTTCGGGGTCGAGGACGAGGCTGAAAGACCGTGGGATGGAACACAAGTCAGTCTCCCGGCCGACGAACGCAGCTGAAGTCGGAGGAAGATGCTATTATAAACCGAGCAACCTGCCGCTGGGTAGTAACGCTTTTTGGGACTTTCAAGAACACTCGTGACGTCAGTCAGCCGCCAGTAACAACGCCCCCTCTCTCTCTCTCTCTCTCTCTCTCTCTCTCTCTCTCTCTCTCTCTCTCTCTCTCTCTGCTGGCTGCCTGGCTGTCTCCTCTCTCTGTCCCATGCTCTGTCCACTCCTCTGTCTGGATCCCATAAGCCGGAGGGACGGTCGTGCTGTGATTGGCTAGTTGGTTGTCAGAGGAGACGACATTTTTTCTTTCTTTCTTGTTATTTTTTTTTTTAATTATTATGGCACCGAGACAATATTTACATTAAGAGTATTGACTCCAACGTTAACTCAAGTTTAACCAAGTTTCTATAGGCTATTGTCCATACACACACACACACACACACACACACACACACACACGCACGCACGCATGCACGCACGCACGCACGCACGCACACACACGCACACACACACACAACCATACACAAACAATACATAATACCACCACCACCACCACCACCACCACTGACCTTATCTCATGTAATCTTTTAATCTGATTAATTATTATGAATGTATTAGTTTGGGGGGTGAAGTGAGGTGAGGTGAAGAGCCTGCATGTGAGTAGGCTACTTTCTGTGGCATATAGGAGCATAGGCCTACTTACTGTACACCTAACTTTATCATTTATCATGAGAGTAGAAAGGGTCGCTCCACAGAGCGCATATCTCCACTACTAGGCGAGGGCTGCATAAGTCATGGGTTGCAGCCGTCAGGACCAGAGGAAGCTGCAGGAAAAACTGTGTTTCTTACATACAGTTTACACTTTTGCATTTTGTAAATGTGTAATTTGGTGGGAGGGGGGGGGGCGTTTCTGCAAAAATACAAAAAGAGTATCCGCACACCATTATAAATGATTTCATTAAAGAATATTTTTTTTTCACCACCACCACCATCATCATCATCATCATCATCATCATCATCAACAACAACAACAACAAAAAGCTGCCTCCCGAGCAGGTAGTGAGCACTTCATATACATTCTCATGTACTGTACCGTAATCTATTTGAATGATCTGTCTGTTGTTCTCCAATTCTATTTGGTCTATATCAGTGTTTCTCAAACTTTTACATTTCAAGGACCCCCCCCCCCCCCCCCAACTCTTGACAGTAGCCTATACAAATGGAACTAACAGAGTTACAGACTTACGGAAAGGTAAGGGTAAATTTAGAACCCCCTCAAGGAACCATGAGAGTCCCTGGACCCCACTTTGAGATCCACTGGTCTATATTAATGTGGGCTGTTGCCCACTAGTCTAGGAGGACAGTCCATTATAAATGATTTCATTAAAGAATATATGTTTCCTACGAGGTATACATGGATGAGAGAACATGTGACAATGGGTGTAGATTTGAGGATGGGCAGTACCCACAATCAGAGGTTAGCTAACACCTGCATGCAATCTGTGATTGGATGCAAGTGCAAATAGTATCACATCAGTCAATAGGGATACCATGGTAATTACAGCATAAGGCTGAGGGATATTGAACATTTGGTGCTAAAGCTGTTGAAGTATTCAGATGTGTAGCCAAAGGTAGGCCAGAATATTATACATTTAGAAAAAACATTCTCACTATCTCTGAATAGAGCGTCATCGACAGAGACAAATGTCTCTGTTCTCTTGTACAAAAACAAAGGACAAATAGAAATACAATACAGAACACTCCGCAGACAGAATTAACCCCATTAAAAGCAGAGTTAAAATCAATAGCATTAAAATTAAAAATTAAGAGACAAAGTCACAGGAATGGCTTAATGCCATATTCCTTATTTAGGCTGTTATAGGAGCCAATGTATTGAGGGTATGGATGTGGTTTGCTTCCCGTTGTAAAAGCAGATGTTCATGGTTGCCCTCACTATAGGAGGCTTGTCTACTTTTTCTATGCCCACATAGTGTAGACAGCTGATGTGGTGCCCTGCTTTTTTTAAATGGTCTGCCACATGGGATGCACTCATCACCACACCTAATATTGCTGCGATGTTCACTGATGCATGTCAGAAGTGGTCAATTTGTTTTACCCACGTAACGGAGACCACATGGTCATTTTATTAGGTACACAACAAAGGAAGTACTGCATGTAATCACACCACATATCTTGAGTTGTTTCCCACTGTGTGGATGTACATACATACGTCTTGCACTTCTGCAATAAACAGTGACATTCGCTCCTGCTTCTTAGGATGGGTTAAATACAGAGGACACATTTCATCATATATGCAAATGTATTGACAAATACCACCAAAGGAGAGGGGACCACACATTTTTGGTAGCATTTGTGGCACCCCCTATGGATCTAAGTGAAATTGCATTTGTCTCAGGGCTATTTAGGGGCCCTACAGTATCTGATTCTAATTTGGGGTCGATTGGACAATGCATTCATGATTTTTGGTATTCTTTTTTAATAATGGCCCTTCCCGTGAACTTTGGAAGGCAATTATAGCCAATCAGAATTGAATATGAAAAACTGGATAATACATGTTTATCATATGATTCCAGAGATAATGTGTAGCGATGTTGTGAGTTTGGGACAAAATCTGTAGGACTAGTAGCAAAGATCTAGTTAATCAAGGTGGAAATTGGCTTGGCCTTGATTGTACATCCTACGGTACAAGATTTATAGGCCTGTGTGTGTGCGTGGGTGCGTGTGCGCGCGCGTGTGCGTTCGTGTGTGTGTCTGTCTGTGTGTGTGTGTGTGTGTGTGTGTGTGTGTGTGTGTGTGTGTGTGTGTGTGTGTGTGTGTTGTGTGTGTTGATGCATCATCTCGTGCATCATCAAGATGCATCATCTCGTTTTCAAGGGGGTCCTTGAGCACGGTAAAAAATAGAAGTCTGCACACTGTGACTTTGCAAAAGCTCCCAGTCAAGGCTTTATTGATTAACGTGCTTTATTGATTAATGTTGTGACATAGAGTCTTCTTCAGAATGAAGCATGAGACAACATGAATACAAAAAAGGTATGAATACAAAACATTTAAGACAGTGAACAATCAAAGCCATAGATGTTGGTCGATAATTCTACACTGAAGTTAATAAAACAAGTAAGACGCGCGAACGCAGCTTGAAAATAACAATAAGAAGAATAGAAAGGAATGAGTAATTGTAGAGAAGTGGGTGGTACAGTTAAATGAGTGAGAACAGGGCCGCCACAAGAAGAACTGTCCTCAAACTAAGGCGTTTTCAACTTGCCATCCGGCCTGAAATATGCACAAATTACATGGAATTCTTAGATATCCCAATAGATGAACTCGTGTAGATGCTTTTAGATGTGTTTTTTTTTTTACTGTAGCTGCTATATTTCTCTCAGAGGAGTGTAATTAGTCACCCAGGGGCAGGCGGATTTCAGCCACACTGTAGTGACACAGGCAGTGCACACAATACTGCACACAGACAGACAGACAGACACACAACCCGAGCACTGCACACAGACAGACAGACAGACTGCGTTCGCAAACAGGGACCATATCACAACACTTTAATGGCCTACACTAATTTCAACATAGGCTAAAACCAGCAGAACCTCTGGCCCAAATCTTTCACATGGGCCTGTTATAGCGTCACCAGGAGGCCAATTTTTGCAAAAAGAATGTTTTCCTCCTACAGATTTTATCCATATATCGCGCAAATCGGTACACAGTATCTCTATAGTCATGTGATCAAGTCAGATCTGAATTTTTCATATTCCATCCTGATTGGCCAAGATTGACATTTAAAGTTTGCAGGAGTGGCCCGTTTTGAACAAAATGCCGTAAATCATGAATGCAGCATCCACATTGACAGTTGAGAAACATCTTTCTAGGAACAGTGGCAGACTGTCACCATGCCGTCATCCCTCAGTTTAAGCTAATTTATACATTGTCGCACATCCCTTATCGCTCGATGAAAATGACACACTATCAACTGAAAAAAGTGTCATTTACGTCAAGTGTCAATCGTCAAACGAAGGAATAAAATAAAGCTTCTCTCTCTCCCTCTGTTCTTCTCCCTGCCACTTCCAATGCCCTCCATCTTGACACTTCCTTTTTCTTGATTCCACTGTTCCTCTCTCCCACCCTCCTTCCTTACCCCAACCCGCCCCCCCCCCCTCTCTCAGCCCCAGATGGTGTAGAGCTGGGCAGCATTAGCAGAGGGCAGAGGTATGGCATCCAGGTTGGTCTGCCTGGGCACAGAGCACAGACACAGGTGGGGCTGGCACTCCACATCTACGCCGACATACTGCTCTGGCCCCTCTCTCACCGGGCCCCAGGGTTCACACACACACACACACACACACACACACACACACACACACACACACACACACACACACACACACACACACACACACACACACACACACACACACACACACACACACACACACACACACACATGTTCACACGCGTACGTTTTCATCAGCTGGCCATTTGCTCACGGCTGAGCATGTGTTGGGGGGAAGGTGTGCATGTGTGTTTATTTTGTGTGTGTGTGTGTGTGTGTGTGTGTGTGTGTGTATGCACGCAGGAGAGGCAGCACATCGATGCAGGGGGGAACAGTGACAGCTTGAAAAGAAAAAGACCCATAATGAAACACACCGGAATCCTGAGCCCTTCTGCCACTGTTGCTGTGGCCAGACGTGTCCCTGTGTCTCACACACACACACACACACACACATGCACACACACACACACACACACACACACACACACACACACACACACACACACACACACACACACACACACACACACACACACACACACACACACACACACACACACACACACACACACACACACACACACACACATACACACACACACACACACACACACACACACACACATACACACACACACACACACATGGGCAAGTCCACGTACACATGGGCAAGTCCACGTCCACACGCACGCGCGTGCACACACACACACGCGCGCACCCGCACACGCGCACGCGCACGCACACGCACACGCACACGCACACGCACACGCACACATACACACACACACACACACACACACACACACACACACACACACACACACACACATTATAAGCTCTCACAAACTTAAGCTAACTTCTATGAGCACACTTTACTTGCAGTTGCAACATGATTTCTTGTCAGTTTTGATATAAGAATCTATATACTATAGGAAAGAATCTATAACTCAAGGGGAGATCTAGTAGCCTGACACTCAGCCTGAATTTTCATTTCGTTTCACTCCATTATTCAGTCTGAAAGCCCTCTCAATGCAGCCGGTTGCTGAGATGGGGGCGTGGCCAAAGTTTTTTTTTTCAAAGACTCTTTGGCGATTGGTTCGTACTGGATTATCCCGATCCCGATTCGTCGATCAGATTTTCAACCGAGGCTGAGACCTCCTATGAGAGCGTCACCAGACCAGAATCGCCTGAACATATTTTTTTAATGGCCGTGGCTAGCGATTCACGGGCTGGAGCCAGGCTAGAGATCTAGTCTTACAGTACATAACATAATCAAGATAGTTCAGTCTCTTAAAGAGAATTATATTCCCTGTGTTGTGTGTTGTATGTTCAATATTTTGGCTGTCACACTTGGGTACTAACATGTAAACATTTGTACACTCTCCGAGTTACAATGTTAAATTAACACTGAGCATCTTACTGCGTAGCCACAAGTCATTTTGTCAGGTAGAAGCATTTTTTTCCCACAAAGTGATATAAGCACGGTTATATTCCAGAAGGCTTACACCTATATTGTCTTATTATGTGATGTGACATCATTATGTGATAGAGTAAATTACTTCATCTGCCTAAAAGGTTAAATAAGCAGAAAAAAATGCAATTCAAAAACACTATCCAGTAACGTCTTGTCTGATCAAATATGCAGTTAAAACCATTCAATTGTACAGTATAATTGTACAGTACATGTGTTGCCCGAGGCAACACACATCATCACACACCAACATGTCCCACCAACATTTCGCTGCTTGTATATGTAATGAGTGAATGACAAATAAACCCCCCTTGATTATTTGAGTGAAAATGTCAACTTTTCCAAATGACCTCCACTCACTCATTCTAAGGCCTAAAGGTGCCATCTTGAGCCAACTGGAGGTGTGTGTGTGTGTGTGTGTGTGTGTGTGTGTGTGTGTGTGTGTGTGTGTGTGTGTGTGTGTGTGTGTGTGTGTGTGTGTGTGTGTGTGTGTGTGTGTGTGTGTGTGTCTGTGTCGTGTGTGTGTGTGTGTGTGTGTGTGTGTGTGTGTGTGTGTGTGTGTGTGTGTGTGTGTGTGTGTGTGTGTGGCTCTGATCAGTCCTTTCTGTCAGGTTCCCCCTCGAGGCCCCCAGCCCACTTTGCCACACAGTTACAACCAAGGTCCCCAGGGATGTAATGGCATGGTGCCAACCTACACCCCCCCACACACACACACACACACACACACACGTACCCCAGTCTCTGTCCAACACCCCAACCCCCTATGGTCTCCATCATGACTCCACTCCTTGTGTCCTGGTCCCCAGACCACACACGCACGCACGCACGCACGCACGCACGCACGCACGCACGCACGCACGCACGCACGCACGCACGCACGCACGCACGCACGCACGCACGCACGCACGCACGCACGCACGCACGCACGCACGCACGCACGCACGCACACACACACACACACACACACACACACATCCCCTCTGCTGGGGACCCCCTTCACCTTACTGTCCCCTGCACCGCCCCCCCCCCCCCCCCCCCCCCCACCCCCCTCCAACACTTCCACATACCTCCAGCCCCCGTGCAGCCTGGCTCCCCAGCCCCCCAAAGCCCAGGGAAGCAGCAGCCGTGCTGGCCAGCCAGCCCCAGTGCCTCGGACCCCCTCATCCCCTATCCCCGAACCCTTTGATGTGGCTCCAGGAGAGAGAGGTCAGCCTTGCCCTGGAGACCCCCGCATAGAGGTAGAGGCAGCTGCGGTCAGAGAGACTCTTGTACAGAAGTTACAGAAGCACGCACATCTCACACACACACACACACACACACACACACACACACACACACACACACACACACACACACACACACACACACACACACACAATACAGAACAGAGCAGCTGCAGCACCGTTGTCCGAGGTATGTGCAGTACAGAAGGACAGCTTGGGAGTCAGTATGGTCCAGTACGGCTCTGCTCCGCTCTGTTCTGGGTCACCTATTTTGCACTCAGGTGTAAAATGTAGTCCACAGAGGAGCAGATGACAAGATGAAATATATAAATAAAAGTGCCCTCCACACGATA
>NC_139950.1:30451527-30476527 GCF_963454915.1 Gymnoscopelus microlampas | reverse complement strand
GCATGCAAGTTGAAACAGTAATGCAGTAACTCATTAAAAAGCATTTAGACTCTCATAAAGCAGACTTCAACAGTGGCAGCCACAGAGCGCATTTAAAGGCAAATCAATCTTCTGTTCTGACTATCTTGTACGTGTTCGTCCTTGAAGAGTAGTCTTCATTATCAAAGGGTGAACCACACGAATGTTCATATCATCTGACTCTCTCTCTCTCTGTCACATACACACATGCACTGTGACGCGCACACACATGCGCGCGCACACACACACACACACGCACGCACGCACGCACGCACGCACGCACGCACGCACGCACACACACACACACACACACACACACACACACACACACACACACACACACACACACACACACACACACACACACACACACCACAAAAAGCATATGAGGACGGAGGTATCAACAGCTTCCATATCAAAGTCTGGTTATGTCTATCTCACTCTCACTTTCGCCCCCCTCACCCTCTCCCTGTCTCTCTCTCTCTCTCTCTCTCTCTCTCTCTCTCTCTCTCTCTCTCTCTCTCTCTCTCTTGCTCCTCCTTTTGATTCTCTCATGCAGTCTGTCTCTCTCTTTTCCAAAAAAAAAGGAGACACTCGCAATTTACCAGGCCTGAATAATGAGTGCATGGCTCTCTCCATTTAGCCTGAGGCTTACAGCACTAACATCTGGACTGTTTGGCAGGCCGGCTGCCATTGGCCTTGTTGGAAAGCTTCACCATCAACGCTCCAGATGCAGGCAGGGGAGGCCCAGCACACACAGATGGAGGCACACGCGCACGCACGCACACACGCACGCAAGCATGAATCCACACACGTATATGCCTACATATACATGGAAACACACTTCAGTGCATGTACAGTATATGGACCTAGATGGACCCTTACAGGTCTACTTTTACACTTGCAGGGATAAAGTCAGAATGAGGGTTTTGCTGTGCAGACTCAGACACAAATGACACAAATACAGATGCAGTGAGGTTGAGATAAATTTATGCACATGCCAACACAACACACTCTTGCACAACACACACACACACACACACACACGCTCCCAGATGGAGACAGAGCGACAGCTGATGTGGTGGGCAGAGATGGCGTGCTGTTGGCACAGGTAACATGTCCTCAACAGCTGGCGCAGGTTAGGCATTCCTGGGAATCGGTGCCACAAGGCAAATGTTCCCGCTGGCTCGGGGGCTGGCACTACGGCAAGCAGAGAGGCTGGCTGGCTGACGCGTGGTACGCACATAGACACACTACGCAAAATGGACAGACTCAAATAAGATGTGCAAATAGTTTCTTATAATAGGTGTTCATAATCATATTCATACCCATGGAAGGTATGTTTTATGTGCATCTGCACACACGCACATAAGAGTTAGGCCCTTTTTGCACACAGACATAGACACACAAAGACATGTACGCACACACAGACAATCCTCATTAGATCAGTATAATCAATCAGAGTGAGGTAGAGAGACAGTAGTAGGATACTTCAACTCTCATCATTAACTGGCTTACTCCTGAGTTCCTACACACCTCTGTGTGTGTGTGTGTGTGTGTGTGTGTGTGTGTGTGTGTGTGTGTGTGTGTGTGTGTGTGTGTGTGTGTGTGTGTGTGTGTGTGTGTGTGTGTGTGTGTGTGTGTGTGTGTGTGTGTGTGTGTGTGTGTGTGTGTGTGTGTGTGTGTGTGTGTGTGTGTGTTTTGTTATGGTCTTTCTCCCAGTATGGAGGTATATTAGCCTTTACTCTGCCTGCAGGCTAATTTCCTGCCGCAGCTGTTGGCTATAGCTGTACTCTGACATCTGGACTGGGAGAGACAGACAGGCAGGCAGGCTAATCTACTACGGTTATGATGTAGTAGACTAGAGGAATAGGGAGAAGAATTATGCCTTTGCATGTGACAGATCTGTGTTGAGAATGTCTGGCAACAAGTTCATTCCCAAGCAGGGAAATTGAAATTAACTGAACATACAGAAATGTAAGGGACAATAGAAAGAGGATGTAAAAGAAGAGATACAGCACGGGCCCATCCTAACATATTCTCACACACACACACACACACACACACACACACACACACACACACACACACACACACACACACACACACACACACACACACACACACACACACACACACACACACACTATATATATATATATATATATATATATATATATATATATATATATATAGATAGTGGCAATAGTGTGTGTGTGTGTGTGTGTGTGTGTGTGTGTGTGTGTGTGTGTGTGTGTGTGTGTGTGTGTGTGTGTGTGTGTGTGTGTATATATAGTGTGTGTGTATGTATATATATATATGTATATATATATATATATATATATATATATATATATATATATATATATATATATATATATATATATATATATATATATATATATATATATATATATATATATATATATATATATATATATACACATATTTTCTCTAAGGTGATCAAATTATAAGCATTATAAACCAAAGCCCACAAAAGCCACCATGGGGACATTGGCAAGGCCATTTGAAACCTGTGTGCCAACTGACATTCTCCAGCACTGAGCAGCGGCCTGTGGGCCAACGTGTGAAGCGCAGTTGGTAAAATGAATAACACATACGGTATATGCATGGAGTCTCCAGTGAAGACAAGACAAAGAAAAAGAAAAAAGACACACACACACACACACACACACACACACACACACACACACACACACACACACACACACACACACACACACACACACACACACACACACACACACACACACACACACACACACACACACACACACACACACACACACACACACAGTATTTACGTGTATAATTTAGCTTTCTTTAAATATCTCTCATATCATCATAGTGTGTTTCTTCTTTCCATCTCTTTTCCACACAGCTCCTGTACTTTCCACAAATAGAGAAAAGTGCACAGATGCACGGACCTCCATTTCTCGTTGTTCTCCATTATGCAAGCGTAGAGGAGAAAGTGTTCAGGAGGCCGGGTTAAGTCGGGGTCCTTACATGTTTTGAACTTGTAGAATGAGGATCTAACTGTGCACTGTCAAGTCCACCTCAGAATTTGTGTCCCATCACTCAATTGCCCTCCTGGTTGACCGGGGACCCCCAGGGCTAATACTAGACCCTTTAGTATTTACACCAAATTTCTTCGCCAAAAATAGCAGACCTACAAGCTTGTGAGCTTGTAGACCTGCTATTTTTGGCAAAGGTTTGCCCCAGAAAAAGGCCGCTAGGGTTCAACTAATTTCAATTTGTGCTGACAATGAAGTCAAGACGCAGTAGCTATGGCAACCAACCTTTATATTCCTCTGCGACCAGCTGTCAGACGATCTGCCTCCAGACGTATTGGTCGAGAAACTGCTCTATACCTTAAAACAAAGGGGAATAAAAACACCAAACAATTCTGCTGAAAAACAGGATTTCTGGGGGGAAAGGAGTTTTCAGCAGGGGTGTTTGTCAGGAGGCAGGAGGGCTGGCCAGATGTAGAGGCAGTACCCCCTCCTCCTCCAAGTGCGGGGAGTAGATGGCCGGCTGGCTCTTGGCTTGGAGGCGCCATTAACCAATTTAGCTTCCAGATGCCCATCATGCAACCGCAGCCAACAGCTCCACAGCTCTACCCGAGTTTCACACACATACGGGTGTGAACAACCCACACGCAGTGATGCACACACACTGCTAAGCGTGTGATATGCCAGGACATGCACAGACATATACATTTTGGCTGGTGCAGGCATGGTATAATGCTGTACACTGGTTGCTCTATGACACATTGTGCACAAGGTATCTACGGTGTAGTGTTGTACAGTACGAGTGAGAGGTGTTTGATTGGCAGATAAAACCTCTGAGTTGTTTTCTGATCTTTTGCGAGATGATCCTCCACCATCTGGAAATAAACAAGTTAAATACACAGTTGTTTCTCCTGATGTGTAGTCCCACTGAGACACACACACACACACACACAGACGCATGCAAGCACGCACGCACACGCACACGCACGTGCGCACGCACACGCACACACACACACACACACACACACACACACACACACACACACACACACACACACGCACGCACAAACATACACTCACACATGCACACACGCACACACTCACACATGCATGCACTCACACACATTTCCTCCAAATGGACAGATGCTGCGCCTCTAGAGGCACAGAGACCCAGCAGATGTTCCCAAGCCAATCAGATGGGCCGCCATTGATAGTTCATGAATATTTTACACTCAGTCAAGATGGCTGCATTCCAGAACGCCTACAACAGCAGCCGCGCCGGGCCACATTATCAGATCATTAAACTGTATGGACGGACTTCCTCCCACAGTCTGCGCAAATCATTGCTTCCATATTTCAAGCAAGCTCTGAGTTCTGACACAGTGCAGAGTTTGTGTCCAGAGAGAGACACCAAAAAGTTAGCGCTGGATTGATTTTTGCGCCATAGGAGTTAGCTTGTCGAAGCAGAGGTTATTTGGGTTATGTCTTGCTGTTTGATGAATGTTTTATTCATCAAACATTCAGCCTTTGTGTCAAGGCCAAGCCATTGATTTATTTTTGTATAACATTTTTGGATGTACACTAAAGATTTGCAAACATGGCTGGCTGAGAGGATATAATGTCTGTGCAAGTGTATTATGATTCATTCTGGTAACTTTCTCTATGGCTCTTGTCTGTAAGCTATATATTTATATCACAGACAACTGACAAACTGCAAATATCAACCACATACACCCAATATACTTTAGTTTAATGATCAGAGTCCCCCAGAGGTCTGTACTAGATCCCCTCCCTTTTCCCTGTACACCAAATCTCTTTCGTGAAATGTTTTTCCCGGAATAGGAACACTAGGGTTCAAGTTTTTAAAACTTAATTGGAGCAATTTCTCGTGATCTACGCTCTGTGGTGTATAGAGGAGACAGATGGGGTCATATGCACCCAAATGTCTTACGGTTATGACTGTAGATACTGGTTCTGTCTTCTTTCTCTCCCTCCCTCTCTCTCTCTCTCTCTCTCTCTCACTTTCCCTCTCTGCCTTGCAGAGGGGTTTAATCTCATCACCCACAGGACAAGGGATCAAACATCTGTCTGCCATGCCTCTCCTCTTCCTCGGCCAGACAGCAGCCAGCCAGCATCTCCCAGAGTCTCTCCACTCGTGCATGCCTCTATTAGGGCCATGATGAGTGAAGCCATGGGATGCATTGCTACAGGAGATTGCTTAGCTCACACTAAACAGATGAATGAACAAATAGATGGATTTGATTGATGATTTAACAGACAAGGATGCATGAGATGAGCTCAGGGTTGTCTTACAGTAGGGTGGAGGAGAAGGTATTGATTAATAAGCTAGACCCCGAGTTCAAGACCCTTCGGGGTTTCCTTGTGTTCATTTCATGATCTGGTATAAACACATGTTCATTGGTCATTCTATGACGTTGTGCATGCCTCTGTGTTGTGCATCCAAATTTGTTCAAAAGCAATCTCAAAATGAACACTCAGGATTTTGCTCTGTATAGCCCTGGTAATATTATATAAATATACAAAATATGAATATATATAAAAAAAACAATCTAATTTTCAACAAGGCGCTATTCTGCAAAGGACATGTGAAATGTCACAGCAGATTTACATTTACATGCTCTCACCCAGAGCGACTCACTTACTGAGTTCAACAATAAGAACACACTTAAAATTACAGATCAGCTCACCAACATTACCATTAATAACCATAGAAATGACAGCAACTCTGAGCCACGGCACCCTGACAATAAATACAACATCTGTGTGCCTAAAAGGGAAGTGATGAAAACCTACCAGACTGTCCTTTTGAAAGGACAAGCTGTATAACAATGTTTCAATCATGCATCCCATTTCTCCATTTAGACTTTCATGCATGTATCAGAGCCAGAGGTAGGCTAAGTGATTTTCTTTTAAATAAGTGTTAAATAGCTCTATATTCTAGTAATCATTACTATACAGCGTTTGTTCAGTAACAGGAGTCTCCATGTCTCTCTAGCTTTATTTTCTTTTACATATATTTTTGGGGGGTTTTGATAGAATTTGATAGAATACAGTAGACTGACAAGAAATAGGTTAGGAGAGAGAGCTGGGGAGTGACACACAGCAAAGGTCATCAGGAATGGAATTTGAACCCTCAACACGCTGTCAAGCCCAGAGCGCTACTCCAACCGCTCGGGTCGCTCCAGCTCTTTATTAAACAAATAATGCATTTTCTGATCAGGATAATGTATCCAATTAGGATAGAGAACTCAGTCAGGATACAGCTTAAACAAGTGAAATTGAGCAGATTTTTTTTTAAACTGGAACACTATAAAAATTAAGCTGATAAATGGGTACTCTCTCCTGATTGGCTGAAAATGTGTCACCTACCTGAAAATGAATTTTCTGTTAATTAAAGAGCTGGAAAGACAGGGAGACCCCTGTTGCTGAACAAACACTCTAGTCTACTCTATAGCAATGATTACTATCAGAGTATAGTGCTTTAACCTTTTAACAAAAAACTAAATCCATCAATGTCACATTGATGGATCTTATCTAAAGATACCACATGCAGCATCCTTCAATTTCTATCTCAAAGGAATTGTAGACTATTTAGCAGCTCACTTCTGGGTGGCACCGACCTGTGAGGAACAGAGAGGGGGTTCTCTGGACTTGTTGTTCTGGACTTCCTCCAAACAATGAAAGAACATTCCTTTGCTTGTGCAGACAAGGGGAAAAAAAGAGCTCACAAAGCAACTCACATGCTCACATGTGTTTGATCCTGGCAGGGTTGTTATGAGAACTTAAAGGGATATTTCACTTTCATATAAAATAAACATAAAAAATATATATATGAAAAAATAAATGAAAAAAGTAATGGAAAAATCACGCCCCCCTCACGTATTAGGACATTCTAATACGTGAAGGGGCATGATTTTTCCATTACTTTTTTTCATTTATCTTTTATATATATTTTTTGTTTTTTTATTTGAAAGTGAAATATCCCTTTAATCAAAATCAAGGCCATCCACTTCTTTTGTTAACTCACATTTTATAGAGCACAGAATAGTATTCAGGTCCCATGTAGTACACCGCGAATCCAACATAAATCCTATAATAAAACCAACGTAAGAGCTGCAGGGAATAAAAGAAACAAACAAACCTATATTTCATTGTCCATAATAATCCATCCATTGTGAATTACCTCATAGTCCTATTTATCTATAGTGACCAAAAAGCACATTAGCAGAACCAAACAACTCCCTGTATAAATTAACTAGCATGTAACTGATTTAATTACTATACAGTAACACAATTGCCAACAATAAAATAATGGCAAACTAAAAAGTAATCACTAGCAATTTCCCTTTGACAACACACACATTGTTCACTTTCCAGCAGGTAGTTTATAAATCCAACATTAGTTTCAGGGTAAATCCCTGGTAAAAGTAGTTTAAATGACTCATTAAATACTGACTCATTTAAAAAGTAATGCATGAAATAAGTAAATTAATGCGTTAATAATGGCATGTATTGCATTACTTTACTTATTTACTTCCTGTGCAAAGTATTTTGTTAGTTGCGCTAGTGATATTACTTTTGCATTACTCCACAGCCCCCCAGAGTCACCACTGATTGTGCCCATCTAGGGGGAAAGAGGATGCAACAGAAAAGATTGGGAGTGAACCCCAGTTTTATTTTACACGCGGGTATTTATTTATAACAAAGACATGGGAGCACCTCAGATAAGTAATCATAGTCATCCTAAACCTACTTAACAAACAAAATAAAGTACAACAAAACCCAACATGTTCTCTGCTATAATCTACCAAAACATGACTCACACAAAAACCTGGCTTCCATGGCACCATGAAGACTCACAACACACTGACTAATACAAAGAACAACTCAGAGTGCATGTGTGTGGGTGGACGGCATAACTCCAAATGCCAGTGACCACAGGTGTGTTTTATAGTCTCCTCCAACCAATCACGGGAAGCAGCGGTGATTGGCAAGCAGCAATCAGACACACACACACACACACACACACACACACGCACACGCACACGCACGCACGCACGCATGCAGGCACGCGCTCACGCACACACACACACACACACACACACACACACACACACACACACACACACACACACACACACACACACACACACACACACACACACACACAAAATTCAGAACAGAGAACTACTTCATTTTAAATTTTACTACTCGAATTATCAATACTAGACCTACTCAGGCACCACGTAAGTGGGGAATCGGCAACGATGCAAGTTGGGAATTCAAGTCCCACCGGGTTTGCAATAACCATTGTACCTGCTGTGAGAATATTCGCTGTACCCGTTGTCCCAGTTCAGTACCCATTACCACAGTTATAAATGGGCACCGACCTACTCGGGAATGATGCAAGTCAGGAACTGCTGACGTCGTGTTGATGATGCAAAGCTCGGCCATTCATGGAAGCCGCTGCGTACACCCCCACAAACGAGATTCGGGGCATTCTCCACAGAGGACATACAGATACAGAGATTTGTGTACTTTCATTTCTCAACAACCGTCAGTCCAATTGAATTCTCACTCTGCACTGCACATCCCAGGGTCATTGCCGGCACACACACACCAAGTTTGAAGTCGTTCGGCACTTGTTATACCTGGACATACAGACAGACAGAGAGTTTTCATGACTTATAGTTAGACTCAGGAACAATGCATGTTAATTAATGCCCCACTCGGTTATGCAATACCGGTTGTATCCATTGTACTTGTTGAACTCATTGTACCCGTTGTCTGAGTACGGTACCCATCTGGCTATGTCCCTTTTATTCCCATATATGGAGATCCCTGATCTCTGAGCCTATGCTTGTATATGGGAATCCGTCCTGATATGCCCATACAGTACATGGTGGGTCAGCTCGGCCTATCTGACTGACTTGACGCCGGGCACTGCGCTCCCTGGATCCTCTGCGATACACACGATTTTAAGTCGATTGGTCGGACGGTTCTTGAGATACATGAAGGACAGATAAACACACACACACGTACACGCATGCACGCAGAGATTCCATGCATTTATAATAAGATATAAAACCACATAAACGAGACTGCCGTTCGTAACACCACCAAATATTAATTGCCTCAAAATAGTAATAATTGTTGAGTCCCGGACCTGGGACATGCTGTCAGGCATCAAAACCTATGTGGTAATAATAATGCATTACATTACTGCATTATAGACAAATGTAATGCAATTACAGTAATGCATTACTTTTTAATGCGTGACCAACACAGAAAATAAGTACCTAGCTACACTAATTTACGTACTGTAGTGTGACGTAGCTAACTACATTGAAGCTACTATGAACCTAATATGGTCCGGGACCGGTAATATGGCTGAGGACATGTTATGACATTGATTGACTGAATAAAACACATGACTGTGTAAAAGCTGCAAATGAATGGAGATGGAGAATGCTTTCTTTCGTGGGATTAATGAACTGCCCTCGAAACTCATCCGTTGTGCTATTTTATATTGATGTGCCACTGAAAATACAGTATAGTGATGATGTAGCTTTTGTCAAGCTCTACCCAGCTTGGTGGGGAAAAAAGGCCCTGAACACTATAAAGGTGTTTACAGTTACTCTGGCTGATTGCACCTCTTCTCAGGGCTGTATGCACATGCTGTGCACAAGATAGGCTTGATTGACAGCTGGTTGCCACTTCTAGACTGGGATCAATTCGCTTTGCAGATTGCTGATCCGATCTGGGTCCAGAGAGTGGATACGGAAATGGTGCAGGCTTGTGTGTGTGCAACCCTCTAATAGGCTATAGTGCAATGGTCCTAACTACCGGATACAGTAAGCAGACTCTAGACTGTGTGAAGTCTCCCACAAGCTACTGGGATATGTAGTTAAGCTAGTAGCCTACTTACAGCTAAGCTACTACCCAGCCCTGCTAACAAGATGAGGCTATAGATTGCCAAGGTACAGTTCCAGCTAATTGGCCTGTCACAAGCAACTAAAGTAACTTTTAGTGACTTAACTTACAAATAAAAGCTAAGTAGCCTATAAAGTGCAAAAACAAATATTAAAGTATTTTAAATGACAAACAAAACAGATAGATCAATGCAATATACATCTATATGGCCTCCAGAAGGTACAAAATAACCTGCAGTACCCACCGCCATCCTGGCCCACACAAGGCATTGACCAGAAAGGTATATAGTTGTTATTATCAAAGACCCAGAAGTAATGCAGTAGGAGAAATATCATGATAGGTGGGTGTAACCTAACAATATTTTCAACAGCCTTTGTCACTTTGCCAAGTGTCACAAAAATGGCAATTATACATAATAGCATGTAGAGAAAGTAGAGCGATGACTTTAGAGAAACAGATAAAGACAGGGAATAAAGACAGAGGCATAGAGAGAGAGAGAGAGAGAGAGAGAGAGAGAGAGAGAGAGAGAGAGAGAGAGAGAGAGAGAGAGAGAGAGAGAGAGAGAGAGAGAGAGAGAAAGACTAGTGTAAAACTTGGAATCTATAGTGACCTCAAGAGGCGGAAAGTAGAAGACCAGCTCAGAGCACGAGATTACCAGTTTATGACAATATGTAGGCCTATTGGAAATGAATACATAAATTTTGATCAGCAAACTGAAATATGAAATCTCAGTAGATGCAGTTGAAATCATTGTACAATGCATACCATTAGTTTAGGCCTAACGTGCTCAAGTAAGCCTGTTCTTCCAAATACACCAAAACAGATGGGTGTAACTATTAAGGTATCAATCTTTCTTAATCTATTGTTGTTGTTGCTGTTTATCCTTTTGTATTATTCAAATTTTATTGATTTTCACATAAAATCAAATATGCATTTCAAGTACAAAATCAATATCATTGATTGTTGTTTATCTAAAAAAATAATTTAAAAAATCTATCATTCCATTGTTTTAATCTTTTTAGCAATAGCAATATGGGCAGGGAGCAGAATATAGTAAAAATCCTCAGTCTTAATTTATCCATTTATAACTCAGAAAGTGTACAAATGTAACCAAATGCTCCACTCTCAGAGTTAAATTAACATTGAGGATTTTACTGTGTAGTAGTAAATATCAATCCAAATATCGGGCTAACTGCTGTTTCTGGCACAGACAGCCAGACATCTGTCAGTAACAAAACAATATAAAAGCCGGGAACAGAGCGGGGGGAAAAAAGAAGTTCACATGGGATTTTCGGAGTGATGGACACTCACTGACTCATTCACTCACTACACAGAAAACATTTACAGGGAACAGAGGTGCATTACTGCATTTCTCGCTCCATTGGAATCACTGAAAAACTCAAGAAGTCATGTAATTTTTATATTCAAGCTCCCATTTCCTCAGTAAACAGCAAAACAGCTGAATTATAGTAATTTCCTATTGAGCAATATTTTCAATAAGCCAATAAAATGTATCTGTCCATTCAACCAATTTTCTATGGGTCTAATGTAGTGATATTCAGTTTCAGGTGTCACTGTATTTTAATGTATGTATGAACAAAGAAGACATTGTAAACTAAAACACGTATAACATGGTTATCATTCATTTGCATTTCAGTCCTTTAGCTATGATACCGGATGTGTGAATTAAATCAATTACTTTATATCGATAGGCCTATCTATTAGCAATGCCAACTAGTTTACTGGTTGAGTTTGGGAATGAAAATAAGCCATAAACAGATTATTAAGGCAAATGTTATGTAGACTAGAATTTAAACATCCCAGGGTCTTTAGTTATGGAACAGGGAGTCTTTATTTGTTTTTAAGTCATCACTCTAAGCCTACATTTCCATGTGTATTTGTATTTGTGGTCCTATAGGTCAATGTGTTTGGATTGAAGTTTGTAACTGCAGAGCACCTAGAATGTGTAACTGTCTGTATAGGACAATTTATGAGACTTAATTTGAAGTTACAGTGGGTGGGTCATGGGACCTCAATTACTAGGGATATATTAGTAATAGCATAGTAATAGCTGCAACTGTCTTTCACCTATACTGTAGTCTAATTGAAGGTGATGGGATGGGATGGGTTTTTTGTTTTACACAAGTAACCTCTCACAATTCCGTCACATAACTATTCAATTATTCCCATCACATCATTTCATCGCACTCCCACACTTTTAGAGGAGGAAGAAGAAAAAAACTAAAGAGTATTTAAATTCTTCACAGCAGAGAGGATGAAAGTAGGTTAGAAAATGTCTGTTTTTACCCTATTTTGTAAACTTTTCATTACTGAATACCAGTAGTTGTAGGCTTGTAGCAGTAGAAATAGTGGTAGCAGTAACAGCTGTAATATTACATGGTAGTAGCAGTTCTGCAGTGGTGGTATTGACACTACAAGTGGTAAGTACACTTTTAGAACAAACGGGGCTTTTCTCCCCTTCAAGGTGCATGGTGCACCTGTTCAACCCCCGTCGTCCTCCCCCCTCCCCCCTCCCTCCTCCTCCTCAGACAGACTACAGTACCCAAGGCGCACCGCGCTGCACTCTCTCAACTCGCTCGGTGCTCCTCGCTGCTCCCCTCTGCGCCAGTCAGTCCGCCTCGCTGCTTCTCGCACAACCAGTCGGCGTTGGCCCTTTTTTTATTTATTTCATTATTTCTGCTTTCTCACCACCACCACTGCTACTACCTACTACTACTGCTGCTGCTGCTGTGGGCTGGTGGAGTGTCAACCTACACCGACCGAGAGAGAAGAACACTCCTCCCTATCCTCTCCTCTTGTCCTCCTTCAGCGGCTCCATTGGCTTCTCCTCGCTGCCAGTCAAGTGTTTTTTTTCTCCCTTTTCCTTCCTCGTCGAAGCACCAGGAGTTGAAGCAGCAGCAACAGCTCGGAAACATCTGTCCGCCGCAACGTCCCCCTCGCTCTCATATCCCCGCCTGCTCCGCTTCCCCTCGGCGGCTTGTTATGGAAATTAGTGTGTAAAGTCATCTAGTTTTTTTTTGTCTTTCCGAACGGAAACCCGGGGGAAGGATCCTTGACGAGGAGAGAGAGAGGAGCAAGAATCCAAAGGAAGAGGGCAGAGAAGGGAAGACGTTGGAGCTTGTTGTCTGTAAGTGGATCTTAATGCCAGAGTCCGATAAGGAGCTGATCTAGGAGAGAGAGAGAGAGGGTGGAAAAGTAGCTAAAGCTTCCTAGCATACTGTGTGTTGTGTCAATACAGTAGTTGGCTGTGTGTGTGCGTCCGTCTGTGTGTGGTGTGTGTGTTGTGCAGTGGTTGGCATGACAGGGCCTCCTGTACTATTAGAAACAGCTCAATAATGAAGCTTATGATCGCGTTACTTTTTATGTGTGTGTTGTTAGTTAGCCTCGATCGGGCTGCTGTTGTAGCTGCTAGCTGCGTGGGTCAGTGTGTGTATGTGTGTCTGTGTGTGTGTGTGTCTAAATGTTTATTATGTGTGTTGCTGGTCAGGAAAGAAATTGCAGACTTGTGTGTGTATTGTTATTTTGTCTGGCCTGTTAAAGCAGTATAGCCTAGCCCAGGACAAAGGTTATAGCAATTATTGTTATGACTGACAGTTTAGGAATGAAGTTACTTAGGGAGACAAGCCGGATCTTTAATCCATGCCACTTTAACTTGATCATCAAAATGAACACAATTTTTTTTTATGTGGACTTCTTAGTCCCCATCACGAAAAGGGCATAAATATCACGTTATGAAATAATATAGCTTGGAAGAAGTGAAAAGAAAACGAGGGATCAAAGTGTTGCTGTGGCTTGTAATGTTGTTCCATTGTATCCTGTAGCGACCATCATGTCCCCCAGGACCTGGCAACATTGTAATTAAAGATGGCATCAGATATGAAGTAAATAATTTCATGTCTTCAGAAGTCTGATAGGAGTTCACCCAGAACTAAAAGTTGAAGTTTTTTTTTTTAACTCAAGTTAGAATAAATGTAGTTTTTGGCAGAAGCACCTGTGAATCAGTTGAAAGTTACTCATGCTTAATAGGTTGTACGTTACATTGCGAATATATATATATATATATATATATATATATATATATATATATATATATATATATATATATATATATATATATATATATATATTACACTTGTTATATATATATATTACAGTATATATTACAAAACATACTACAATTGTTATTATCTTGTTATAAAAAATAACTCTGGAAAATTCACACGCTTATACGTAGACCTT
This sequence comes from Gymnoscopelus microlampas, assembly GCF_963454915.1. Taxonomy (NCBI): domain Eukaryota; kingdom Metazoa; phylum Chordata; class Actinopteri; order Myctophiformes; family Myctophidae; genus Gymnoscopelus; species Gymnoscopelus microlampas. The sequence goes on along the minus strand of NC_139950.1, from coordinate 30,462,263 downwards.
AACCTACTTCTCACTAAAGAAAGCGGAGGCTGTAATAAGTTTTCCCTCTGCCCATTAAGGGCTTGTAATACCTTTTGTTTAGGATTTCACTCATGAGGTCTATACGATTGTTCCCATTGTTTCCTTATTTCATTAGTTCTTCTCTGTCGGTTGTCCGAAGGGTTGGAGGGTGGGAATGAATGAAGGCAAGGCACTGAACCGTAAAGAAGTGGAAAACAATATCAGCTGCGTGGCTCTTGTCAGTTGCAAATGTGCTGCGTTGTTAGCCTTTGTTTATAGTTACTGGAAGGAGAGAATGACAGACAGACAGAAAGAGGGAGAGAGAGAGGAGGAAGAAGAAAAAAGAAACCCAGGGTATTTAAATTCTTCACAGCATAGAGGATGAAAGTAGGTTAGAAAAGGTCTGTTTTTGCCCTATTTTGTAAACTTTTCTCTGCTGAATATTAGTATAGTTGTAGCAGTAGAAGTAGTGGTAGCAGCAGTAACAGCTGTAGTATTACATGGTAGTAGTAGGTCTGTAGTAGTGGTATTGACAATAATAGTGGTAAGTACAGTACTCTAAAAGTATTAGAACAGTGAACAAGAGGTGTTAGCTCTAGAAGTACTAAAGATGATGGTTTGTATGTGTGTGGGGGGGTGTCATGGATTGGGAGGTGAATTGCTTTTTAACTGATACAGCAATGAACCCCCACGCCCCAACCCTTTTCCTGATCCCTGAGAACGAGAGACAGAGATAGACAGAGACAGAGAGAGACAAAGTTGTGCGGCGGTGTGGTGGTGGTGTTGGTAGAATGAAAGAGGAGTCTGGTGGCAGGAGTGTAGAGGAGGCAGCATATGGCTGTAGAAAGAGCACAGCTGGAGGTAGCATTTCCATCTGAGGATGATGTCAGAGCAGCTGACAGGCTGCCACAACCCCCCCCCCAAACACACACGCACACACACACACACACACACACACACACACACACACACACACACAAACACACACACCCCTCCCCGGTCCTTTATTGTGAGCCTCAGTGGCAGCCTGGGAGAGTTAGTGCTGTGTGTGTGTGTGTGTGTGTGTGTGTGTGTGTGTGTGTGTGTGTGTGTGTGTGTGTGTGTGTGTGTGTGTGTGTGTGTGTGTGTGTGTGTGTGTGTGTGTGTGTGTGTGTGTGTGTGTGTGTGCCTGCCGATCAGCGCCAGTTAGGAGGAAGAGGTGGGAGGGAGGGGGGAGGGAGCGAGGGAAGGAGGTGGTATCTCGTTCCCCCTCCAACATCTCCTCCACTTTGCATCTGTCCCTCGCAGTTTGAGCAGCGTGGTGTTTTTTTTTTCTCCTTCCCTGCCTCCCTTTCCTTTCCTCTCCTCTTCTACCCACTCATTGATTCAGAGAGAGAGAGATAGAGTGTATGAGAGTAAGAGAGATACAGCCATCCCTGGCTAGAGAGCCCAGCTATTCTGCTACAGCGGATTTAATCAAGTTGATGCATACTGCTGCAGGTACCGTTTGTGTGTTGAATTTGTGTGTATGGGTGCATGCGTGTGTGTGTGTGTGTGTGTGTGTGTGTGTGTGTGTGTGTGTGTGTGTGTGTGTGTGTGTGTGTGTGTGTGTGTGTGTGTATGTCTATGTGTGTGTGTTTGTATGAGAGAGAGAGGGTCTGGGGGATAGCGGAGTAGTTTTGTGTCGGGGGTCTGCTAAAGCCTGTGTGAGTTGTGTGACATGGTGAGTGGTACACTTGTAACCTTTCATCAGTCTGTCATTCTGTTTGTCCAATGTGTCTGGATGGCTGATCGCAGCGGGGGAATGCTGTTCTTCCAGTAAAGTTCTAGATCAGAGAGTTTTATTTTCATTTTAAAACTCAAGGTTTGTGTTTAAATTTGGTTGAGTTCCTAGTCAAGTTGTGGGGCAAGCAGCATGGGAGTTTTTTTTGGTCATTTTGTTGGTTATTATAAAAAAAAAGTTGCACTGAAGGAACACTTGTCCTATAGATACTGGCAGTAATTTGTTGATTTAAATTCGTTTTCAGAGATTCTGTGGTTTATATTTACATTTGAAATTTAAATTCAATTCGTTAAAGAATGAGCAAATAAAACAAATGAATTTAAAAAAACACATTTAAGTTTTTTTGAATTTCATAATCTGTCCTCTGGAAGTTAAATCAAATTCTGAATTTCATTCTTGTCCACCCAGCCGGCGTGTCTCTCTCTTTTTTTCTGCCCGCTGTCGGCCGGCCGGAGTAGAAGGAGACTAATTTAGAAGTTGCAGATTTGAGCTGCCTGAATTGGCTAGACAGCTGTAATCGCACTCCCTCCCTAGTCTTAATCTCTTTATCTGGCTAGCAGCTGCCATATGGCTCCCGTCAGCTGGATCAGATGTGGGTAAGCCTCCTTCTCCAGCCGTCCCGGCCTCCCTCTCTCCCTCCCTCCCTCTTCTCTTCTCTTCTCTCTCTACCTTAGCCATCTCACCCAAGACCCATTGGCCAACCTGTGCCCAGCGGACAGGCTACTCTAACTGTGCCCCCCTGAAAGCTGCCTCGCTCCTCTCCTCTCCTCTCCTCTCCGTCCCCTTACCATCCTCTCCTCACCACAGTCTTTATTTTTAGCCATCTTAAGGATTAGGATTGATGCTGTGACGAGCAGGGCACTTAGAGTGATTGTATTGTAAATCTTCTTCTTCTGGGCGCTGGGGGGGGGGCAAAGGGGTTGAGGGGGTGAGGAAGAGGTCCGCGGGGCGGATGTGAAGATTCTGATTCTGATTCACAGGTTTGTGTGTGTGTGTGTGTGTGTGTGTGTGTGTGTGTGTGTGTGTGTGTGTGTGTGTGTGGAGGGAGGGAGTGGCAGAGGGTGTTTGGTTGGAGGGGGCATAGGAGGTGGAGGGGTGATACACCCATGTCCCCATAATCTCCCTCATTAGGAGCAGTCTGAACCAAGCGGAGTGCGAGTGAACACGCACACACACACACACACACACACACACACACACACACACACGCAGTCGGTTTAAAGTCTCATTCAAATGAGGTGATTTAACTGCTGTGGTTAACACTGCGCAAAGCAGGAGCCATGTATTTTCTCAGGCAGGATAAATCCACTTGGTTAACAGGTGGGATTTTTCTTTAATTGCCTTTTCGCACACTTGAGCTCTCTGCAGATGTCTCTTTTGTCATTAAAATGACATGAGTGCGTGTTCGCCTAATTTTGTTAATTTATTTTTAGCAAGGCAGGTAACATCAACCCAGAAGGAGGTCTAAAGAGCCTTTGTGTGACGTTTTCAAACTTTTTTTCCCCTATTCCTCTTACTGGTAAAACTGGTCCTAGCAGGCTGAAGTGAGGGACAGGCAGTCTTGGTTTTACAACGTTGCTATTTCTACAGGCCGGTTTTCCTGCTAGACTTAGCCTGTGCGGAGGCGGTTGGTTGTTAGGTAGGTAGGGGTGTGTGTGTGTGTGTGTGCTGTTGTTGCGTTCATGAGGACAGTTTGAGCAGCTGAAAGCCGGTTACCTAAAGGGGCTGTGCCAGGCCAGGCCAAAGTGGGTTAATAAAAATAACCAGCGTAGGAGCAGCGACAATCCAGGAGTGCAGGCAGAGGAGTGAGAGAGAGAGAGGAGGAGAGAGAGAGAGAGAGAGAGAGAGAGAGAGAGAGAGAGAGAGAAGGGATAGACAGTGGCGAGTATCGGTAGCTGGCAGATCATTAGTCTGTCAGCCTCTCCCTCGCTCTCAAGTTGTGGAAAAAGTATCTCCCAAGGTAAAGCCTAGCTTTGTTGAGGACACTTTTTTTATTACACTAGAATTGTAATAAAAATAACAATTTATTATGTCTTGCTTTTGTTTTCACTATAATGGTTTTTAGTATTTGTTATTTTGTCCATTTAGTCTAGAGGGAAGTATAGAGCAGTTGTGATGGTGGAGGCAGAGGAGAATGGACCATTTCACTATGTGTTGTTTGTTCGTTTGCCGATCAGCTGTCTGTTTTGATTAGGTATTCATCTTCAGTGTGCTGGGGGACCTTTAGTTTGAGAGAAAATGTACTGGTCAACCTCTACTCTTCATTGAGGAACTATGAATGTATTTTAGTTGCGTTTCTCTGCTAGCCAGGAGATGATGTGTGTGTATGTGGATGTATATCGTATCAGTTAAAGTGTAATGTGTTTCAGATTTGTATTCCTTTTATTTTTGATCTAACCTAACTATTAATTTATTTTATTTAAATGATCTCTTTTTTAACTCATATCTCTTAACATTCATCTCTCTCTCTCTCTATTTCTCTCTCTCCCTGTTTTCTTTGCTTTCAAATTGTCATCATTGATCAGTGGTTGGTCTTACCACATTATTATATGCATTGATACAACATTTTAATTCATACGTGAAAACCATAACTTGCATTTTGCCAATTTAATGTATTTTATTTGTATAATTACCAAATATATATTTGTATTGTAATACAATCACTCAGTGTAATCAAGAAGTGCTATTCCTTTAGCCTGCCTCACTTTGTTTTATGTATCTTTCAAAGGGTATGAACTTTTTGGTCATTTTGTTGGTTATTATAAATTAAAAAAAAGTTGCACTGAAGGAACACTGCCAGTATAAATAGGACACCAGTGTCCTATAGATACTGGCAGTAATTTGTTGATTCAAATTAGTTTTCAGAGATTCTGCGGTTTATATTTACATTTGAAATTTAAGTTCAATTCGTTAAAGATTGTTTTAAGTATCTTTCAAAGGGTATGAACTCACATTTAGGAAAAAAATGTTCCGGTTGATTAACCCAACTCTATCTGTGTGTGTCTCTGTGTGCAGGTTATGAGGACGGCAGGATGGAGTTCCCAGACCACAGCAGACATTTGCTCCAGTGTCTGAGCGAGCAGCGGCACCAGGGCTTCCTGTGCGACTCCACGGTGCTGGTGGGCGATGCCCAGTTCCGGGCGCACCGCGCCGTGCTGGCCTCCTGCAGCATGTACTTCCACCTCTTCTACAAGGACCAGCTGGACAAGCGAGACGTGGTGCACCTCAACAGCGACATTGTCACGGCGCCGGCCTTCGCCCTCCTCCTGGAGTTCATGTACGAGGGCAAGCTGCAGTTCCAGGCGCTGCCCGTGGAGGACGTGTTGGCGGCGGCCAGCTACCTGCACATGTACGACATCGTCAAGGTGTGCAAGAAGCGTCTGAAGCAGAAGGGCGCGCCCGAGGCCGACAGCACGCGGCGGGAGGAGGACGGAGGCTCCAGCTGCTCGGACAAGGCGGACAGCCTCTCCGACAGCTCCGCGGGCCGGCCCACCACCGCCGACCTGCTGCCCAGCGACGAGGACGAGGAAGGGGCTAAGCAGGAGGGAGGGCAGCTGTGGCTGAGGCTGCCCTCTTCGGAAAGGGCGGGGACCCCGGCTGCGGCCACTGCGAGCCCCGGGCACGGAGAGGCGGAGACGCGCGGAGGAGGAGAGGGAGCAAAGCGGATCTCTCCGGCCGGCAGCCCCACCAGCTCCACCGGATCTCTCTCTCAGAGGTCCCAGCGCTCTGTGGGCTCCCGCGGTGGCCGCAAGGGCCGGCGAGTGTCCGCGGACACGGCCGACTGCGTCCTGGACCTATCGGTCAAGCCCACTGCCGGCAGCAACCACACTAACCACCACCAGTCTTATTTCAGCGGTGTGGCAACACCTGACAGCCTGCAAAGCCCGCTCGCAGTGAGGGTGAAGGTGGAGAGGGCCGTGGCCTCCGACGAGGAAGAGGAGCTCGGGGGCAGGGACTACGCCATGGAGCACAGTGGCATCGCCGCTAAGGCAACGACCCCCAGTGCCAACGGGGGCCTGAGCCATCACGGGGTCGGGGGCCCCCTGTCGGCCCAGCGTAGGCTGGGCCTGGAAGCCCACCTGTCGGCCCTCCGCGAGGCTTCTCTGGCCACGGAGCTGGAGAGAGAGGAGAAGACGAACAACAGGGAGGACGAGGACATGCTTGGGGGAGAGAGCGAGCGTGCCCAGGCCGAGGCGGCCAGCATCGACAGCTCCCTGCTGCCCTACGTATCCAACATGCTGTCGGCGCCCCACACCCAGATCTTCATGTGCCCGCTGTGCAACAAGGTCTTTCCCTCCCCACACATCCTGCAGATCCACCTCAGCTCCCACTTCAGGGAGCAGGATGGTGTGCGCACCAAGCCGGCCGGGGACGTCAACGTGCCCACTTGCTCCATCTGCGGCAAGACCTTCTCGTGCATGTACACGCTAAAGCGCCACGAGCGGACTCACTCCGGCGAGAAGCCCTACACGTGTACCACCTGCGGCAAGAGCTTCCAGTACTCGCACAACCTCAGCCGCCACGCCGTGGTGCACACGCGCGAGAAACCGCATGCGTGCAAATGGTGCGAACGGCGCTTCACGCAGTCGGGCGACCTTTACCGACACATCCGCAAGTTCCACTGCGAACTGGTCAACTCCATGTCGGTGAAGAGCGAACCACTGGCTCTGCCCAACGTCAGGGACTGGGCGATCGAGGACAGCTCCCAGGAACTGTGGAAATAGACCTAAGACTACTCTGGGGTTGGAACGGAGAGCAGAGAGGAAGTGAGAGAGAGATGGGAGAAGGGAGGGAGAGAGAGGGGAAAACAGAGAGAAGAGAGGTGTGATAGGACGGCGGTGAAGGGGTTGAAATTCTGAGTGGAAATCAGTCATGTTTGTTGTACGTCGCAAATCTCATTCAATTGCACTTTAATAGCACATGAAAATGTTACTACTGAATTCTGTTTTGGCTGTTGTTTTTTCGAGGTCCTTTTGTTTTATTCTATTTTATTCTGATCATTTTTTTGTTTTTGTTCAGTTTTTTTTAAGCACGTCTTAGAGTATGGGTCCAGGTGAGAGTGTTCTTGCCGTGATTGTTTTATCTTGTTGTGTGTGTTTCAACACACACAAGTCTCCAGCAAATAGCTTATGGTTATCGTCCCCTTGATAGACCCATGTAAAAAAAAAGAAGAAACACGGCAAGAGTTCAGGTCACACACACTGAAGTGATAAACCTTTAAAACACTAAACGGGTACTGTGATCATGATAAGTCCATACCATTTACTCACACACACACGTACACACACCGTGTTGTAGATGACATGTGTGTGTATGAGGCTACTGACTACTCTGGCAAACATTTCATCAAGTGTGTGTGTGTGTGTGTGTGCGAGCGCGTGTGACAGCGAGTTTGTATGTGTGTTTCTGTGTGTGTTTATTTTTATTTTCTACTGGCATGGAGGTGTCGTTTGCGAAGCGCTCCCCGCTTCCCTCGTTAAGCTCTTTGGCGTGGCGCGTGTTCGGGAGAAAACTGACTGACTGACAGACAAACTGACGGCACTCATGCACTGCACAGCCTCCTTTTTTCCACGTCCACTCAATTTGTTGAAGTATTTTCTAAAAAATGTAATGAAAAAAGTCCTTTACAAATGATGATTATTATGATTATGATTATTGTTATTATTATTATTATTATCATTGTTATAGTTTTTTTTCTTCTTAAATCTAGCTTTCAGTCTTTAAAACATCTTTGTTAAAAAAAGTATTTAATTTAAGTTGGTTGTATATTATTATGCTATAGTTTTAAAGCCTAATCATTTATGGAGTTTTTTATTATTATTATTTTAATGATTTTGTTTGTTTTGTTTTTTAATGGGACCTGCTGTTGTTGCATGATGTCCAACCTGTATATTTAAAAAGAAAATGTGAATTTGCTGTATTACTGTACACATTGTAATTGATCAAATATTTGACAACAGGCTTCTTTTTTTGTTCTCAGTTTTGTTTTTGTTTTCTTCCTTTTTCTTTTGTGAATAACTACTCCAGGGTGCAGTCTGTTGGAAAATACTGAATATTATTCTCACAGCTATGGAAAAAGATGCATGAAAATATGATTTATTTTATTTATTTTCTGTCTTAAGGTATTGTTTCGTTTTTTTTTGCATCGGGGGAAAAGGTAGGGGGGAGTGCATTTTGAACATTAGACTTGGACAGTGAAAATAGGGGGTGAGCTCTATTCTTTATTTCTGCTCCTTCCTTGGGGGTCTCTCACTTCACTGAGCTCCTGAAAGAATGTTGTTTTTTTTTCTCCGCTGGGTTGTGAAGTGATTATGAAGCATTTTGAAGCCTGCGTGTGCACTGATTTCTCTGCTGTGTGTGTGTGTGTGTGTGTGTGTGTGTGTGTGTGTGTGTGTGTGTGTGTGTGTGTGTGTGTGTGTGTGTGTGTGTGTGTGTGTGTGTGTGTGTGTGTGTGTGTGTGTGTGTGTGTGTGTGTGTGTATACATGGCTAGTTTGTGACTAGTCAAGTCAACCTACTGAAGGTCTCCGTCCGCATAGCACTTCTTCCTCCTTGTCCTCAGGCGTTGAATCTGTCCACTGCTGTATATGTGTCCCCAGATGTCCATCTCTCCTGTCGCACTCCTGTCCTGCCACAGGCATCATCAAGCCATTTCTCAATTCATTATGGTCATTACACACTTATTCCATCTCGGTGTGTGGTTCTGACCTGGCTAGGATTTAAGGGATAGAGAGAAAGAGAGAAAGAGAGAGGGAGTGAAGGAGAGAAGTTGAAACTAAGTTGTCCTGCTGAAAGTTGAGGAGACAGTCCGTTGTCTTTTTCACACTGTCTCGTCACGATAACACTCCAAGCTGTGCCGTGGCGAGCTGTTCCGTTATAGTGAACCAACTCACACTGGCTTGGTATAGTCCAATTCACATTGGCTGCAGCAGTGTGAAGCCGAACTTCTAGCATGAGAGCTGTATAGGATTGTGTGTGTGTGTGTGTGTGTGTGTGGGAGAGAGAGAAAGAGTGTACACACCCCCCGTGTGTGTGTGTGTGTGTGTGTGTGTGCTCGTGTGTGGTTTCTACTGAAAACATAATCCTTTATTTGTGTCGGGAGAGAATTGGCATGCATGATTGCACCTTTTTAAGCTAAATGACATGAAATCAAATTTTAAGTTAAATGACATGAAATCAAAAAACTATTGCGGTCTCAGTTGACACCCTGTCAGCTGGTGACATGGCTTCGATTATGCCAAGTCCCCACCGCGGCCCTATAGCATTTTATTGCAGTGCTGTCAACCAATCTCTGTCCTACATCAAATGTTTGTGTGTCCCTTGCAGCATCCCTGCGTAACGGGTTCACTCCATAACCTGTCGACATTTGCATCATTACTGCTGTTCTGTTCCGCTGGTTGTACTTGACCGCCTTAAACTGCTGTATTTTGGGCTGTGTGTATGTATGTGTGTGTGCGTGCGGTGGAGGTGGGAGTTATGTCTGCCCCGCTCAAGATGCTGTGAACTAACCAGCCTGACAAAACATCTCCATCATCCTCGCTGTGCTTACTTGAAGAAGAGAAAAAAAAGACACTGGGGAGATTTTAGCAAAGTATCTGAAAAATGTACAAAATGATGTTTAAAATGTCAGCGACAATTCACAGAGAGACAGAAGGCGTGTGAGGGAAGAGAGGCGTTGACATAAATTAGTCTATTTGAAAAAGGACAATCATTGTCTGGGAAAAAGAAGCAGAATTTGATTCAAATATATTTGCTCCCCCTTGAGATTTGTTGGGTTTAATTTCCTTTTTTGTTTTTTTTGTTCTTTGCTTTTTCTTTTACGGTATTTTTATGGATTTAGACGTTTTTTAGCTTTGACAATCATAGCTGGTTTGATTCTGTTTCTCTCGAGGGGAGTGAATTCTAATGGTGTTTAGTTTTGTAATTTTTTGGTGTGCCGTTGTTGACATTTTTAAATTGTGTGCAAGACTGCAATAAATTATAAGATTCTTGAAATTCAACCTTCCATGTGAATTTGTGTTGTTTTCTTTCTCCCCACCGATAGGTGTAAGCAGCAAGGTCTATTTAATAATAGTATTTGTTGTATTTTCATGTAATTTTGTGAAAATGTTTTACATGTGGTAAAGCTATTAGATGTTGCAGCAGAGGCGACATAAAGTTACCTCGCACTTATGAATTACCATGCATATATATGTAACTAATATGCAACTCACTAAACTGACAGGGGAAAATTACATTTTGGCATTTCTCACCACTTTAAATTTCATCATGTAATTTCATTAGGTACTTTATTGAAAAATGTGTATCTGTTACTTACTTATTTATTATCATTTATTTTGTAACCGTGATGTGATGCACTTGCATGTCCAAGCAGAACTCAAGCCACACACGCGCACACGCACACACATACTGTACATCCAGAAGGGTCAACGCAGGAGGTTTTGGCATCCTGTCCCTCAGTGACATGTGATGTGGGTGGATGGCACAACGTGTGTGTGTGTGTGTGTGTGTGTGTGTGTGTGTGTGTGTGTGTGTGTGTGTGTGTGTGTGTGTGTGTGTGTGTGTGTGTGTGTGTGTGTGTGTGTATAGCTTGAGCTCTCCTTGGACACGGTCTGCTGTGTTTCTGTGCATTTCTTTGTGCACATGCATGTGACTCCTGATATATCTGGCTGCTGTAGCTAAGGCGTGGGCTGGACCTGAGGAAATGTGCAGCAGCTTGTTGAGAACACACACACACACACACACACACACACACACACACACACACACACACACACACACACACACAGCCTGCTGCCAAAGCTCCTGAAGTACAGTTTTCTAGCAAAGAAATCAGCTTTAGCTAATGTCTTGCTGCTCAGTAAACCTGCTCTTACAGATGCATTAAGAGCCCTTGCACTCTGAGGCCAAGGAGTGCCGTTCATTAGGCCACTGCCACAGATGGTCTCAGTAAGCTCCCAACACACACACACACAC
>NC_139950.1:30441527-30446527 GCF_963454915.1 Gymnoscopelus microlampas | reverse complement strand
ACAACGCGTCGCGTTGTGAGCTTGTAGATCAGGGGGGGGGGGGGGGGGGGGGGGGGGATCGGGATCCTGTCAATCAAACAGCCGGGCACACGGCGCGGAACTCAATGCATGTAAGGGTACGCCACCAAAAACAACAACAAACCGTGGAACACAGCGATAAAGACGCGACGCGTTTAATACTGAATAATGTGTGATAAATGACTGAATGAAACATTAAGGAGGAAGGGAGGAAACTACGACCACGGCAAAGGCTAAGGCAAAGAAAAGAAAATGCAGTTACAACAAGGACTGGGAAACTATTTATCCATGGGTGAGACCAGTGCAAGGCGAATCTGATAGAGTTTTCTGTGACATTTGTCAAAGTCGTTTTTCAGTTGCTCATGGAGGCGAACACGACGTGAAAAGACACAGACAATGTGACACTCACAAAAAACGTGTTGCTCAAAAGGAGGCTTCAAAGTCTATGGATACGTTCATACTAAAAAACAAAACAAGATTCCAACTCAGATAAGCTAACAGCTGCTGAGATAACTAGTGTTTATCACACTGTGCAACACTCCCAGTCATACAGGTCAGAAGACTGTGGTAATAAGCTCTCATCAGTCATGTTTCCAGACTCTGATATTGCAAAGAAAATGGCATGTGGTCGTACAAAAGCAGCATCCATAGTTACAGATGTGCTTGCACCTGCCAGTGTGGAGAGTTGTTTGAGGGAGTTAAAAACACCAGTGGTTCAACTCCCAGATGACAAAAAAGCCCACACTCCATTCTATTCTGTGGCTTCAGATGCTTCTAATCATGGCACAACAAAGCTCTTCCCATTGTCTCTGAGATATTGGACACCAGAGCTGGGTTTGAAAAGCAAAATACTTGACTTTTATGAGGATAGTGATGAGTCATCTGCTACCATACACCGCCAGATTACAAGCAAATTAGAAGAAAATGGCCTGCAACTAGACATGATTTCAGCATACACTGCCGATAATGCTAGTGTAAACTATGGGAAAAATAATTCTGTGTTTCAGAAGCTAAAGTTAGACAATAGTGGCATCGTCAAGGCAAACTGCATGGCCCACATAGTACACAACTGTGCAAAGCATGCTGGAGACAGGCTGAACATTGACATTGAATCAGTAGTGAACAAAATATTCAGTCACTTTTCAGTCTCTGCACACCGTACAGAAGCATTGAAAGCAGTGTTTGCCTTTGTGGAAGAGGAGTATCATGCTGTACGGAGACACGTACCCACAAGATGGTTGAGTCTGTGGCCTGCTGTCAAGAGGCTACATGACAGAGAGAGAATCAGTGTCCAAAAGCATTGTGGCAGCTGATTAAAAAGGATCAGCATGGTGAAGGGCAACCCCTTGAGCTACAGGTCTACCTGGCCTTTCTCAATAATGTGCTGAATATCTTCCATGATGTTGTTCTGCTGTTGGAGGGACAGGATGGGACTGTCTGTGAGCTATATGATATAATGTTCACGCTCAAGACAAAGCTCCAACAACGACTAATTGATTCCTTCTTTGGAATGGAGGCCAGTGCTCTCCTCCAAGAGTTTCCAGACCAAAAGGCAGCAACAATCAGAAATGATCTTTCCAACTTCTACAACGTTGCACTCAACTACCTGGAAAAGTGGTATGACTTCACAGACGACAACTACCAGAAGAATGTTGCATGCTTGGCACTGAAGAGCAGGTTCACATTCTCCCAGCTCAGTGATGCGGTGGAGGTCTTAAAGATCAGAGGGAAACTGGACATGGATGAACTGTATGATGAGTACTGTGTGACTCTGCCACGCCAGCAGGAAATTGTGGAGAGAAGAGCTCCTCTTCTGGAGAAGTGGTCCATCTTGCTTAAAGGCACAACAACACCAAATATGACTGCTGTTGCATCCTTTCTCTTCAGCATCCCCATCACCAATGCTCCAGAGAGAGTGTTTTCCCTCATGACTGCTGCATGGACCGACCAGAGGAACCGTTGCTCTGTGGAGCTTATTAAGAGTGAAATCCAAGTCAAGACCAACTTTGAATACAGTTGCAAGGAATTCTACAGCTATGTTCTCAAGCAGAAGGCCTTATTGGAAGCAGCACGCTCAAGCAAAAAGTATAAACCCAAGAAGAACATCTAAGGTAAGATAAACATTGTTTAAATAGAATAGTTTATTGTGGGCTCTGGGCTAGTGTGGTGCTAGATTTTAAATTTGTGCTGCTATTCTTGTGTTTCACTCACTGCCAGGTGCTTTCTATGGTGCTGAATGTGCATTCCCTGTGTGGGGCAGGCCTGCCTACACACAGTTGTTGCTGTGATGGAGAACACTGAAAGACTTGTGATGGACAAAACCTAAAATGTTTCAGCCTGGTGCTTTCCTTGGTTCTGGAAGTGCATAGCCTATGTTGCTATGGTGGACAAGTTGGTTTACAATTTCATTTATTATTAGTTGTTGTTCCCTCCAGTCCTGACCAGTTTTGATTTATATTACTGATTTTATTTATTTTATCTATTTTGTTTAATGTTGTGCCTGTCTAATTTGAAAAGAATTTGCAGTAGTTGGCTTTGTTAGGAGGATGCTGCTTTGGTAAAGTTTAATTTTCTTTGTTAATATACTAAATTGATACTGCTCTTGCTGCTCTACATGTAGACTTGAAAGTTGACTATCATAGAGGGCTGCTTGATCGATTGTGCAATCATAACTCAGAAATAAACAAAAAGGACAAGTGCTATGCTAATAGTAGGTAGGTCAAATATATCCACCCCAACACCTATGCACCGGCGGATGCCTGACATCATGTGCCAAAAATAGCCAATCTACAAGCTCAAAACACATCCCACTGCTTTATGAGCTTGTATATCGGCTATTTTGGTGCGTGACACCTGTGCAGTCAGTTAAATATAAATCAAGCCTTATTGGTGTTTCCTTGGTACAAGGTAGACATTCTTTTGCACACACTATTGTGTGTAATAATGAGTTCAACGGCACACGTGTGTAGGAGTGCGTGTTATCTGCTTGTGCATGTGCATGATTGTGTGTGCATGATTGTGAGTGTTTTTGTGTGTTTGGTTCCTGCGTGTTTGTACATTTGTGCACGGCACTGCACGCGCGTTTCCTCGCCCTGTGATGCCAACCTCTCCACTCCCTCCCAGCTCTGGCCAGGCACGACCCATCTGTCACATTCCTCCTTCCATCCATGCATCCCTCCATCCCTCCCCCATGCTCTGTCCATCCCTCCCCCTGCGTGCCCATCCCTCTTTTCCATCCCTCCTGTTTTTTCTCTCCATCTCCATCCCGCCTGTCTGTGGTCCACTCATCCTCACCATCCTCCATCCCTCTCTCTCTCTCTCTCTCTCTCTCTCTCTCTCTCTCTCTCTCTCTCTCTCTCTCTCTCTCGTTTCTGTCTCTCTGCTCGTCTCCCTGCGTTGGACTTGTCTCTCTCTCCCTTCTCTCCTACCGGTTCCTGTTCTCTCACTCCTTGCTTGTCTTATATCTTCATTGCCCTTTCTTCTCTATATGCAACCGGCAATGTGTGTGTGTGTGTGTGTGTGTGTGTGTGTGTGTGTGTGTGTGTGTGTGTGTGTGTGTGTGTGTGTGTGTGTGTGTGTGTGTGTGTGTGTGTGTGTGTGTGTGTGTGTGTGTGTGTGTGTGTGTGTGTGTGTGTGTGTGTGACTCTAGATTGATTGAACCACTTAGTTGTCCTATACTTAGTTAACTGGATTCCTGAGGCCTCTATAGGACCCCTCCTGTGAAACTAGCCAAATATTTTCTCAGAACGTTCATCCCAGAATAGAGACGCTATAGGGTCCATGTGGTTAATTGATTGATTGACTGACTGACTGACTGGTTTACATGTGGACTTTCCAGCCAGAGACATGGTTGGTCTTACACCCACCCTGTGTGATCCGTCTAATAGGCATCATCAAAAACAAAACATCATGTGGCCTTAAAGCGTGTTTCCATTCTGGTGCCTGACCTCAGGCCAGTGTGAGCCCTGAGGCCCTGTGTTACTGCTCCATGCTGAACTGGACTGATCCAATCTGGGTTAGAGAGACAGGGGTCCTGCCTAGGGAACTGTGTGTGTGTGTGTGTGTGTGTGTGTGTGTGTGTGTGTGTGTGTGTGTGTGTGTGTGTGTGTGTGTGTGTGTGTGTGTGTGTGTGTGTGTGTGTGTGTGTGTGTGTGCGCGTGCGTGCGGGTGTGCATGTGTGCTTGTGTGCGTGCATGCATGTGTAGCAGTGTAGGGGTGTAGCCCGGGGTGTACTGGCATTGGCGTAAGTTGGATTATTGAAGACAGCTTGGGACCATCTGTATTGTGGTGGTGGAGAAGGAGATGGGAGGGGAAGGGAATGGAATGGAAGAGGAGGAGAGGAGACGCTCTGTTTGGGAAGTGACAGAAAGAGAGAGAGGCAATGACAACGTGAGTAAGGGACACAGGAACCACTGTACAGTATCACTTATAATTGCCTATTATTATAATCTGCTAAACCAGAAGAAATGATTTCCTGTTGTACTAACCAGATGTCACTGGTTACTCTCTGACACATATTCTGTCTATTGTCCTCAACCCGCTGTGGTTTTAAAAGCCTCCACTTTAACCACATGAATACTAGCGTCTCTATTGATGTCATAATAGACGAACATAGCAGATACTTTTTGGTGAAGTTGGAAAAAGGACCCTCGTGGGACCCTGGGCAACAAAGTATAGGGTTTAAGTCCACTTCAACCATATCATACATAAACAGACCACTGGCTTCATATTTAAAGTTTGTTTAAATTTTCTGCAAAGTAATTAAAACGCTACCTATAAAACTTACCTGAATTGAAGTCAGTATTGGCTAGACATCATTGCGTGCTATAAGTCTTTTTCTTCTTTTCTCCAGGGACTATTTTTGGCTTTTCGAATCAATCTACATTTTAAAATGCATCACGTTTAACAAAGAAACATACTGTGCAATGATCAGAATCAGAATCAGAATCAGGTTTATTGTCACATCACAGGTTTACAAGGTA
>NC_139950.1:30124027-30436527 GCF_963454915.1 Gymnoscopelus microlampas | reverse complement strand
ACACACACACACACACACACACACACACACACACACACACACACACACACACACACACACACACACACACACACACACAGGCAGATATACGATCTTAGATACTACACAGGTTATATTTGTACACTCAAGAGTTGAAATGGATAAAGGAACGCTGGCGATTTAACTATGTACATGCATACAGGAGTAGTGTAAAATATGGTCCCCAACTGACAGATAGCTATCTGTCCATCAATGTGTGTGTGTGCGTGCGTGCGTGCGTGCGTGCGTGCGTGCGTGCGTGCGTGTGTGTGTGTAATATCATGCTATCATCTATTTTATGTAGCAATAGAATTCATTATTCACACACATAAAAGACACACAGACACAAAGGCACACACACACACACACACACACACACACACACACACACACACACACACACACACACACACACACACACACACACACACACACACACACACACACACACACACACACACACACACACACACACACACACACACACACACCTAGCCCAGTGTAGTCTACCACACCCCTCTCCTCTGGCTGACCCCCATCTGCTGCCTCCCTGGGGAGCATGTGTGTGTGTGCGTGCGTGTGTGTGTGTGTGTGTGTGTGTGTGTGTGTGTGTGTGTGTGTGTGTGTGTGTGTGTGTGTGTGTGAGATGGTGGGAGGTCAGGGGAGGGGGCAGGCAGGCGTTGGCTCAGGCCGGCCCTCGGTCAACAGCTGCTAGGCTTCTCATGCTGTGGTCCTGGCCACGGCAGGGCAGAGGGGTATAGAGGCCAGCAGCTGGGCCGGGAACAAGGCAAAAGGCTAAGGGCCAGAGAGGATGGGACCCGTTGGAGGAGGAGGAGGACGGGGTATCCACGTTCTGGCCAAGCCTGGGACTGGGTCAGGGGGTAGAATTTGGGGCTTGGGCCGACATAAAGGCCAGACAGACATACTTGGGGCTTTGGATGAGAGAGAGGAAAGGGTAGCAGCAGGTGACAGGGTGACGATGGGGCCAGAGATCAGAGTTGGTACAGGTTAGATCCCGATTTTGGAGAGTCCCAGCCCAACAATTACAGATGTTTTGACCAGCATTTTGTCAAATCAATTTATAATAAAATTCTGAAAACGTGAAATCAATTCTAAAATAGCTAAATACAAGCTCACAATGTGCAGCAAAGCGAACCATTGTGAGATCTATATATCTAATTATATATAGTGCTATACACAAAATAGGGACGCCAGGTTGAAAGTGGTTACATTTCAGAACACACAGGCTGCATAATTGCCAATACCGATGTTGTGAAGTCAAACAACGATCGATATATCGGCCAGACCAATACAGTCCTGGGCCAGGCTTGGCCGATAATCAGCCTGGCTTCTAGCACAGGTTTACAATAGGGATGTGTTTTCAACTTTTTTCTGTGTTTATGTATTTTCATGATAAAAGTTGCCCAGGATGCAGATTGTGGCCCCTGGAAACTCAAATGACAGCATTTTGAATCACAGAGAACTGCATTAGTTATGTTTGCCCCTTAACATGGCAAACGTATACCACTTGTTCTCCAAGTGGGGTCTGGGGATCCCCAGGGGTCCTTGAGGGGATTCCATGGGGGTCCCCAGAAATATTAGGAATAGTTTAAAGTAAACACTGTCAAGGTATTTCTAAGCTCGACCCAAATGCAGGAAACCTCGATCAGACTCTAACTCTAAGTGCAAACAATGTCTTTATTCCCCAGTCCTCACAACACTCAGTGAGGCAAAACTGACAGCAAACACAGGTTCAAATGAAACAGAGGATCCAAAAAACCCTCACAGGGAGAAACAGGGATATATATACACAGGGAACTAACTAGACACAGGTGAAACGCAGGCTGGGGCAAACAGGATACAGGTGACTCAAATTAACAATAATCACAGGTGATACAAGACAGATAACAGCTACAAGGACAGGAAACACAAGGGATATTACTTCAAAATAAAAGGAACACAGCAGTAAAGTAAAACCTGAGTACACCACAGAAAACAGAAACAATAAAATGTCACTACAAAATAAAACATAGAGACAGATCCTGACACACTAGCCCTATTTTATTTTTTCGTCTATTCAAACAGGTCTATCTTCTCTCATGGGGATCCAAGGCTCAACATCTTTGCAAATGGGGGTCTGTGGTAAAAATGTTCATTTGGGGGTCCTTGACATGGAAATGACATGAAAATGCTTGCGAACCACTGGTTTATTCCATGTGAGGTAGTGCGGGTAATCTGTGGGGAGGCTGTATAGGCTAGTGTGTGTGTTGAGGGGACAGTAGTGCTGAGCGAGGGGGGGGGGGGCTGACATGTGAGGAGGGTAGTAGGGGGGAGACAGCTGTTAACAGCCTCAGCAGTCACACAACAACAGCAGCAGCATTCACACATCTGCTGCACCCAGCCCTGTTTTACTGGCTGCCAGGCCACCGCTTCAGGCCGGGGGGTGAGGGGGAAGGAAATAGGAGGAGGGAAGAGCTGCGTGTGTGTGTGTGTGTGTCAGAGAGAGAGTGAATAGAGGTGGGGTGGGTGAGCAAGTGAGCAAAATCAACTTTATTGTCTGTCACAGAGAGACACATGACACCTGTGACTCATGCATTCCCCGGGGGAAGTTGGAGTGAAGGGTCAACTGGAACAGAACAGGAAGGCGTCACCTTGCTCAAGAGCACTTTGGCAGCTCCCGTGGTGGGGAGTGTATGAACTGTTGGTTATCCAGCATTCAGTATCAAAGTTTAACCACTTGAGGCCCATTTCATAGTGTATATAATAATCTATGAATGCGCAGAATCTCGGCGTGAACCTTCTGACCAATTACGATACTGTGACGTCACTGACGTTGATGACGAGGGACAGAGATCTCCATATATGGGCATTAAAGGGACGCAGACCGATGGGTATAACAGGTACAACAGGTATCGTATAACTGGCGGGGCATGTTCCCAACGGGCATCGGCCTAGTTTCAAACATTTTCTAAAATAGCAAAACAAGCGCATAATGTGTTGCATCATAACATTTTAGGATAATTATACGTTTTTGTATAGTTGAATATATTGCCATAACAATATGTGGTTACATCTTAAGTGCATAAAGTGAAAGTGCGCAGTGATTTTAACCAGCCTATATCAACAAGCAATTTAACGGTAAATATATAGTGAGCATGCCAACAGATAACTGGATGTTTGGGATGAGACTGCTGGCGCATTTTATTTTATTTTTTGAGGAATTCTCTGACACACTCTGAACGAAGTCACCCATGACTAACCAAACACGAAAAGAGAGCCAGAGAGACATTTTGCCGTTTTTCAACTAACATGGAAAACCTACAAAGTGAGATACAAACACTCAGCAAGTAGGCCTGAATGCGTCTTAACTCACGCCACAGAGAAATAAACAAGCTCTACTATCCAACTCCATCTATTAGCTACATTGTCAAATCTTGAGTGTTTAGGCTATTTAACTCAGCTTGTACAAGTGGCCATTTGGTTCCACTTCTACACTCTCAGAGTTAAATAGACACCTTGTGGCAACACAGGACAACTTAATACACTGCAGCGAAAAATGCAACAGCTACAGTAGCATGGATGATGTCTACTCTACAGGTTTTCTACTGCGTGTACTGTAGCGATATCATGTAATCATCACGCTAAAGCGGTTTCTGAACACAAAAGATGTAAAGGAGAGCACAGACAGAGAGGAGACTAAGGACATTAAGAGATGAATACATGGACAGTACATGTTGGTGTGTTGGACTAACACAGTCACACAACAGGCACTGTAAAGGGTCCATTTGGTTAGATCTGTATAGAGTTACAAATACTGAGAGGATTTTACTGTGTGGCTTAAATGTTCTATTGTCATGTAGAGGCCTTTGTGTCCGAGGTGTCTTCTGTCCTGGGCACACAAAAGGAACACCGCTGTGCATAAGAATAGACATACATAGAGATTAGAGAAGTCGTGCAGAAAAGAGACCGTTTGTGGGGCATCTCTGTGCATGTGGGCGCGAGCATGTGTCTCTCCCAGCCAGGGCTGGGCGATATGGACAAAATCAAATATCACTATATTTTTGAGCAAATATCGATATCGATATTGTGACGATAATACAAAAAATAAGAAATTCTCTGAAATTTTCCAAAATAGCACATCTACAAGCTCACAATGCGTCGCATTTTTTTTAAAGAATAAAATAAGGCTTAAAGGAGTAGTTCACCCAAAAAAAATGTTATTTTCCATCAATTAGACATCCAGCGGAGTGTCCCGTATAGGAGACTCAAAAATCAAATTACATAATTTTAGGTTTAGGCATAGTTTCACTGAGGTTAAGTTTAGGAATAAGGTTAGGTTTAGGCATAGTTTTTCTGAGGTTATGTTTAGGAATACCAGGTGGCGACCGGATTGACCCTGGGGTGAGCGTGTTTTGGGGCGAGCGTTCTTGTATTCGGCTGAAGGATGAATGTCATTTGGTTGTCCATTAAACTCCGTTTCCTCTGCCAGAACAATGCAGAGGCTGGGGCAGGACAAAGAGCCTTCACTGTGTGATTCAAATGTGACAGGGGGGAGCGGGGAGAGGGGGGGGGGGGGGGGGGTAGGTAGAGGTGAATCGGAGAGGCGAGTTCTTGTTGAAGGGACATCACGCGAGTTGGATGATGAGGGGTGAGGCCTGTGTGTTACAATGCCGCCGCGACTCGACCCAAATCGCCAGGCCCCCCGACCACAGGGCAGGGCAGCGGTGCCCGCAGGCCTGCTGAGGCGGGCACTAACCACTCATCAGCATAGTCACACAGTTCGGAGGAAGTCTAGGCCCGGTGCCAGCTGCCACTGTGTGTGTGTGTGTGTGTGTGTGTGTGTGTGTGTGTGTGTGTGTGTGTGTGTGTGTGTGTGTGTGTGTGTGTGTGTGTGTGTGTGTGTGTGCGTGTGTGTGTGTTGCATGGACAGTGTTGAATGGTTGTCACCTGGAGCGCATGCATGTGTGTGTGTGTGTGTGCGTGCGTGTGCGTGCATGTGTTTCAAGGTGACACAATCTATTCAACAGGATGACCTTAATTCTGTATTGGCGTGAAGTTCGGCCAAGCGGTTTGTACACAAGGCCTCCACCCCGCCCCCTGAAGGTCCGGTTTCACAGCCGTCATTCTTTCTTTCACATCAGCCCTCTCGTTGTTTACCACCCTCTTTTCATGTCCTAGGGCCTCTAGAATAGCTGTGTGTGTGTGTGTGCGTATGCGTGTGCGTGCGTGTGTTTGTTTGTGTGTGTGTGGGCACATGCGTGTGTGCGTGCGTGTGTGTGAGAGAGAGAGAGTGAGATGTCTTTAGATCTTGTGGGTGCATTCAGATGTAGGCAAATGTGAGAGGAAGCTTTGGGCAGAGGCAGGGGAATGAGCTCCAGGTGAGGCTGTGGTTTAGGCCTACTACATGTGGTCATGGAGAATATTAATAGAACACACTAACAAACACAAGGTCAAATGTGGACACTCAACAGGTGTGTGTGTGTGTGTGTGTGTGTGTGTGTGTGTGTGTGTTGGGGAGGGGGGGGGGCAAAAGTTCTATTAGATCTAGAAGGTAACTGGAAGACTTGCCCCAAAACACACTCGCCCCCATTCTTTTTTGCGGACCGCTCACCCCTATGACTTGTCCCAAGTGGTTCTTGTATTTTTGTATTTGTTTTACTGAGGTTAAGGTTAAGAATAAGGTTATGTTTAGGCATAGCTTTACTGAGGTTAAGTTTAGGAAGAAGGTTAGGTTCAGGCATATCTTTACTGAGGTTACTACGTTTAGGAATAAGGTTAGTTTTAGATACAGTTTTACTCAGAGGTTACGTTTAGGAATACCTGGTGGCGACCGGTGTATTCAGAATAGGCTACTGTAATTTACATACCTGCTATATTTATCATATAAAGAATTATTTATGTATATTACGGTATATTGCTACATTTAATTTATTTGATTAGATTTACAATAATTTTACACTATTCTAGCCGTATACATTTTATGTTGTAAAACACTTTCTCGCTTGCCACGCGGCTAAATAGTATTTTTGCTAGATTTCATTTTTAATAGAGTAATTTGAACTGTCTGATAGACATGGAAATAGAACATGACAAATGGCTGGTGAGAAAAAAAAACTTGCTTTCAAGTAACCTTATTTCCTAAATGTATGCTCCTTCTCAGGATTTCTGTGGACAGACAGACCCAATCTGCTCTACTTTAGATTATCTGGCTACAGAGACTGACTTTCAACGCTCATTCACGGCTAGATGGCTCCCTCTAGTGTTTGTGTAAGGAACAATGTAAGCCGGTACTAAATATTACAAGTACGATTTGATTAATTTGTTGTAATCATCGTTCAGGTGTGAATATTGCCCCTTGATTGGTAGTAAAAATATCTTGTAATTGCAAAGAGTAATGGAAGTACTGTACAAACGATGTTGAATAATCATGAACACGCACAGACACACGCCAATCACTGTACAATATATTATGCTCATTCTCACACGCATATGTACGTACACACCCATAATGTCAAAGCATACTGAAGTGAACACCATATTGTTTACTAAAGGCTACAATAACAGCAGTAAGGTACCATACAGTACATCTATTTACATGTAGAGACCTAAAACAGTTGCACCGTACAGTGCAGAACTCAACTCGGTACACAAAACCCAGAAGAGAAGAGAGACTGACAACTCACTGACATATTTGTGCAAATATGCGTTTGTTACCATGATCGGCACTGGGAGAGGTTTGGAGTGGGATGGTCCAAGTGGGAAGTGTAGTGCTCAGCAAATAGATCTACAATCTCACCAGGCATCGTGGTGAGCTTGTGTATCTGCTATTTACTGCATGCAACACAGTACATAAGGACCCCATTTGAAACAAGCCGTTAGGCTTTCATGGGCTTTTTAATCCTATTTAGTTGACCTTGTATTAAACTGTACTTTCATGTGCTTTTTTTCTGCAAACTTCTAAATAAAGTATTCAATCAATCAATCAATCAATCAATCAGCATGCAACCAAGTATAAATGAGGCTTTAGTGGATCTGCAGTGTCAGTGTGAACTTCACCCTGGTTCCTTGAATGATGTGGACATAACATTTCTCCTCTGGTTTGTTTGAATGGCCCTAGCACACAAATATGTATGAAGTCTCATATTGGCGCTTACAAAATAATAATAATCCTAAATGCATAATTACATTTTTCCTCATGCAAAACAATCTTGTATTACTGACCATATGGTATCCCCGAGGTACTGATTTAATGTGGTAATTCAGGACACGTTAATCACAAGAACATCTTGACACCACACATTTGGATTTGGAAATGAGCTTTTCTAACTCTGGCAGGGCACAGCTTTTCAGCTAGAACCTTTTCAGAGTTCAATGTCAGAAAAATGAAACAATTTCCTAAACTTACCATGGCCACACATTAATATTATATCTTCAGGAAGTGAGACATGTGAAACTGTATGCATACTGTATGTTACAGGTTGTACCATGACCTTTCAGACACGGTCTATGGGCCAGTCTGGTCAAGCAACTCAGTCTGTGTTGGAGGCCATACAATTTGAGCCAATAAAGCCAATATGCAGTTGAAAGCCCACAGCTCAATCATAGCTCTTAAATAAATAAATCCTTAAATGTTAGCCTTTGTCATGCCCCAAAGAGTTGTCCTGCCAACATGGTCGACAAAGGAGATAAGCTATTTCAACTAAGTAGAGTGTCTATCACTCTCCTTCCAACTTCACCCAAACACATTTCATACACAATTCTTTAGCACGCCTAAAACCTCCTTTCATGCAAATGCACCTGAATTTGGCTTTGTGTAGTCTTGTAAAGGGATCGCACACTGGCAATGTTTTAAAAGGTGCCATTAATTAATGAGATTACACAGAAGCCACGCAACATAGAACCACCCTACACACATCTCTCACCAGAGTTTAATTAGTGTGTGTGTGTGTGTGTGTGTGTGTGTGTGTGTGTGTGTGTGTGTGTCGAAGTGAAGACTAAACACTTGCACACTGGGGCCAATCTGGCCCAATCTGCTATGTATTTGTGTGGTGTGTGTGTAGTGAGTCTATGTACACATTCATTAGTCTTAACCGGGTGCCAAGGCAAAGTCTGCCCTGAAGACTCAGGACAGGGTAGCATGAGAGAGAGAAATGACGATAGAGCAGGGAAGATTGGAGAAACCCACTCAAACTTTTCTCATCAACTTTTTGAAATGTGCCAGCTTGACAAAAACAAAAAATTAGACCATGTACAGGGAATCAATCTTCCACAATATATAGCCTAAAAACAAGCCAACACCATGCTATTTTTTGATAAAACTCAAATCAGAAAACAAATCTAGTACTAGAAAATCAATCTTATTTTAAGACTGACATCTTTGTTTCTCAAAACTACGCAATGGATTTGGGGGGGGGGGGGGGGGTAACATAGCTTGGAGGTACATGGTTTACAGGCAACAGTAACTGGGTAGTGAGCAGCATAATTATGAAGATTGTTTTAAAATCCCTTTCGTTCCATATTCAGTGCAAACATTTTCTACCAGACAGCATTTGGTACTATATATGCAAGGCAAACATAAGACATGGATTAAATATCATTGATAATGATATCCCTTACTTTGTGCAATTTCTATATGAAGTTCTAAACCCAAAAAGACATCTTGAAATTGCTTAACGTTTACCCAGCAATCAAAAACATTTCTTTTCAAAATGTGGAAGCATTCATGTAATGTGAAATGGCCCATATTGGAATTTCTTTTCACTAAACGGATTAGTTAATTACAAACATTTGATTATTAATCTTCTGTTCATTGTTTAATCAATTATTCATTTAATTATTTCACCCCATAAAGTATTAAGTTTGGGTACATTTCTTCCCCCAAAACATTGACAGACAGACAGACAGACAGACAGACAGACAGACAGACAGACAGACACACACACACAAAATGGTACTGCACGCACCCAATATTAATCAAAGCAAAGGAGTAACTCTAAAGTATGAATAGGCTTAATATTATGTAACATAAAATACATGTTTGGCTAATGATTCTGTGAACTCGGCCCTGAGAATGGCACTTCAAAATGTTCACATTTTGAATTAGTGTCTGCCTAAAATATTACAAATAAACGGAATAGAAATCTTTCTACTTGTAAAATGGCACTGAGATACATTCCACTGTTTTCTCTGTTAAGGACCAAGTCATACCATGAAGCCTTTTGAATAGAGATTGTGGATGAAAAATGTAGCATATCCCTGTCAAAATGTACATCTGTATTAGTAAGAAAAGTCACAACAAACTGGCCCATGGGACGGCTGGGGTCATTTGGGCTTGGACCTGCACAAAAATCACTGTAATATCTTTCTCATGGAATATATGGATCCTAGTGTTTCTCTGCTAAAGTTAAAGTCTCCTTCTAGCAAATTTATCTTCCCGTTTTTAGCCCTCAATTTATCCACAAAACCGCATACAGGTTGAGGTTTTAAATGGTATGACATGCTTTAGCGACGGCTATGGCATCCAGGCGGCCTAGAGGGTCGATATAAAGTGAGAATGTCACCGGGGATAACCCTATGTCACTTTTAGCCAATTACCTTTTCAAGGAGCTTAAAATGTATACAGGTTGACATCTGAAAACATTTAACAGCCGGAAAAAAAGAGCCACCCCCTTTCAGGCTAAGGTTGTTCAGAGGGGGGATGGTCCTGGGACTCTAGAATGGTGGCTATGCGGGCATAATTCAGTAAATCATCTATGATGGGAAAAGCCCCAATATTGACTCTCACCTGTACTCCCCACTTGTCTTGTTCACCGTTAACAGCACAAGGGATAGCTACCTCAGACCCTGTATATTGGTAAATGAGAATCTCACTTGTTGGCATAACATATATTGTGACATAAAGGTTTAGTCCAGATTTTCCTTCAGCAGCCATTTGTCACATTATGGGGAGATGTCTGAAGTTAATGGACTCGAAAATGGCTTGCCAGCACTGGTGGCTTTCTTCATTGGAACCAATGTGTATTGCTAGGTAAAAAACATTTATCTAATTTTTAGATGAACTTAATTGCCAATACAGAGACGTTCTGCTCCTGACCTTTTCAGTTGGGATAGGCTAAATGCAGTCGACAAATGAACCCATGAGGATAAATAAAGTATAAAACTTAACTTTATCCCCACATTGTGACAAGTGACTGATACATAATTATTTAAAATACCAAGGGACCATCTGTGCCAAGTTATTCCTAGTTTTTCATAAGCACCTATAGTGCAAGGACCATTTTACATGGCTTACAATGGAGTGGCACAGCATGGTTTCCAACACACACAGCAAAGGTTAACACAAATACACTTGGAGCAACAGCCGATAACCAACCCACGTTCCGTGGGCAGTTTCTTTAGGGAAGCAATCCTCTGTGTGTGAGTGTGCGGGGTAGTGGAGTCCTTCGCTTGAAGTCCATGATAGTTTAGTGGCATGTGTACGTCTGTGCGCGAGGGCACTGAATATGACATGCACAGGGGCGAATAAAAGACAAAGGCAATGATCCGAGGGTGCGCGGTAGGAAGTGTAAGATGCCGTCTTAGGGCTTCGACAGAATCCGTTGAAGAGACACAAGGAGCTGTTGGTACAGGGATGTCAGTCTGATGGACTCTAATCTGGTAGGGTCCAAGCAGACTAGCAGTCCGACTTAGTGGTGCAACAGTAACTGTGGATGTGAAGGCCATATCCCTCGCCCCTGTGGTGTAGAGCTGAGAAAGGCGAGGCCGGCCGCGTATAGGGAGTGTTAATTTAGCGTGTGGTTTGTTCTTCGCTGCATGTCCCCTTTTGTTTTTGTCCCGCCTAAAACAGCTGGATCATGGATTCCCTGGACTTCCCCACTCCAATCCATTTCACTGAGGAAAACAGAACCAACATGTACATACAGGTTACACTTCATTGCTAGACCGTACCTTAACATTGCACAGAAAGGGTTTGTGTAAACAGAATATTTTCTGAGAAAACTCATTTCTAATGGGGGATTATGATTCTTCTGACAACATTGTACAGTATGAAAAGAACATGGTTGTTTTTGCATACATTTGTGCTTGTGTGTGTGTATTTGTGTACCTGGCACTCCCACATGTTCCTCGATGTAGTTGATGTATTTCTGGGCGTTTTCAGGCAGTTCCTCAAATTTCCTGGCGGCCGACGTGTCGCTATTCCAGCCGGGCAGTGTCTCATACTGGACATCCACGCGATGCAACACCTCCTGGTTGGCTAGAATGGGAACAACATATGATCTCACCGCTTGGAATGGCACACAAGGATATGAAGTTACTGAAACGGCAGCAGAGCCGTTTATTAATTTGCTAGTAGAGCCCACTTTCAAGCTGGCTTCCCTATTTTGGGCATGTCATTATAGACGAAAAGTTTTTCTTTTAAAGTACGGGCCCGCCCCCTTTACCTACTTTTCTGTGTTGAGAACCAAGCAAGTTTACTAGAACTATTTCAAGCGGAGTCCTATATATATACACACGGAGATAGACAGGAACGCCCACAAACGTCACATCCGGTTTTAGCGTGGGGAAAATATTGAGTTTGGCTCATAGAAACCAACGACCTACAATGCCGAAGAGCTGCTGTGTTAAGTTCTTACCAGGCGACTCAAACAGATAGCTGTAGATACCTTGGTCCAGTCCTTAATAATATAAGGACAACAATCCATTCAGTTTTTTTTGTCCATTGGCAACAAGGAATCAATGTTGCAAAGACATTGCAATTAATTTAAAAATGGCTATTCTATTAAAACATCTGAGTTGAAAATCACGTAACTCCCACTGTAACTAACGAGAGTGAATCAATGTTTTCCCCCATCGCTGACTCCGCCCCCAGCTATGACGCGCTGATGACACTACGCCGTGTTCATGTATGTAGTTCATTTTACAAGAAATAACAAAAATTGCCAGTCTAGCTCACAACGCGTTCAATTGTAGTTCGGCTGTTTAAAGAGAGTTGCCTCAGTAGATTACCTAACTCCTTCATTCTTTCTTATGGAATTAATTTACACAGCTGTGGTGTAAATGCTGTGTAAACAACAGGGTTTAATACTCCTGACTTAGACCTACAGTATACGCACCTGGGAAGTGAGGTATATTTTGGTTGTCCACTTTATAAGCAATGCCCACTTTGATCTCAGGGAACATGTCAAGGATGTCCAGTTTAGTGACTGCAAGCCTGGAGGACAAGAGTGACATGAAGGTCAAACACACGCACACTCACACACATACACACACACACACACACACACACACACACACACACACACACACACACACACACACATAGCATATATACAGTACTGTATACACAGTTACTAACCCTAATTCTAACCCTAAACCTAAAATAGCCCCTCATATAAAGAAGTACAATGGAATAACACACACATCCTGTATGAACAATAACACAAATACACACATAGGACAAAAAGACACGTTACAGACAGACATACATGTACAAGGCACTTAGAACTCACGCTGTGAAGCCGTTGATCATGTGGGCGTATTTGATGAGCACCAGATCAAGCCAACCGCATCTCCTCTTCCTGCCTGTGGTCACGCCCACCTCCTTCCCCTTGGTCTGAAGTAGCTCTCCAATCTCCTACAGAAAACCAAAGGACAAAAGGTTTGCACGACCGAATTCTTTGTGGCACAGTACCTTTACCCCGCTGACCAGTCTGTTTAAGCTGATTTAAACAATGCAGTGTTTGTTGTTCATTCCCTGTTTGTAAGTGAAACAGTAATGTTGTTGGATCAAACCAGATTAAATTAAGAAATTGTCATGATGCCATCATAGGACAAACAACTACACAGTGCACACAGAACTACACAGTGCACACAGTATGAATCACCAGTGAGAGTATGAGCTAACATGTAAACTTCTTGCCAGCTTCTTCCATGCCCTTTCGGATGTGGGTTATGTGTTATTCCCTCAAGTAAAGTCTGCGACAATGCGGACATAAATTGTGCATATAGGCCACAAAAAGTGTGTCCTCTGCATTTAGCCCATCCTAGGTATTAGGAGCAGTGGGAGGCCCAGGGACCAGCTCAAGCTTCAAGGCCAGTGCCTTTGTCAAGGACAGTTCCTTGACACGCATAATGTATATCTTTTGGTGTGGGGGAAAACCAGAGCACCAGAAGGAAACTCCTGTGAATACAGGGAGAAAACAGGGTGACCGCAGTGGGGTTTGAACCCAGGACATTGCATGTATGTACTGAAGTTAAATTTCACTAGTAAATGTTCCTACATCTGTTGACTGGTGGCAGTCAGTCCAGTAGATGGTGCTGTTTTAAAACAAACTTATGTTTGGCTACTTCAGGGGTCTCCTGGATTCACATTGTGAATTCAAGTCTTCCTTTGAGCATGGAATATATGAAGGTACCAGAGAAAGACCTCCTGATGAAAAATATTCTTTGTTTTTTCAGAGTGTTAGATTTTTTTTATTTATTTTTTACAAATTAGGGTATTCATAAATATGGAGATACAAGGGTTCTACCTGACAACAACAATAGGTGTCTGCGTATGCATGTGTGTGTGTTCCCTTACGTTGCACTGCTCTGAGGGAAAAGCGCCGATGCCCACCCTGGTGGTGTAGGCCTTGACCACCCCGTAGACCTCGCCCACATTCTGAGGGGGCATGCCCAGGCCCGTGCACACGCCGCCTACCGTGCAGTTAGATGACGTCACAAACGGGTATGTACCTGCAAAGGAAAACAGAGAGGTCAAACTCAGGAAAAACTGTTGGTTTGTATGTTGTCATGCGACAGTGTTGCAAGAAGATCAGATGCAATGCTTTGTGAGCTTGTAGATTTTCTATTTTCGACCGACATACGATGGAACATAAATTAAGCAGAAATATTCTTCCCGAATATAACAAGGGCTAGGGAGAGAGATGAAGAAATGAAATAAAATGAAATATAAAATAAGAACACAATAAATAAAAATGTATTTAAGAGGACGTGAACAGAACTCAAACTTCTTTTACCAAGAGTGCATTGTCTAGAAAAGTTATTTTAAAGTTAAGGCAATTACACACATTGTCCTACCAAAAATATATACCGGTACACATTTCAGCACAAAGCCTGTTATACAATATGAGATTATAGAACACCGAAGAGGGCTTAGTGCTAAAGAAAACATATCATTTTTTGGGGTTTTCTATCCGTGCCAGGTTTTCCATCATTGCACAACACATGAAGGCAGCAAATTTCAAGACTGAGATATGCAGCATATCCACTCGTGACATGAACTGGTGGAGTGAGGCGTGCTTGTGTTCCACCCGAGAGGATTTAATTTCTCACTGGTCATTTTCATAAAAGCAAGGCATGAGCATAGGACTTGGGGGGAGGTGACGACTGTTGTTTCCATGCAAAGCCCCGTGTTGACAGTGCTGAGTGATTCGATTGTGTGCCTGTCCAGACATGTCCGTCCGACTGGCCTAATCCGCATCCATCTCCCGCCACTGTCAAGGACAGCTCTGACCGGTCTGTCCCTCTGGCCAACACATCCCAGTCAGAACTGCTTTAACAGCCGGCAAATTGTTATCTAACACACCATCATATCCAGTTTGCAGAACCAGTCAAGCTTGATGAGCTAAAATTTGTGTTGGCAGACACTTGCGGAGCTTGCCTGGGTTAATGGGCCAGTTAATCACTAAGCTGTTTCAAAAGAATGAACCACATACACCTGTCAACTGCCAGCACACTAAATGCTCAGTTGAGTTGAATGTAATTTGAGTCTGGTTTTGTTGTCTGTTGTCTGGATTGGACAGTGTTCCTCAGGTGACAGCCACCTTGGTCTTGGGCGTATCAAAAATGTATTGTATAGGTGTAGTGTAAACCATGTCAGAGACTAATGTCATTATATAATATATTACATAATATATTGTTAACAATGTACTTTTATTTAATGATATTGTTATTTACTAAACACAGATTTTGGAATAAAAAAAGGAATCCGCACACTCGATCAAGCTCCTACGGTATTTTCTTTATTGAGATTACCACCCAAGTGACGTTTCAAGCCTGGTAGCTCTTTCTCAGACCAGGCTTGAAACATTGTAAAAAAATAAGATTAAACGTAAAAAACCCTGTGGAGCTTGATCCAGTATGCATACTCTATTCCTATTCCTTTTTGATGTTTGCTTCTGCCCACCGCCTGGTATTTTAAACCTTGGATGTGCGTGCTTTATTTACTTGTTTGTTAGACTTCTGAACAACACATGATCAAAAGGAAGCCACAGAGGAATAGTGGAGATCACTTTGGTGAATTACTGTCTGTAACACTCTTGTAAAGCAGCTATATTAGTGTTTGGCAGACTGATACAAGGCCGTGTGCATAATACTGTGATTCTTAATCACAGGATAATGCCCTGGCAGAATGCTAAGAGCACGTACTGTACTGTATGTGTGCTGTTATGACAACGACTGTGTCAGACCTTGACTGTAATTTAATCTGCTGACTGCCGCCAGGCTCCTGGATAAAAACATGTCTGTTTTGAAACATACTGTAATGTCTGGGAGGCTTGTATGTGGAGGCTGATAACAGTCATTATCTGAAGAAAATGATATTCAAACGAAAGAATAGATGAAGTTATGTTTAGTTTTTTACAAAAAAAGTTCCAGATTTGAAAATGTGGGTGCGCTGTATGTGTTTTCTAGAAAACACCTACTGTACAAAACTGAGTTACAAAATGTTTAACGGACCAACACACTGACATTGGTGCAGGGTGCATTTGTATTCATGCACAGTACAAGTTGATGTCCCAAAGGTTTCAACAGGGAGCATGCACGTCAACTGTGGACACCATATCACTGTAGTAGCTGTTAAGTCAACTCACCATATCTATTAGTTCCAAGCAGGCTTTTTCAAAGCGCATCAGTAAGTAACGTAAGTGTTATTGTAAGTAGAATTTTATCAGGTGGATCCCTTCGGGTCATTTGGTTCCATTTCTACACTACTTAGAGATAAATCAACAGAATCAACAAATTTTACAGTGTACGTGCGCTGTTAAACAGTCATGGTGGAGTACTGACCGAAGTCGATGTCTAGCAGCGCCGCATTGGCCCCTTCCACCAGGATCTTCTTAGGGGGGCCGTGAAGAGCCTCGTACATATAGTACACGCCATCTCTCACCATGGGCTTAATCCTCTCCACAGAGTCCTACATGCACAAACACAGAGTGTTATTCCAAGGAGAGGTTGTTGTTTTGTTTTGTTTCATTCAAACAAAGCTGTTCTGGATTTGATCACCGTTACCTTTAGTGTGAGTAGCTCTCCCTCTATGTCGATCTCCAACGTGGGGTACATGGCCTTGTACTGCTGGGCCAGGAGCTTATACCTGCAACACAAGTCATGATCATCAATACTTAATGTTCTGTGTCTGTTTCTCTCTCATTTCACACTGTGTGCACGCACGCACGCACGCACGCAATTAAAAGGAGCAGAACAGCTTTAAAGTCAGAGATGTAAATGTGCTGTTGTTGTCTGACAGCAGAGATGTGAATGCTCTTGTGCTTTAAAGCCAGAGATGTAGTCTAGTGCTCTGGGACCTGAGATGTGACTGTGCTCTAGTCTAGTGCTCTGGGACCTGAGATGTGACTGTGCTCTAGTCTAGTGCTCTGGGACCTGAGATGTGACTGTGCTCTAGCCTAGTGCTCTGGGACCTGAGATGTGACTGTGCTCTAGTGTTGCGGGACAGACCTTTCCGAGAACTGATCGAAGTCAGCCAGCAGGTCACATATCCTGAGGCCACTTCGCGCCGCCTTGGCAGAGTACACTGGACCAATCCCCTTCTTCGTTGTTCCCAGGCTGAAAGAGAGAGTAATAAATAAATACATAGCCAGTTAAACCATATGACCTTCAATTAAATGAAGTGATGTAACATTCCAACTTTCCTCTTGTGACACATACCCCTTTTCCACCAATATCTTTCCAATATATCATTGCAGTTAGTCAGAAATCTTCGATCTCCAACTATTTTTGTTGTTTTATCGTAAATGAATACCCTATTTCGTCATACGATGCAAAAACACGTTGTGAGCTTGTAGATCTGCCATTTTTGCTATAAGTATTTAGTTATAAATTAAGTGAAAATTATTAAATCTGTTTGAGGATTTTATAAATATTATAATGAATTGCATTTTATAGCGCTTTTCCAAGTGCTCAAAGCGCTTTACAATGGTTCATTCATTCATACAGGGTTGGGGGACATTGGGAGGTGAAGCGGCGAACAGTCGATGCCAGCCACCATGTCCTCACTTTTCCCACATTCACACACCAATGGTGGCAAGCTAGCGCCGACCGACTCCTTGGAGGCAATGTAGGGTTCAGTGTCTTGCCCAAGGACACTTGGACACTAACTCTGGGGGAGCCCGGGATCGAACTAGGAACCTTGTGATTCCCATCCGGCCGCTCTACCGGCCACTCTACCCCTGAGCCACTGCTATTGATCCAATTACAACTAATAAAAAGAACTTGTGACTAAATAATACCTACATTGAATCGATTGGAACTATGTTCCATGTGTACGTTTCGGACAATTCAGAGCCATTTCCAGAATGGAACATTCATTAGAATTGAAATGCAAGGTGATAGGTGAATTGCCTCGTTTAATAGTGGCTCTCCATCTATGTCTCTATTTCAGTATTGTTTTGTCCCATGAATCAAAGGCCCTCCGTACACAACCCCCTCGCACCGGGCAGAACTGCGAAGCTGCAACAGTGAACTCTTTTCCTTATATGATGTGTACTGTGGGGGAGTGTTGTACAAGTATCTCCTCATCCTCCTTTTTGTTGTCTCCATCTCATCCTGCTTTCTGCTGTGTCACCTCTAGGTGGCTACTAGTAGTCACTATGCCTGGTACTCAGTCCGACAATTATCACAATCTGCTGAAAGCTTACAACGACTGGTCCATTCAGACACACTAGTAAGACACACACACACACACACACACACACACACACACACACACACACACACACACACACACACACACACACACACACACACACACACACACACACACACACACACACACACACACACACACACACACACACACACAGTAGCTGGCTGGATGTGTGGGGCTTTGGCTGTTGAGCCAGTAAAGACCACACAGCTCAAGCCAGGAATGCTCTGGGTCCTCTTGGCTTATTGCTCCATACAAGGGGGGCTTAACATTCCCCACATATGTGCTTACAGTTCACTGTCTAATACATGCTTAGTGTGTTACAACAGAATAAATAGTGGAACACTGACACATTGTGATTACATACGGCAGATATTGCCATGAGATTAATAGCATGATATTGTCGCATATTTTGCCATTAAGTTATAATGGCCGTAGACAGAAATTGCGTCCATTCATATCATCTAATTTCACTCGCTGACTCCTTAACCGTTAGGGAGTCAGCGTGTTCCCGGTTCGGTTCCCGGCCGGCCGGACTATTTGCAGAATGTCATCCCCCTACTCTCCCCCCCCTGCACATCTTAAACAGGTGCAGGGTTGCAAAAATATCAAAAAAGTTCAAAAGCTTTGGGCGACTGGGGCCTTCATCAGGGCTTAAATACAAACATATAGGTTGGCTATACGGTAATTACGGTATACTGTATTGTATACCAGGCAACTTGGGTAGGTGTGGTCACAGCTGAGCTACCCAATATTTAATGGCCACACTATTAGATATAGGCCTACTGTATGAGTCCAACTTTTCAACATTTCTTGAGGAAATGCAAACATTGAAGTGTCACCTTGCTATACAGGCACTGTCTGCATTACCCCCTGTCAGTGTCCCTAAGGGTGCAGATGTTAGTACACCAAATGTAGTATAAAGACATTTATGTGCATGATGCACAGTATGTACATATTGAAGGACATCAATATAACATTTATTGGTGAATTAACTGGCAGTAAATGACGCACTCTAATCCTCCTCTGTACAGGATGAGTCATCATACTCACAGATAGAATACAGGGATAAATTAGTCAACCACTTCCTGGCCTTTTTGGAGACAAACAGGAAGATGTGAAAACTCTCATGATTAATTTGACCCTTTCTCTTAAAATATGGCCTGTTAGTCCTACAAATGACTGACAAGCAATGCCAGTTGGTGCCAGACCCTGGACTGAGAGCTTGAGCACAGTGGTGTCACATTATTATTGTTATTCTTTGTTATTTTGATAGGACACTGAACAGAGACAGGAAAAGCGGGCGTGATATGGAATAAAGTGCCTTGGGTCGCGTTCGAAACTATAGCCTTATTCGGACCTCCTTAGACTAACCACAGACTTCCATTATCACAGCCCAGCCTAACAGAGGCTTACCTGAAATTTTCTCGGGCAAAAACCGGGACATGCTGACTTGTGATTCAGACCCACTGTCGCTGGATTTGATGACGTGAGACGGTGGGTCTGACCACGTCAGAATAGTGCAATGGACTTCCAGAAACGCAAATGCTGCCATAGACCAAACCAGAAGTGCATTCAAGAACACTGTTTGCCGCAAGCGATTGCAATTAACACTATTTACTTTCAACATTAGTTCTGGAACAATTTTTTACCAAATGTTAGATTTTGTTCAGTTGATAAATTAATATCCTACTCTGGACTCTGCGGGGATTTGCATTTGCCACCACATCTCCTTACCGCTTGCTACCGTTTGCAAATGTTTAATCTCAAACATAAACAGAGGTATTTTTCCAAAACACTCGCGAACCATACAGTATGCAAATGTTGCACAATAGCTTGTTGAACGCACCTCAACACATATTTCACAATTTGCTGCTGTGGGTGGGTTATGTACAGGTATGCATGCCTGGGCAGCTCCTGACACCCAACCCAATGAAGATGTAGAGTTAACCAGTGACATTCTTACAGGACGGCAGCTCACCGATAGAAAAACAGATAGCAAACAGGCTGGCTTCTAGGACAAAGGCTAAAAAACACTGACTAAACCTTATGACAGAGATGCTTATTGACCAGAATCTGTTTTAGACCACAGGCTTTCAGAGTGGGGGTAGCGACCCCCAGGGCGGCCACCAGGGGGCATCATTGCAAAGGAGTCGAAAATGAAAAGGTGGAAAAGAATCTTTACGTTTTTAATTTCAAATCTAATTCAATTCATAAGATTATTCTAACACTTTCAACATGTCGTCCCTATTTTTAGTCACATTGTCAAAATATTTTTTAAGGGGGGACGCAGCCAAAGGCTATGGCTATTTGGGGGTCCTTGTCATGGAAAGGTTTGGGAATCCCCCTGTCATCCCCCAGCACAGCCTCTAGAGGCCAAATTCCATGTCTTGTGTCAGATGTGGCAATCGTTAGCGATGGCAGGTTTCTTACTTCTTGCCTGCTTGCTCTTGTCTCTGCTGCTCCTGAACGCCATCAACCGCTTGGTGGAAGTCAAACACTGGAGGAGGCAGAGAGAGGACACTCACACTCACACACCGCAGAGAAGACAGCGCACACTCACTCACACACACATACATACAAGTGCCTACACTCTCAACAAACCCACACACAAAAAAAAAAGTCTTGAACAAGACCTTGTGGAACTTACCGATATGGGCTCTATCAGAGATGATTAACCTTTTCGCCCAGCCTTCAAGACCTACAAGCGCGTGTGTGCACACACACACACACACACACACACACACACACACACACACACACACACACACACACACACACACACACACACACGTGTCAAACTCTGTGACAGAAAACTGACATGTTTTGTTGTTGCCATCTGGTTTTGTCCCAAACATGTACTGTATGTCACCCACCTTTCCCTTTGCGTTCATTCTTCGCTGCCTCTTCAAACAGGCCTGGGAGATGGATCACTACCCCGTTACCTGAAATCACAAAGTTTTGAGTCTCTGATTATTCAGAAGTATAGAATCAATTAGTGTGAAATGTTGTAATGACGCTGTTCATTTGTCTGTTTATATGTACAGCATGTGCTGTCTCTTTGCCGACAAATTTGGCTTCCAGAAGATGCTTGACTATGGGCTTTTTTTCATCTTTACTTAATTCATGTGGACGGAAACTAGGTTTTCCACTGAGCAGTAATCAAGAACAACCAAATGAAGAGCAGGAGAGACTAAAAGACAGATGCTCAAGGCTAAAAGAGCACTATATAATATTTAAAAAAACATCTCTCTGGTGGGGTAAGTGAGTCATTATCTGATGAATGGAATTTTGTGTCCTTTTCCTTCCAAGGCGAATGGTACAAAATGGCACAATTTAAAGAATAGAAATTTGCTACGGCCAATTCAGATAGATTACTGAAGTGTTAGAGTAGCCATTAGAATGGCTAGTCAGTCAAACTCAGGTTTTAGTATAACAGCCATATTGATAAGATTTCAGCCATAACGTATCCTCCCTTGTCAGATGGTAAGACTATAAATGCTGGGGAGGACAAGCTCAGTATACATCTAAGATAGCTCAGTATAGTCCGATTATGCAATATTTTATAATTTGCATAACCTGACAAATAGGAACTCCCCATTGGAACCCATTGAAGCTCTCCACTGTATAATGACGATAACACAAGGCTACACTGGCAGCTTTATTATGGAAGCTACATAAGGCACTTTGCATTTTGCCAACAACACCCATAGCATAATATAATCACGATAAACCGCGGCCTCTCATGTATTATTACTTTATTACTAAATCATATATGATCAATATAGCACAGCAAACACACTGGAGGGTTCAGTTTTTATGCACCACATATCTGGAACAAACTCCCAGAAAACTGCAGGTCTACTGCCACTCTTATTTCTTTTAAAACATGACTGAAGACCTTTTAGTTTAGTTAGTATTTTTTACTTATTTTGTTTTTTGCATCCTGATGTTATTTTTATAATTGTGTTTCCTTTGCTTGATGTTTTGTGTAAAGCACATTGAATTGCCTTGTTGTTGAAGTGTGCTATACAAATAAAACTGCCTTGCCTTGCCTTGCCTTAAAGGTTTCACTAACAGTAGGAGAAGCCTATGCTCTTACGGTAATATAGGCGTGTTCTCTAAATGGCATGCGTTACAAATTACAATCAACCGTATGTGCCAAGACAATGTGGAGACCCACCTGATAAAATGCTGACTCACTATTCAGCTATATATGTTGACGTATTGGCAACTAAGCTATGCGTCTATAGTATATTGCTCATGGTAAACTGCAGATGTGAGGATGGCTCAGGGCCAGAGAAAGAAAACAACTTTGACAGAAAGAAACCATTAGCTAATTAAGTTACTGCAGATGAGTGGACCTGTTCTACGCTGCAGGCTGACTCAGTCGCGAATGATGCTCAGTCACTCTTATTGTATGGTAGTAACGCCCTAAAATGGCGGAACATTTGTCCTCATCGATTCAGCAAGAAAAATGCAAGGCAGGTTGACCCTACAAGAACGACCTGCACATGCATGTGGCGTGTATGAATGCATAACTGGGTGTGTGGGGAATGCCTGAGAGTCAATGTATGCACATATATAATACTTGTGTGGGTGTGTTACACACCAATGAATCCGGTGACCTTGGGGTTGATGATTCCGCTGGGTAGGAGGTGGAAGTCATACTCCACTGAATCAACCACCACTGTGTGCCCTGCATTGTTACCTCCCTGCACAGAGATAGAGACAAATAGAAGGACAGGGAATGAAACAAAGTTAATGGAATTTCTGACAGTTTGTTTAGATTAACTTGAAAGGCAGGCTTATACCAGTAGTTGAGCAGCAGCAACAAGCAGTAAGCAGGCAAGCAGCATACATATACTGTAGTGGAGTGCACTGTGGCCTGTAATGTCCTGATTTCTGCAGTCAAATCAAAAAGGGGTGCTTGGTGGCACAGTCAGGTTTCACTTGAATTTAAAGTTACAGAGCATTTCTCAGCACAGGGCAACCACAGTATCGTGGTTAAGCTGTGAATACTAGGCCTAATATTACACCCACAAAACCATAGAGATCAAACCTATTTTATAGTTTTTGTTCTACAGTATATATATATACCTTGGTAAAAAATTCACTCTGTGAATAATTTGTATGTCACTACCTATAATTAGTCCAGGTTAACCCGGCCATTCTCACCTAATCCATACCAGTCTGGTAAGGATGGTAGCATGGTCAGTCACACATGCAAACAACTGCACTGCATAATAGTCAGCAAATCAGTCTATTATCACAAAGACATAATCACTAGGGCAGGTAAAGT
The DNA here is from genome assembly GCF_963454915.1 of Gymnoscopelus microlampas. Taxonomy (NCBI): domain Eukaryota; kingdom Metazoa; phylum Chordata; class Actinopteri; order Myctophiformes; family Myctophidae; genus Gymnoscopelus; species Gymnoscopelus microlampas. Next base: position 30,413,266 of record NC_139950.1, on the reverse strand, counting down.
CACCTCTCAGTCTCACCCTGCCCACCACCTCTTCCAACTGGCGCCCTCTGGGAGGCATTACCGGTCTCTGTCCAGTGTCCACCAAATAAACCCACTGCATTAAGGACTCTGAACACCACGACAGATGTAGATGCACAAAGAGTACTTGTATCAATGTTGGACATTCTTGTCTCTGAACTTTGTCTGGTGACAGTCCATGAATACTGTCTGTTGTGCTAGTTTAAAGTGATATTGATAATGGTCTACTGTATGTTTGATGTTGCTTTTTTCAACCACATTAACTTGTTGAGCAAATTAACCCCCCCCCCCCCCCCCCACACACACACACACACACACACATTTCTGTTGGGTCAGCTGTTGCCTTGCTCATCTGCTAAATAAATTAATATCTCACCTGAAGACGGAGTGCCTCAGTATTTGTTCCCTATAGCCTGCCTCACCACAAGTAGAACTTTGGTTTTCTTTGCACACATTTCTGTGTTGCAACTGCTATTGTACCCTATTGACTCACCTGCCAGTGAGGAGCCCTCACTGGGGGGGATGTAGTGTCTCCTGTTCAACACCCCCCACTGACAGGTGCCACCCAAGCCTGTAGGAGTCGCTAGCGCAGCAACAAAAAACGCCAGAGGCTAATCCCTAGCAGTCTGTCAGACAGCTGGGCCAATAGGCACAAACAATTAGTTTCTGGCTCTCTTGTCTGTGCTACAATTAATAGGCCCATGAAATCTGGAAGTGTAGCACTGATTGAAAACATCATGACAGGTCACGTTGCACAAGTGGCTTCAGATATACACAAGACTAGCAACAGTGGCGGTTGTGAAATAATAGTGTATCAGCGGAAACATTGAGTTGTAGGACAGGAATGCAACAAACCTGATCTGAACTAAAAGTCAAGGATGACAAACAGTCTTTATTGTTCCCTTGGGGTAATTTCGTCCTCTGCATTTAACCCATCGAAAGTAGCAGTGAGCAGCCACCGTGCAGCGCTCAGTGAGAACTCATCATGACATTATCATCGTTGCCTAAACGTATCCAACCAAGGGCCAGTGTATCAGCTACGATGAATGCCTGGATTATACTTTGTTTATTACATACCGTATATCCTTATTTACTCACAGACACATGGAGAAAATAGCAGGTGATCAACATAGCCACCGTGGTAGCTATGTCTGACATACCGTTCCTTCAGCAATGAAGTCACTTACAGTGACAGTGTGTGGCAGCATTTCAGCTTCCACTGATTGGTCAGCTGTTGTGTTATCAGGCCCAGGGCTGATATTAGTTATATCACCCTCTGTCCTTCTATCACTCCCCTCTACCAGGGCAAGTAATAGAGCCCGACCGATGCCAGATCTTTGAGTCCAATGCGGATTCAGATTTTGGAGCTTGTCGCATCACAATGAATTGTGTGCTTGTGGATCGGTTATTTTTCCAGTTTTTCTATATAATAAGGCTTAAGTGATTAAAACCAGAAAATGACAACACTTATACCATATCATTACGATATCAAAATGCCCAAGATCTCATGACCTGAGAGCAGTCATGACAGCTGACAGGCCATGATAAGCAAAATAAGGAATTTACATCTCCCAGGGCTAGTCATTTTTGGCTATGGCTAGTACTACAACAACTACTAAGAGTGGTGCACAATGTGTATTATTTTTTAATCGTCATTACAATATGAATTTCTACCATAAACACACTGATATCAGAAATTCTGAGATTCATGAAGCCGGAAAGTGACAGCAAGAGTTGTAGACCTTTTCCAAACATGACAGACATACTTCTGCTTTGGGCCATGCACTCTGTGTACTCTGTGAAAACGGTTTACTGTAGATTACCAATGTAAACATGCACAAGATGCAAATCTTTTTAACATTTGTTTTTGCTACCTTGCCCCAAGGTATAGTCAATACACGCTATCATTTTTCTCTGTATTGTGCAGCCCTACTACTACAGTGGTGTCTATTGCCTCGGTCACTTTGTCAGGCAACCACAATCATTTTGAGATTCCATTCTGTTCTGAAAGTCTGTTTTTGACTGGAAGAAGTTTTTATTTACATTATGCTGACAACGCAGAATGACCACATTTAAATTGAAATCACACAAGACAGTCATTTTTGTCCCTACAGGAGGGTCACAGTGGCTGCATGTATGTTTCCCTCTTCTGACAACAAGCTGTAGTGGATGCATTCGCTTACTTGCTGGCTGCCCACCTGCTGATCACCCCTAGGTTTCCAGTCAGCCTGCCTGAGCCTGCCCCATCTTGTGACCGCCATGTGCTTCTTCCCATGTAACCTGTGGCCTATAAATCAAGCCATGGGTGTCCGTGTCACAGTGTGCCCTGGGGGGTTATTCCTGGCCACGGCGGTACTCTGAGGCGACGCAGGTTGGAGGAGCGAGGGCAGATGCCTCTCCGTTTTAGATACTTTTACTATGTGTCCATCAAAGCACCATCCCCCCCAGAGGACCCATGCCTGACCATACTCTATCCCCAATGTGGGACAGCAACACTTGTGGAGTTCTGGATCACCTGCTACAGTGGCTTCATAAATGCACTGTACATTGTGTTTGGGGATTAAATTTCTGAAAACTTTCCATATCACACAGTAAGCTCATGTACGTAGTAGGGACTCTGGTTTGCAACGATTTAAACCAAACAAAACAAGAGCCCTTGTTTGCTGTACTACTCTTTGTATGCAAAGCAGGCCTGGAATTTCGTCATTTTAGGGGCAAGGCCACTTGGCCTTTAGTGTTGTCCATTGTTTAGGGCACAAAGGCCAAGTGCCAGGGCAGGAAGGCCATCAATTAAAACAAGATTTTAGTCCATTGAAAGAATTAATTGAATTTAAGGGTTAATGATGTTTAGGTCTCCAGGGTTCATGTGTATGATAGGTAGGGATGCAACAGTTAATCGAAGTAATCCATTTAATCGATTATAAAAATAATTGATAAATTAATCAAATCTAATTAAATGTTTGATTTCTCCTTTGAGCTGATGCACATTGTGAGCTAAAGACATCTTTTGTCTAATTCGCATGTCAGAGAGAGAGAAGGAGAGAGAGAGAGAGAGAGAGAGAGAGAGAGGAGCGAGAGAGAGAGAGAGAGAGAGAGAGAGAGAGAGAGAGAGAGAGAGAGAGAGAGAGAGAGAGAGAGAGAGAGAGAGAGAGAGAGAGAGAGAGAGAGAGAGAGAGAGAGAGAGAGAGAGAGAGAGAGAGAGAGGAGAGAGAGAGAGAGAGAGAGAGAGAGAGAGAGAGAGAGAGAGAGAGAGAAAATAAACACAGATCAACTACTCCAAAGAGAGAGATGCTTGGTCATTCCATTCTTCAGGAAAAACAACGCAAAGCTCCACCAGTTACGCTTGCATGACATGGAATAACAGAGTTACAGAGACAGAGGCTAAAAGGGTGTGTGCAGTGCACTGTGTCTGTGAATGTCTTTATCTCAGAGATGCCTTCATAAAGCTGAAATATCATCGTGAGTAAAAAATACCATACTAGCATCAGTATCATGGAAGCGAACTCTCTGAAACCTCAACACCATCAACTTCACGCTATATGCTCTAAATCTAGACGTCAAGTCTGGGACAATATTACAGAGCCATATTGATTTGTCAACAAATCATACAGGGAAGGAAGTGGTGACATATAGCAGAAGTATGGCCCAAGCGGGGGATAACAGAGATAGTGTTTGGGCTAGTGAAGAAAGCCTTTTTAGCCACAAAGGTGCTGACAGGTGACTTGCAGGAGGACAGCCATGGGGCTGTGACCCTCTCTAGGGGTATGGTTACGGGGCATGACCTAAGTTAGACTGAAACAACAATGTCCCTACTCGGGAGACCGTATGCATACAATGGGGGGCTGGAACGGAGCAACGGACACAATTGTGTTCGCAATCAAAGTGGTAAGCCGGCTGAGGAGGGTGATCTCTGTCGCTGCACTCACTGTCTGGCAACTCCTACAGGTTGGTCTGTGCGCCTTGTTCAGCAGGGAGCAGAACTAGGTCACATAGCGTGTTCCTCCAAATGCACTACACCCTCCCGGTGAAACTCCTCAGTGTCAGGTGAATTGGCTGGTAACTGTGTGTATCGGAGGGGACTTGAATGTCTACTCTACACTCTCCCAAAGACCAAACTGTAGGGGTTAGAAGTGACAGACAGGGACTGTACACGTGGGGTGGTAGTGTTGGGAGGGGGGGGTGGCATAACAACTAAAGTGGGAGGGAAAATGTTTAATCCAATTTTACAATCATGCGTGCTGGGCTTTTCTGCCTACACTCATACACACATGTGTGGTGTAGCAGGTACACCACTAAATAAGACATATATTTCCAAACATGTATTGGGCACATAGTAAATTTGATATGCATGTTGAATTCATGCGTGCAGTACAGCGCTCATTCCCTCCGTTTACCTCATTAGTGAAGCATGAAAACAAATTCAGTGTATAGCCAATGCCCACTGACTGACCAACTCCAAACCTGAAAATGAATTCTTTTTTTTTTTTTAAACGTTTTGTTTATTCGTTTTTGTTATTTTACATACTCATAGGTAGTACAGACATTTACTAAAGCAAATAAGCAAATAAACAGAGTATCTCCAAACAGTGAAGAAAGTAATTAACAAGATAGACTAATATCAGTAAGAAAAAGGATAAGTTGACCTGAAAATGAATTCTCAATAATGCTACTGCCCCCTAACCTTGACTGCCCCCCTCACTTCGACCTGAAACCCCCACGTGCACTCTGAGTTCTTAGAGAGGTGTTTACTGTAAGGAACACCCAGTGGGAAATGCTGGCGAGGCTTGTTTTATAAAAAGATGAACACAATCTCATCCAACATGCAAGCTATTGCTCCCTCACCCGTCAAGCCCACCGACTTGCTGCAACACATTATACCCATCCACCCCCACCCCCCCGCCCCACACACACATACCATGAGAAAGAAGGGGCGTGTGTGAGCTGTGCAGCAATGCTGCCAGTAAGTGGTTTATTTTTACATGCCTCCATCCTTGGCGAGCCCAGCAGCAGTGACAGCTCCTTGACTGTAGAGAATCTTTGCTATGTCAACCTGTTATCAATGCCATGCATAGTGTCAAAGAGGGAAGACTGCTGAGACCTGTTAAGCTGCAAGGGGTTAAAATCGAACCAGTAAACTACCACGGTCTCATTCCCCGTTGCTGGGCTGAACCCAAGCAAACCTCAAAATGCATCTCAAAGGTATCTTGATTTCCCAGATAAGGTTTTATTCATTCATTAGGCAAACTGATACAGTGTTTATCGCCTTTGCCGTTATTAGCCAGGGCTTGACTAATCTCTCAAGATTTTCAATTTGCAATGCCGAATGGATTCCCAGATTGGGGATCGACTGACTGCAAATTCAATGCCTCCTCCACACCGACACCTACAGTACTGTATATGATTTTCCGTAAAGACTAGAGCACTAAAGAATTGCTTGACGTGTGGATAAATGGGAATTACCATGTGTTGCAAAACAAACAAGCTCCCTCCTTCCCCTCCCCTGACCCCACCCCCTATGACGTAAGAGCAAATTTGTGGCCATTTGAATATGGTCAATTCCTTGTCTATCAAAAAAAATATGTATACATAATAATAATAATCACATTCACCCAATAGACTACTACAGGCAAAACAAGACGTCTTAATAAATAAGGGCCTTCTGGTTCAGTTTTATCATCATGTCAAGTGAAGAGGTTCGTAGTTTTAAATGTATCTATCAACTAGTAAATAGGCTATTTCTTTTAAGCGGATCATGTCGATGTAGCGGTAGGCCATTAAGAGATCTTGCTCTGGAAAATCCAGACACAGCAATGGGAAGTATGGGTATGGGGCTGAGCAGATTTCAAAGAGCAAAAGGAAGTGCCAAGGTATGTATTCATCAACCCTGGCATGAGCTCAAAGAGGGGAGCCCTACATCTTAGGAGATGCTTAAGCTGGGCTGTAAAACATATATACACAAACATACAACGCATGTTATTTTCAGGCCTTATGACTCTCAAAACTATCACACATGAATCACTGTGTATGTACAACGTGCCAATGAGAGATTAACAGAGTAACAGAGTTACACCAGCAGTACTGACCAAATAACATTTCAATAATACTCTGAAAGCTATTCCAATTTCTTGATCACTTGTGACTCATGTGTGTCACATTATAAAAATCCGGACCACAAACTGCTTTTTGTGTTGCTTTTCACTGTTCTCTTAAACAAACCCAAACGTAAAAATTATTTGGGTCACAGGTAACCGTAAGTGTTTTTTTGTTTTTGTTTCCAGTTTGTTGGTGGGAGGAAACATACACATAGGTTGTCTTCTGAGGTGCTGCTGGTAGCGAATGAAAGACATTGGCTTATGTAACAACAGTTGATAAGGCAAACATCGGATTCACAATTAGTTTTTGGGTTACAGTGTGCTGCCGATAATGTAAATTTGATAGATGGTCCTAATAAAAATTAAAAATTAAATATTTCATGGTCATATGTGATCTAGTTCTGGATGTGTTTAATTGAAAAGGTTACACAGTATGAATAAAAACCCATACACTGGCCAGTTATTATCTATTTATTATATATTTTTTTATGTTTCAGCCATAGCCTTTTTCTGGGTCAGGTTTCTCCTTTTTTAATTTGTTCCCAGTTTGACATGCTTAGCTACATGTTATCACATGTTTTATGTCAGCCCCTCCCAACCAGGCTCTGTCTGCAATTATATGATAAGCATGAAACATGATTATTTAATACTGCTTCGTACGATGATGTGTGCCAACTGCCAAAAATAGCAGATCTACAAGCTCATGTGAGTAGGGCTCCTACAGTTCACTGGAAGCCTGGGGCAAACCAGTGAAGGCAAACCAGCAAAAGAGATGCATAGGCTGTCAACACGCAAGGATAAACTCAAGACTGCATAGAATACTAGATTACTGCATTAAACCTAATATGTGTTTAGCTCAATATGATCCATACCATTGCACAAATAAAATGAAAACACAACCTGCTTCTGCAACATTCCCCAGTTTTTAGCTTCATTGCTTCCTGTGATCATGTTACACCACAATTGGTAACCTAATTGGTAATTCATGCTTTACTGTGTGTGTGTGTGTGTGTGTGTGTGTGTGTGTGTGTGTGTGTGTGTGTGTGTGTGTGTGTGTGTGTGTGTGTGTGTGTGTGTGTGTGTGTGTGTGTGTGTGTGTGTGTGTGTGTGTGTGTGCGCACGCACGCACAAAGGTGGGAACTTCTGGTAAAGTGGCCTCATCAGAATTCACCACAATCCAGAAAGATTGAGTTGGAGTGGTAAATTGGTAAGGTCTATTAATTATTGACATTTGACTAGCCTTGGATCAAGACTATCATAGATGTATTTTTATCGAGTTCAACTTTTGCTTTCAAAAGTCAGACTTGATAAAATACATCCAGTGGTGGAAATTAACTATACTCAAGTACTGTACTTAAGTACAAATTTGAGGGATTTTTACTTTACTGGATTATTTTAAATTTTCAATACTTTTACTTCTACTCCACATGTCAGAGGCAAATATTGTACTTTTACTCCACTACAATTACTTGCAAAAGAAAATAGCAGATTTACAAGCTCACAATGCCTCATTGTGAGCTTGTAGATCGGCTTTTTCAAAATATTTATTATACGTTTTGAATACATAATGAGTTTTACTTTTGGTACTTTAAGCACATTTTGATGCCAATACTTTTGTACTTTTACTCAAGTACATATTGAATACCGGACTTTTACTTGTAACAGAGTGTTCTGCATTGCAGTATTGACACTTTTACTCAAGTAAACCATTTGAGTAATTTTTCCACCGCTGAATACATCCATGACGGTCTTGATCCAAGGCTGCCATTTGAAGTGGAATTCATGGATTTGCCTCATTCATAACTAATCGTAGGAGTCAGGACATAGGAATTACAATAAGATAAACACAGAGTCTGTACATGTTAAGGTCATCCTCGCTCACGAGTCACGACAGCGAGCAGATCTCACAGCTCTGTAGTTCTCACACAGTTGTCAGTTTTAGACTTGTCGCCGATTTCGGTATAACTCAACATGTCTTATCTGATTCACCCTCCTGTGGGCAACTTTATTTACATGGCTGACGTTTTACCTTGAGAACCCCCCCCCCCCCCCCCCCCCCCCCCCACACACACACACACACACACACACACACATTTTACTATGTGTAAATCTGGACACAACAACAAAATATATCATAATCTAATGATAGCAGTCTGTGGAGCAAAGTGAAGCTAGCAAAGGATTCAAGGTGACATTAGCAAAAGATACATGGCAGGCAACATGAATGCGGGATAGCAGCGGATCCACCTCCAGCCTGGGCTGGGAGCCGAGCTCAGATCAGCCCAGTAAACCAGTGGTTCCCAACCTTTTCAGGCCGTGACCCCCCAAAAGGTAATCATATTTGAACAGAACTGGGTTCCCCCAACCCTGATAAGCACTTAGAATATAGTTGTTGAGGCATTACATTTTGTTTGACTCGGTTCCACAGATAAATATTGTGAAAATAACCGATCTACAAGCTCACAACACCTCACGTTCAATTTCTTTGCCCCTTTCTTATATTATTTGACAATTTTGACCAGTTTTTACAGTATAGTTTGTTGATTATTTTTGATGCAGTATGGTCTTTTTTTTTAAATGTGGGTATTATTACAATTTTAATAAATTGTCACTTCACTGTCATCTGGGGACCCCCCAAAATCATGTGGGGACCCCCCCCCCCTGTGGGCCCCGACCCACAGGTTGAGAACCACTGCAGTAAACAGCAGCTACCTGCCGGATGTAAAACACATTAAACGCGGGACAGCGCGTCCCGTACCGTACTGTACTGTAATGTACCAGCAGCAGCCTACCTGACATCTGCACACCATGTCCGCGTCCTGCGCAAGGAGGTCCACCACCTTCCCTTTCCCCTCGTCGCCCCACTGAGCCCCCAGCACCACGGTCACTCTGTTGCCGACGCTCGGCCTCAAGGGTCCATCTTTCTCTGTGGTGCTGCTGCTGCCGTCGCCGTTCTGGGCCCCCCTGTCCCCCGGCCCCGCGGCTCCCTCACACCCACTGTCCGACATGTCTTTACGGTGTCCGTGACTGACTGCCTGTCTGTCTGTCTGACTGACTGACTGCCTGACTGACTGCTGCTGCTGCTTCTCTCTCCCTCTCTCTCGTTCTCTCTCCCCCTCTCTCTCTTTCTCTCTCTCTCTCAGTCTCTCGCTCTATCTCAGTTTTTCTCTCTGTGTTTCCCACTGGAGCTGTGGGTCTACTCTGTGCCCAGTGCTCACTGTACACGACTGACACGCCCACTACCGGGATGCGTTCAGCGTGCCACACTGTACTCTCTGGTCCATATCTTGTCAATATTGACCGAATCTGTAGAGGGCGCAGTGGAGTAACAACCCTTTCCCCCCCCATCCGGTGGATTATTTTACATTTTGGTCAAAAAGTGTATTTTAGACGTGAGGTGGGGCCATGCATTGAGGGCTCAAAAGACCTAGCCTGGTAAACCCTCCCTCCGGAAATCTAATTCCCATTTGATTTCATATTACAGCATCAAAAATAATCAACAAACTATACTGTAAACAAACTATACTGTAAAAACAGGTCAAAATTGTCAAATAATATAAGAAAGGGGCAAAGAAATTGAACGTGAGGCGTTGTGAGCTTGTAGATTGGTTATTTTCACAATATTTATCTGTGGAACCGAGTCAAACAAAATGTAATGCCTCAACTACTATATTCCAAGTGCTTATCAGGGTTAAACTGCCCTAAAGATACACCTTCAGGAGGTTGCAATTCGAAAAATGGCCCCTGACTAAAGTCTTAACCTACCCCCCCCAACCCCCACTCCCCTTTTTTTTCTTCTCTTGTACATATTTTTCACTCTTCATACCAGTAACCTGTAAGCTGATTGTATGACGTTCTGTATAGTAGTGTGTATATCTGTCTGTCTCTTATATGTCATCATGATTTGTGTGCATGGGGATCTCATCTTAAACAAGATCAGTGCTTTATGAGTCTTCCAGTTTAGTAGACCTTGTATTTACTTGAATACTTGAATTTGTACTTCCATGTACTGTTGTTCTCATGTCTTACTAAATAAAGTACATCAATCAATCAATCAATCAGCGTGTTCCCACCAAGGAAAGTTGGTAGTAAGAAATTAGGCTTTCCTTATGCTTCCTTAATGCAGCTGGGGACCCCCTGGTTAAGATGAGTCATCTTTCACCATATTCTCCACAAGTGAAGTGGGTGAGTGCATCATGTGTCAGTGTGGCATAGCCTACAACACCAAGAGAATGGTACAGGCCTGAATGCTTGACGCCCACATTGCCCACATTTTCATAGTTGAGATGAAAATGACCCAATGCTCCTGAGGCCAAATTACTTTTTAATGTGCCTTTTTGTTAGGTTTTAGGTGTTGACGACTATAAGTGTCATTGTCCGTCCCTGTGAGAACATCGAGAGTGATGGGAGTTCACTTACCCCACTCAATCACAACCATTGCCGTACAATCTCTTTTGCCCATAGAGGATGCCATGCTGATCCACTTCCCCTCCCATCCATCCCTCCTTCTCTGCACCTCTCTCTCTCTCTCTCTCTCTCTCTCTCTCTCTCTCTCTCGCTCTGTCTTTCTCTATCACACACCCACTAGTTCCCTCTCATGTCACTAATACCAAGTAGGCCTACATTCTACACCATAGAGAACGGTGTAACAGCATGTAACAACATTTTTGTATTTGGAAAACATACTGTAATTGTGAAATAGATTGTCTTTGGTATGGGACAGCTGAATGTACTGTAAGTGTGTGGGGTAGTGAGTGTACACATCATTAGTGTGTCAAAGGGCACCAAACTCTTCAGCACAGCAGCTGTCTGCAGAGGAGGAGGAGAAGGCAAGGAACGCGCCTGGTAACCCCCCCCCCCCCCTTCCGGAAATCTCATTTGCATTTGATTCCAGGAATAGTAACTTCATTTCATTTCCGATTTCAGAAAGAGTAGGAACACTACTGGGATCAAATACAAATGAGATTTCCACAGGGGGGTTTACCAGGCTAGCGAGGAACACCATATTCCCCACTTGCCAGAAGGTCTGCCTCAACCAGCAGGTTGCTAGTAACCTTCTGGATTGATTGATTGATTGAAATTTTTATTAGGCAAAAAAAATGTAAAACATCACAATTACATTTATGATACTTTTGTCTGAAAGGTCCGTCCCAAAAAGTCCTTGCGGACTTGTTTCCGTTGAGGTCCTTGGTATTCATTTCATAGACTCATTTTCATGGAGAGCACAGTAAAGTTGATCTTTATTTTAAAAAATGGCTGATCAAGGGTGATCAAGAAAGTCAATCAAAGAACAAGATTTTTGTGCAGTATTTCCTCTTTTGACAGCAAAAGTGCTTTCAAGACTCCAGCTGGAGCCCTCATTCAATGCCATTTTGATTATGCTTCAACATCTCAATGTCACTAAAAACTAAGCTTCAGACCTTCCAAAACAAACTGATACAACTACTTCTCTGCCGTAAGCCCATGACCCACATAATTCCAACACACTTCGCTAGTTAGGGATGGCTCGGGGTAGAAGACATGCAGCGTTAAGCAAATATCACTGGGATTGGTATTTTGATAGTCTAAGGGACCGTGCCCTCAATACCCGTCCCTCATACCTGTCGAACTATTTCCCCAAAGTGAGTGACACCCACAGCTACAACACACCGTGATCTGGTACCACCCAAATTTAGAACAAACATGTGAAAGTTCTCATTCTACTGCTCTGCCACCAAATGCCCTGACACCATCCATTAAAGGATGCGTAACACTGGTTTCTTTCAAAATTGGCCTGAAAAAACATCTACCAGGAGACCACAAGGGGAGGTAAATGTAAATGACGACAACAACAAACAAACAAACAAACAACAAACAAACAGCAGCAGCAGAAAGTTGGTGTCTGATGTTGCGAGACCCGAAACACCCAGTGAACCCGGGCTACATCACTGATGATATGCCTTAAGTTGCACCAAAAGTGTTTATTAGAACTAGTATTTGTTGATGACATGTATTATTGTGTTCATTTTGTATGCAATGTTGATGAATTGAATATATAGGACCACAATGGAAACAAGTCCCCAGGACTTTTTTGTGTTATCCTTTTAGCTTTAATGTCTTACTGTACCACGTGCTGTTTACATTCCCGACTAATAAAGTATTGTAAGGGGATTTCTATACTATGCGGTGATATGCAAGATTAATTATTGTACATTGTGTTTATGTATTTGAGTAAATACATAATAATAATAATACTATCTGGGATTGATATAGCGCTTTTCTAAGAACTCAAAGATGCTTTACATGTGTGTGGGGGCCAGGGGAGAGGATAAAAAAAAAACTATTAGGAAAACTCAGAAAAGCAAAAGATAAGAATTAAAAACAATAGAACACTAAAAATAACAAGTTGGAATCAAAGTCAACTCGGGAAGGCTATTCTAAACAAATGGGTTTTCAGGGCGGTTTTGAAGGTAGGTAGGGAGGGGGTGTTTCTGATGTGTTTGGGGAGTGCATTCCAGAGGGAGGGGGCAGCTACAGAGAAAGCCCTGTCGCCCCAGGTACGGAGCCTGGTCTTGGGGACCTCCAGGAGGCCGGCGTCACTGGACCTGAGGTGAGGGAGCGGGACGGGACATGTGGCTCAAGGAGGGCAGGTTGTGCAGTGCCTTGTAGGTGGTGAGCAAAATTTTAAAGTGGACTCTTTGTTTGACGGGCAGCCAGTGGAGGTCGTGAAGGGCTGGCGTGATTATGGTCTCTGGAGCGGGTGTGAATGAGCAGGCGGGCAGCTGAGTTTTGAACATATTGGAGATAATAGAGGACTTTGGAGGTGTTGCAGTAGTCTAACCGGGATGAAATGAAGGTGTGGATGAGTGTTTCGGCAGCAGAGGGTGTCAGGGAGGGCTGAAGGCAGGAAAAGTTCCTAAAGGTGGAAGAAGGCTGTTTTGATGATGTGGTTCACATGGGGGAGGAATGAAAGGGTAGGGTCAAAAATGACACCTAGATTGCGGACGTGGGTGGACGGTGTGACAAGGGAGCCGTCGATGTTAAGTGAGAAGTCTTGAAGTGAGGGGCCAATGATAATGATTTCCGATTTATTGCAGTTAGGTTTGAGAAAGTTCTTTTGCATCCAGGTTTTTATGTTTTTAAGATGATGCTGCAAACACAGGATTGCTTCATCACTGTCTGCTTGAATTGCTATATTAAGAGTAATGCAACATGACGGCATATCTGGAAGGGTCACACACCAGTTACTGGACACTTGTGTGTACTGGTACGTCACTAAAGGTCTCTGAATTAAATGAAGATGGGAAGGAGACAGGGCATATTAGGTCCTAATATGTCCATGTCGATATCCTAATAATTAGGATATCAACATGGATGCTGAGGCTGGATGCAGGATGCTCATATATGATTAAAAGACCTAGTGATGGCCTGGGCCGTAGCGTGACGGTCCAGGCACCTCTATCCCCATTTCCTGTCAGACTACTTTCCCTCTCTAAATAAAGGCATAAAAATCTTTAAAAAAAAACAAAAAACCTTGTGATAGTAACATGGTTAACGTCATTTAATTCTTAATGGTTAATTAATCGGTTATGAAAAACATTCTAAATAGTCATCCCTATGTATAACCAACCATTTAAGAATAGATCATTTTAAACATTTATTCTTACAGTAGAATATGGATTGTGTTCCAGGGGTCACAAGAAAGCTCCCAGGGGCCAGATTTGGCCCACGGGCCACCAGTTGAATATCACTGCCCTAAACCAAAGCTCCACCAACTGAGGCTGGCCAACTGGCCAACAGCTCCATCTAGAGCCTACACGGTCTTCCATGTCCAAGTGCTGGAGATGCATACATAGACTGCCTTCATTAAGAGAGACCAAGGAGGAGCTCACTTAAAGGAACATTAAAGCAGTGGTTCACCAACATTTTAATTTCAAGGACCCCTAGTTTGGTACAGTACAGTATTAGGACCACGGACCCTGTAGGTTACTGCTACCTTGGACAGAGCTCCCTCCAAAAAGAAAACTTGTATTTTAATATATAAAATATATATAATATAATATATTTGAGTATAAATAAAGGTAAAAAGAAAAGAAAGAAAGAAAATATTATTGTCTCCCTTTAAGACTTCATTCATGCCATTCTGCAGAAATGACATATATTTTTATTGGCTACAGTTGCCTATGGGTAACTAACTCTCCTATTGAAATTAAAATGTATATGTATATGTTAAATGTATATATACACACACACACACGTAAGGTAAGTATATACTTATTAATGTTAACCGATTAAGAAATAAACAGGCAGCCTGTGCATTTCTGCTGTGAGGCTTCTGTCAGTTTTTTAAATGTTTAAATAATAATTAAATATAATAAATCGAATGAATCGACCCCATTTACCATTAAACCAATCAGTTATGCGCACTAACGACTGTAGAGGGCAGCATCCCGTTAGTCCCATCGTTAGTTCAGCGAAAGAGCAAAATACAACGTTGCACTGACATTGGTGACCTATCACAAACGGTGACTACTCGGGCCCAGAGGGAAACGTTTTCCCGAGAAATACCCATTTCCAAGGAAGCCCCTGTGTCACTAATGTACGTGCAGTCTCGTGTAGCCAGAAGAACTATTCCACAATCTCAGAAGCATTTGCAGTGGTGGAAAAAGTACTCACATGTTTTACTAAAACGTTAAGTAAAAGTATCAATAATAATAATGTAGAAATACTCTGTTAAAGTAAAAGTCTTGTGTCAAATAGCCGAAATATATATAGTTCTGAAGTGGTTAAGTACAGTATTTAAGTAAATGTACTTAGTTACCTTCCACCACTGGGCATTTGAAAATTGTGGGAGGCAAGGCAACAGTCTGCCTCGCGGGACTAATGTTCGTGTAACACACACATTCGGGCTCATTTATTTATCTTCCGGTACTAATTCCTGGTTCCGGGACGGTTAAGGTTTTTTTTTTCTGCCAAAAAGCACAACATTAATACGCGTCGAAATGTCTAAAACTGCAATACTGAAAGCATTTGTCAACGAGCGACTGACAGCCACTGCCGTGGAGATATTTGGAGCTTTTGAGAGGACGATAATAGAGTATGAAAATGAGCTTTTTCGGTCTAAACAAGAGATTGAACGTCAAAGAAAGCTGCTGTTAACCCAGAGTGTTCTGCAAACAGCAGCAGGTAAGTCTACATTTGGCCGATGCAGCAATGTATCAAATTATAAATTACGATTAATTTAGCGGTTACATGTTTTTAGTTTAAATGCCTATTTCAACAGTGCAAACATCTACTACCTCTGTTATCCCCCTTTGGCCTTTTACGAGTTGATTTCAGTAATCCTAGACAGAAGACATGGATTTGGGCTACATTGTGACAAAATGCAGACATTATGAAGACATTGACTATCGATCCAGTCATTATGTAGTAAGTAGGTATTTAAATGAAGCAATGCCTGCCTGTTAACAGTAGTTACGGTCTGTGGTGGAAGAACTACTCAGATATTTTACTTAGGTAAGTAGCAGTACCACAATATAAAAATACCCTGTTACAAGTAAAAGGCATGTGTTCAAAATGTTTCTTGGGTACAAGTACAAAAGTATTTCCATCAAAATATAGTTTAAGTGCCAAAAGTAAAAGTACTAACATTTTTGAAAATAGCAGATCTACAAGCTCACAACAAACTTTTCATAGGCTATTTTCAAATAGCCTAAGTATAAAATAGGGCTGAAGTGGTTAATGCATGTTGTATAGTATGATTATGTATATCTGCAACGTAACTAGTAACTAACGTTTTCAAATAATTGTAGTGGAGTATAACAGAGGACTCTGCTATAACTTCGATATATTATTAAAGGACTGTATTATTCTGTAGGTACTGCTGGCTCCTGGGACTGTCGCAAGCAATATGGCTTGGTTTGGGGCTGAGACGAGCGGCTCAGCCAGCTATGAGATATTATGAGAACTAGGTCTTCTAGGAATAACTCCACTAGGAATAGTTCTATCTCAAGTCTCCAAGTATTCTTCGGTTCGTTATGGTACAGCAGGTCTGCGGCCGCTCCCGCGTTCCGCTGTACTTATGGGTGGGACATGGTGTCGTTAGTCGTATGATCTTAGGGTGACATCACACTGGCGTTGTGTCCTTAATTGGGACGACTGTCCCATCGTCATCGTCGCCTTGGTAACAGGAGTAAAAGCACAATATTTGCCTCTGAGATGTAGTGGAGTAGAAGTATTGAAAACTTAAGTTACTTTGTAGATATAAATTATTATATTATTATAAAACATACATTAACCACTTCAGCCTTATTTTATACATAGGCTATTTGAACATCTTCAAGCTCACACACTTTGTGAGCTTGTAGATCTGCTATTTTCAAACATTTTTGTACTTTTGTACTTTTTGTACTTTTCCTCTAAGCGATGGTGAGCAAGATCCAACTCTGCCCCTGTAGCATCACATTCAGAACCCAGTAGGCTGACGGAGACACAGAGCGGATGGTCTCTCACCGCAATAAAGAAATCACACAATAGAGACTTATTTCTGCAGCAAAGTGTGTGGGAAGTTATTTAAACACAAAGGATCTTTTATAATGCATCCCACGCGGAAGAGAGAGGGATGGTTTGCAGCATGTGCAGTAAGAGACAGTTTTATTTCTGTGGTGAGCCTCACAGCCCATTTGAATATTCACAATGAAAAACGCGCCACATCTTCGGCACTTATTTCACCACACCAGCTTGTGTGTTAGTGCCCACCACCTGCCAGAAAGGACTAACTGGAAAGAGGGCAGTACAGTACCACTGTCACATCTGCTAAGAGTTGTGGCAACTGTACAACTGTACTGTAAAAAGCCCCAGTGTAGCGGTTAGAGCATACGCCTTTCATGCGGAAGGTTGTGGGTTGGAACCCTGCCTCTAGTCGACGGGTTCCTTATGCCAAATCAAAAGGGTTCAGATCGGAGGCACGTCTGAAGCCTGTCCTGGACAGGGGTCTCCGGACGTAAAAACAGATGATTGATTGATACAGCCATTAATTTCCTACAGAGGGCAGCAATTCACAGGATCTGCTTCTAAGCAGGCAGCCCCTGTCAATCACTTTTCTATGTATAGCAGTGGGTCAGTAAGACAAAAACATTTATGGGTTTACCATTTAATTTAAAGCCCACAGCCCTAAAGTCTTTGGGATCTTTGAAAGGAGAATTATGAGGATGAACTTTGTCGATGTTGGCAGGGGATCCAGTGTCAAATATAGTTTCTGCATGACAGGTTTAAACCACAAATCAGATCTGTTAATACAGGCTGTTCATTTATTTTCTCTTTGATTACGTGATAAAATACATTTTCCCCACATGGTTGTTCACACAAATCCCTATGATGTGAAGCAACGTTTTTGTTAATAAAATGTATACCAGAATTTAAAACTGTAATGAACCACTGGTGGCGCCAGTCAGTATTTAGCCTAGACAGGCAGGTTTCTGACCATTATATCCAAAGGAGGTTGCTCTATAATGTTATACTTATATAAAATGTCTAATTATATGCACAGACCAAAGACTTTTCTGTAGTGATGATAATAACTTAAATCCAGAAGTTTATATTGTTAGAAATGCTAAGGCCTCTTTCTCTCTCTCTCACTCTCACCAGGCTCCTCTCAGGTCTCTGTCTGTAAAGATGAGGTCTTCCCTGAAGAGCAACATTGTGAGCAGGAGCAGAGCCCCAGATCACCCCAGAGATCTCCAGATCCTCCTCACGTGAAAGAGGAACATCAGGACATCTGGTGCAGTGAGCAGGGAGAGCCCCTTCAAGAGGTTAGGGAAGCTACACCCCTCTACCTCTCTGCTTCAGTGAAAAATGAACCGGAAACAACTCAATCTTTGCCACCTCTCATGTCAAACTATGAAAATCAAGGGCAGCTTCATGAGATGCAGGAAACTGAAATGATACGGTACTCACTGCAGCCATTGTCTGCCGCTTCTCAACCCCATATTCAAAACGGTGATTGTGAGATTGAGTACTCGCCAATGTCGCCATCAAGTCTAAATCAATCTTTGGCGCAAGCTCAGACAGTGAATGGACAGAGGACTCCTGGCACGGCCAGCAAATTGGTGGAGTTGCCCATCGGTAGGTCGGCCACGTCTAATCATTGTTGCCATTTGTGCGGGAAGTCTTTCTCCTATAAACGGTACTTGGTGAACCATGTTAATCGCATACATTCAAATTACGGCGAGGTCCTTTGTGGCGTGTGTGGAAACAATTTTGAATCCACGGCCAATCTCGCGGCCCACGTTAAATCTCACATGGACACGAGAATTTGTCAAGTGTGCAACAGACGTTTCCTCAGCGTCACTGCTTTGACTGATCACATGGCCAGTCATGTAGGGGTGAAATTGCATGGCTGTCCTGTTTGTGGCAAAGAATGTAGCCGGAGCGGGGATCTGAAAATACACATGAGGATTCATACAGGGGAGAAACCCTACTGCTGCTCTTTGTGCCATAAAGCCTTTACCCACAGCGGGCATTTGAAGAAGCACATGAGGACCCACACGGGAGAGAGACCCTACAAGTGTGAAGTCTGTGGCAGAGACTTTATTCAAAGTGTACACCTTAAGTACCATTTAATGACTCACAGTAAAACAAGATGAACATATACAGTATTAAAGGGCTGCTTTAAGGGGACCTGAACCCTATCGTTCTATTACCCAATGTGTTCTGTGTGTCAAGCTCTTTCTCCGTTTTTGGTAGGCTGGATGAGATTTTCCAACACTGTTGAGAGCAAGCTCTCAACACTTGGAACACATTGGGCAGTTTTATGTCAAATTTGTGCATGTCCTCAATAGAATGACAGGATGTAGGACAGATTATATATAAAGCAAATTTGCCCTTTAATGTTTGTTATTAACTGTTGGCTTGAAGTGCTACAGCTTTAATGCCAAGTGTTGGAGCTTATACAGTACTAATACTATACAATAGCATGTTGCACAGTTGCAGTGATATGGTGGGAAATGTCAAAGACAAAGATTGGGAGAAAATAGTTGTTTATGAATTAGTGGTTCCTGTAAACATATACATTGAAATTAGGAAAGTACTGTATGGTAAAAAATGGAAGACAATGCAAATGATTAAAATAATCAATTCAAGAAGCATTTCAGAGAGGCTTTAAATAAGATAATTCAAAATGGAAGAAAACAGAGAAGGCCTTTTTGCAAAAGGTTAGAAGGTATGTTTTTTTTTATTGTGTAAAGGGAGATAACATCCAACAATGTATAAAAAATTGGGCAGCAATAAATCTGAGGTACTATTTTAAGTATAATGTAATTCTAAAATTCTAGAATTTGGAGAAGCAAGACAAAAACTTAAACTGTTGGTCCCTGTCTTACAATATAAATCCTCTTAACACACTCACAAATCACTGTGTCTACTGGAAAGTTGGACCATTTTCAACAACAGAAGAAAAAAATATCCTTTATACTCAATACTCAATTTCTTTTTTGCTTTAATTAACATTTATTTAACCAGGCGAGTAACTTAAAGGACCATACTGGTGGTCTGGCATAAAACCTGCCCTGGATGGTTAGACTTCTGAGGAGTATGAACATACACTTTTAGAGACTTAAAACTACCTTGAGATAGGTAATTGCACACACTAAATCTCTGTTGTTTCTTGATACATTTACATTATTGTGTTTTATAATGCATTTGATAGCCATGGATAAAAGCTCATGGATACAATAAAAAATAAAATTAAAACATCCATTATTAACCATCTAATGATGTTTGAGCCAACATTGACTCAATTCTGGTCCCCACGTCAACGCGGGGAGAATATGCAAACACAGAAAGGCCACAGTCTTCTCTGGTCAATGTGAACGCAGGACCTTTTGCTGTGACACAAATGTGTTAAGCATTGAGCCACCATGCTACCCTGGCTTGGTTCAACACAATCAAGACGCACTGCAATAGTTACTGCTGTATTAGGCCTTTAAAGATATTTTGGGGTCTTTTTCTGCCTTTATTCAGTAGAGAGAGTGACAGGAAACGGGGAGAGAGACACGCAGCAAAGGCCATCGGGCCAGGGAATCGAACCCGCGACTTGCTGTCAAGGCTGTAGTAGAGCCTACCCTATATGTGGTATGCGCCTTAACTGCCAGGCCATCAGGGCCCCATATTGGGCTTTTACAACTACAACTACAGTATAGCTAGTTTGAGAATTAGATGTGCCATTCTAATCAGGAGATTCAACTGCTAATGGCTGGTAGCTTCTATACTGCCGCCTTTTTCAAGAAAATATATTCTGTGAAAATGTATTGTTACATTTTGTGTATAATAAAGTTGCATGAATTATTTGCCTCTGTCCTTTGCTTCCTTCTCCCCTTCTCTCCTTATTTTGTTCCATATGCTTTAGAGTTCTGCAGAGGGTTACAGGGGCTTAAAACAGCCCTCAGAGCACAGGGCTCCCTAATGTTTCACCAGGGATCACACAGTGTTGTCTGACTTATGGGCATTCTCGTCTGTTCGCATGGGTCATCTTGTCACTTAGAGCTACCAAAACCGTGACCTAAAAAGTTGTTTGCTTTGCCTTAACCCCAAGCTTAGACCTACAGGAGACCCTCCCATCCCTGCAGGACTCTGTTAATCTGCAAATACTCAAGAGAACAGAACACACAAAGCTTTTACCCTTTTTTTTGGTCATATCTCTTGCACATCTCCTGCACATACTGTATTTTTGTAATATATATATCCTGGTTGCAAAGTTGTTCTCCCATTATATTCAGTATTTTCTGTTGCCTGTATATTTTTGCCAGACCCGAAGGGTATGGCTTACACGAGGCTCTGTATCTGTTTTGTCCATACATGGGCATGTCCATTTGTCCTTAGGTCCCAGCCAGAAAAGTCTGTCCCCCTGTCGTCCATACATGGGCATGTTTTGTACCTGTTTTCTCCATACATGGGCAAAAAACATGGCCCCGTCCGTTTGTCCTTAGGTCCCAGCCAGAAAAGTCTGTCCCCCTTTCGTCCATACATGGGCATAGACACAGGCTGACACGTCATGTGAAGTCCGGCTTAGCCTGGGTCTGGCAGAACCAGGTCTCCTGGTCTTGTTAATCTACACATATACATATATACGGTGTGTATATATATATATGTATACTATAAATATATAGAGAGACTGATAGAGGGAGAGAGAATCAGAGAGATTATATGTAAATAAGGTTATTTTAAAATGTTCTGCACTTACACACTGCAAACTTTTCACTTTATTACTGTTACTACTGCTAAAGTTGTACCTGTACTATAACTTGTTCCATCTTGTTTTGTTCTATATATGGTTATCACTAACATTTCACTGCACATACTTGTATGAGTGAGTGACACAATTTCCAGCTTCACCCAGCTGACGGCTGTACAGATGGTTACAGGGGCTGGTGAACCGCTGACACTGACACTGACACTGATTACCAGATGGCCTCTCTACCCACTATGCGCTATGGCCTCCCAATTGTGTTCCCATACCGGGAGTCGAACCAACGCCCCCTGGGTGAAATCCTAACTGCTACACCTTAAGGAACCAGCAACTAATAATATTTACAAGCGACTTTACAAGGAAACAAGCCTAAAGTCGCTTATAATAAGCAGACCTGGCAACACTGGCAGGCATTAGCACAACAATGGGCACATCGGCCGACAGTGCTGAACTAAATACCAACTTTTGCCAACAGATTACCAGTCTGTTGCAGTCTGTTGTAGTCTGAAGTAATCTGTTTGGTGGAGAGTCTGAACACAAATGCAACAATCATGAATTCACTGACTGTGGTGTACACATGATTCTGGCCAGTAGCTGTATCTAGTATGAGATACCAGCAGATGTCAGGAGCCAGCCATTTATCTGGCTGTAAAAGAATTCATGCAGCCATTGTTTACTTCAGATGCACCCATCTGCTCTGGTACTTGATGTAGGCTACATTGTGTTCCCTATATGGCTGTAAAGTTACTCACTGAGTTAAGAGTTGTGTTTTCATGAATAAGGGACTCCAGGTCCCTTATTGGAGTCTTCTCTTATGGGGAGAACCACCGGTCTAGTGCATGAAAAACAGTGCATTAATGTTATTTGCATCAGCATAGTCAAGCATCACAGGGTTACAGACCATAGTGGTTGCTCTCTTTGTTTCTGTGCTCACACAGTATTGGAAAGAACATAACATTGAATATAATGCCAAAAAAAGAAGTATAATGATTGTGAGATCTAGAGAGGACAAGAAATCAAATTTGTCTCTCAGATCTCTCTTTATCTCTCAGATACTGTACCTCTTTGTAAATGTCTGGAGAAATAAAATATCCTGGACATATCCTCACGGATGATCTCAGGGAAGATAGTGACATGTACCATCAGTGTCTTAAAATGTATGCCCTGGCCAACATACTTCTGTCGAAATTCTCTATGTGTAAATGTTATATGTGCACTGTGGTCCGGGCACCTGGACTCCAGTGTGGCCTGACAGTGCGTCGCGGGTTCAGGTCCCGTTCCTGACAAACTTTGCTTTGTGTCTCTCCCCGTCTCTCTCTCCCTGTTTCCTGTCCATCTCCACTATACCTATAAATAAAGATAGAATAGCCCAAAAACATACCTTAAAAAATAATGTGCACTGTTCAGAGTTTATGTCACCCCCTGTATACGGCTCATCTCTGGTCCTCCTACAGAGTGAAAAGTATACAGAGGCTCAGAGTGACATTCAATGATGCCATGAAGTTGCTGCTACTTGTCCCCAGGTGGCATAGTGCCAGTCAGTTGTTTACTTCTGTTGGTGTGCCCACTTGTGAGGCACTGTTGAGACAATTGATGCACAATTTTATGCTGCGCTTCGATGTGTCTAGTAACAGCATCATAGTGGCTCTAACAAACCCTGTGCTGACTCAGCAGCCAGCAGTAGTGTTTGCTTATTTATAAAAAGTACAGTAGTGTACTTTTTATTTATGTATGTGTTATTGTCTCATATTCCTTCTGTATGTCTGTTATGTTCCTTTTTATTTTGTACTATGGACCTAATATCTGTAAAAAGATGATATATTTGGCATTGTACAAGGTTGGATAACGCAATCATTTGTTTATTATCCATAGCCTTATTTATTCACAAAGACAAATAGCTTTTGATTAACACTTAAGTTAATAAATAAATTAAAATTACTGTCATGGCAGGTGCTGCCTAGTTGGTTGGTATGAAGCCACCTGTGAATCCTAACAGATTTCTTTTTTTTTGTCCAGAATCTCTAGGATACTTTGGGCAACAGTATTGTTCTGTGCTATTTTTCATATTTTCAGGCGTGAGGCAGCTCTTCATGTCACCAATTTTGAACCGCTCATTAATGGTCTTGTGAACTGGGTAAGGGGCTGACCACAAAGCCCTAAAAAGCCAAACTTATTGGAGAAGACCCGGGTGGTCTCTCTTTAAAACAGGAGCCCAAGGAATGTGACAGTTTGGAAACTTTCAGATTTTAGTTTGTGAACAAGTTAAAAGGCTAATCATGACGCTTGACCTTTGTGAACCTGCAGCCGAAATGCTAAACCAATTGTCTTAAATCTGGTTACACATCCATTCCCATAGACACAAGACCACCACCAAGCACTCTCTTGACCCCTGGGAATGGTTTTCCACATACCAGCTCAAATCTGGGTTTAGGAACTCCAAGAAACTTCTTTTAATTAGATGTCTCAATGGTAAACTAATTCTAAACATAGGTCAAAGATTCAGATCTACTGTATCTCACAGTCGATAAAAGATCATATCAGCTTATCTAGTAAGGTATAACTCAACTTTTCTGGGCCAAACTAGTTTAGGTTATCCTTTATGCAACCAGATTATGTGCTAAAGGGGCATAAGAGGCATGCTAAGCAGAATGGGTTGACACAGGTCCTAACCGTCTGGGCAGACTGCCCCACTTTCTTTCTGAGGGAAGGGGGAAAAAGGTTAATCTTATGTGAAATGAAGTTACTTGCTAATTATTGAAGTGAATTGAAGGGATTTTCTTCAATTGGGTCAGGCCAGAAACTGTGCTGTGTCACTTTGGATTAAAGGCAGGGGGTGGGAGCATCTGTGTGTATGTGGGAGAGAGCCAGAAAGAAAGAAACAAGCACATGATGACATGTAGAGGACATGCAGGAATCCTTTTTCAGGAAGGATCAGGAATTCTGGTGGCACTCTCTTACATAACTCAACTATTGAGTTATTCATAAACAGCACCCACCCAGCTAGGACTCCAAACAGGCCAAGCTCTGAGAAATATTTGAGTGGACTCCAAATGCACTTTGGCCCAGGCTGGGGTGTGGTGGTCCAGAGAATTGTACATGGAGGCGAGGGATGCTGTTGTGGTCTGGAATCAATCAAATTATTGCTACAGTGGATTTGATCCACTTGCTGAAGTGGGAGGTATACATCCGGCATGCACATGTCTCTCTGGTGTGGGAGTTATGGTGAACAAATATGTTTATTTTATTTTATTTTTTTAATTTTTATTGAAGCAATGTCCTATTTTCTCTGTATTGAATTGATTTTATTTTTACAAACGCCTCTGTTTTCTCTTCCGTTTCTGCAATCTCCGATTGTTTTAGAGATGCCCTAGTCAGTAGATAGTATGTCCATAATACAAATGCAAGTGTAATTTGTTTATGGAAGTCTTGAGATACAGGATGCATTTACTGCATTTGCAGAGAGCCTGACATTAACATTATTTACTATTACATTTTTCGATGCCCAGTATGCACAAATTGTTGGCTAATCTTTTCATGCTGGAAAAAGTTGCAAAACTTCTTGTGAGTTATTGCAGCTGTGACTGCACATAGTGGCTCTTACAAACGCCACTATACTTGTGTAGGTTAGCAATATACTGTAAAACAACGCAACACATTACAGGTGCAGCCTTAACACGATAACAAATACTAGTAGAATGCACCTAATACCAACATTTAAAAATGATTGCGAGGTAGGGGAATGAAGTTGAGATGGAGGGGATGGTGGTGGGGGATAGAAGGTTGGGGTGCAAAAGTGCAGCGAGAGTGAACGTTCTACTCGGAGGAAAGAAAAAAGAAAGTGGGAGGGTGACAGTGGGAATTTTCCCATGGGACAGGAGAGAGAGAGAGAGAGAGAGAGAGAGAGAGAGAGAGAGAGAGAGAGAGAGAGAGAGAGAGAGAGAGAGGTTAGAGAACAGTCAAAGAGATAAGAGTGCTGGTGTTGAGAGATGACACGGCAGGCCATGCAGGCCATGAACACAGCCGCATGGGGCTTGATGGTTGACTGCTGCAAAAATGTCAACATCTCTTCCACTCTCCCATTCAGCCTGAGGTGTTTTCAAAAACACCCCCGCCCCGCCCGTGTGTGTGTGCGCGTGCGTGCGTGCGTGCGTGCGTGCGTGCGTGCGTGCGCGTGCGTGCGTGTGTTTGTTTGTTTGTTTGTTTGCTTGCTTGTGTGTTTGCTTGTTTGTTTGTTTGTGTGGTGACATATATAACAGCCAAAATAGTTGCTTTAGGATTATTATGTCTGGTGGCCTTTGTGAGTCTGGGCACGTCTCAATGTACACAACAGCCCACATGACCCAGAGACCTGGGGTGACACTATAACTCAAACCAAGCCAAGCTATATTTATACTGTAGGCCTGTATGGTATGGCACTACTATATTCTATTGTGCATTACTTCAACTAGCTTCAAGAGTTGTTACCTTCAGAATGAGAGGCAAATGATCTTGGTCCAAATGGTATTGTCATGATGGGACCGGGTGACCCGGTCCCATCATGACAATACCATTTGGACCAAGATAGATAGGGACACGTAGATAGGGAACCAAATGGACCCGGTCCGAGTCCATTTGGTTCCATTTGAACACTCTCAGAGTTATGGGGGTCCTTGAAAAGTCTAATAAGTCTGTACTAGTGGACTCCTAATGTGCCATATTGTCATAGTAAATCAGTGTCATACACATTCTGAAGAAAACCTGGAGACTGGCATTCTGTAATTGGGTCGTTATTATATAAGAACAAAATAACGTTTAATACGTAAAAACAAAATCTAAAATTTGCCACAGAGAAGAACAAGTCTTTGCCACGGACACATTTGCGAATATATTGATGATGACCCCTGCCTTGAAAGTGTTGAATTTGGGGACTGACTGACAGCAGCTCAGTCAGAAACCCCCTCTAGACTGCAGTGCTGCGCTTGCTGGCTGCCCGCTGAATGAATGCAGCATGAGTTTTGTCACCAACTGCATCGATAGAGAAGGGAAAATGTACGCAGACAGCTTGTTTCATACGCAATGAAGCGGTGTGGAAAACGTGAGGACATTCCAGGGAAAAGTTTACGTGGGTAAGTGTGAGTAGGCTATGTCTGTTTTACGTGGGCGATATAAGGACGCAGACCACATTTGTTTCGTGCTATAATTGCTGTGCTGACACAGCTGCGGTGCGTCGCTGTGCCTGTGCCTCTTGCCATGCCAAACAGTTTGCTCAGCTCAATATTACGGTTACAGTATCAGTTTTCAAGCATGTGTCCTCCTGATGCGGCAATATATTAGGCTATAGCTCAGATAGAAAAAAGGTGACAAGCTGAACTTCATACACCGTATCTGAAGGTCAAACGGCCACAACATCGCAGTGCGTTATTAACTTGAAGACTACGTCAGTGATTCTCAATCTGTGGGTCGGGACCCCCCGGTTGGTCCCCACATAATTGTGTGGGGGGGGGGGGGGGAGTTCCCAGATGACACTGAAGCGACAATTTAAGGACTTGAGACATTTTTAAAGACAAAAAAAAAGAAGAAAATAGCCGATACGAGCTTGTCGATCTGCTATTTTCACAATATCTATCCCTGGAACTGAAAATGTAATGCCTCAACCCATACATTCTAAGTGCTTGTCAGGGTGGTCCCCTGTTCAAATATGATTATTTTGGGGGTTCACGGCCTGAAAACTATACTGGCCTACATGACAGGTGCGTGTGTTATCTCTCTCTCTCTCTCTCTCTCTCTCTCTCTCTGTCTCTCTCTCCCTCCCTCCATTAAAGCGTCGTTTTGGTGATACAAATAGGCTGCTACATGTTGTGATAGCTGTTGAGGAAGTTGAAAGAGATGACCTTGCAGATTGGAGTAAACTTTGCCATGGGCCAGAAGTTGAAACTCATACACAATCTGACTGAGTCAGGGTCTCACAGCAGGGTTAGAGTGTGAGACACACACACACACACACACACACACACACACACACACACACACACACACACACACACACACACACACACACACACACACACACACACACACACACACACACACACACACACACACACACACACACACACCACAGCAGGGAATACCATGAAAGAGATCCAAGAATAGACCCCACTGAACAAGCACTTCCGTATCATGTAAACACTCACATAGGCCTGCCCTACACCATTTCTAAGTTGGCTAATGTGTGATGTGATGTGATGTGATGTGCATATGTTTGTGTTGGTGTGGGTGACTGTCTTAAGTCTTCTTGGGTTTTTTATAACTGCCTGCTCTCGTAGGCCTTGTTTGTGCTCTACTGGACATGTTACCCCATCCAATCAGTTATCAATCTCCCTCCTTGCACATTAAACGTGTTACACACACACACACACACACACACACACACACACACACACACACACACACACACACACACACACACACACACACACACACACACACACACACACACACACACACACACACACACACACACACAGAGACAGAACTACTTCTTGTCTGGTTTACATATAGTTTTGAGACAGATGTAATTTTTTGGATATTCTCAAGGTGACATACACACTGATGAAACTCTGGGCCCGCTGGCTGATGCAGCATCGTGTTACCCATTTACGTCTGTCCCCTTTTTCAATCTAAAACTAATTATAGAAACATATTTGGCTCAGGACACTGCATGGGTTCTTATGCTTGAGGACCGGGTGCTGAGGACAGCAGTGGCAGAGAAAGGAGAGGAGAACCAGGGAAGAGATTAGGAACGCCAGAGCTGCAAGGGTGGGGTCCTGGGTGTGGGTGAGTCACTGGGTGAGGTAGATGGTTGTGTTGAGTTGATGGGTTATCCGTTCATGTGTAGCGGCGTAGCTCAGCTTGAAGCCCAAAAAAGCCTAGGCCAAGGGGGATTCCCTCTTTGTCTAATGGTAGATGTTTGGTTTCCCACATGGGAGACCTGGGCTGGAATCTTGGGTGTTACTTTTGTGCCATGACCCGGATCGGGTTTCCCAGTCCCAGGGGAGGACAAAGGAGAGTGAATGTTGCAGAGTAGCTCAGGCTGAACCCCAAAAATGTCCCGTGGACTAGGGGGGATTCCCTCTTGACTTGAGTGGTAGATGTTTGGTTTCCCAAGCGGGAGACCCGGGTTCAAATCTGGGGTGTTACACATGCACAGAAGGTAAGTGCAATGCACTTAGCTGAGACGTGACGTCACCATTGTGAACCATGCGACGCACTCCTGGTTCTGCTTTACTATTACTGTAAGTTAGTAAGATATTGACTTTGTTTGATTGGGTGGCACTGTGGCACAGGAGGTACAGATCCCCATCTCCTCCTGGCTTCTAGTGTTGTCTGCTGGGTCCCCAGATGACAGTAAAGTGACAATTTAAGGGCTTTTAAGACCTTTTTAATACCTCCCAAAAAAATGAAAGACAGAAAAGAAGAAGACCATTATTGAAATGTTGTAAACTAGTTAAAACAAGGGATAACAAAGTTCCTGTCATGAAATATTTTACGCTGAATGACAATCTTTACACTGAATGACAGAACCACTCACAAACATATTTTACAGGCAATTCCTTGGCCACTTGGCCACACAAAAAGTAGTTACCTTGACATAAAGAGATTATCCTACTTTTCTATTTAATATATTATTCATAAAATAATGGCCATTATTCTTATATTTATTTTATAAGTATTTTTTTGTGTGTGTTGCACTAAAATTTGCTAATGGGAGGGAAAGCGGGCAGGCCTCTGAGTCATAGGCATATATGGAGATCCGGTTGTCCAGAGCCACAGAATTGACCGCTATGCGCATATAATGTATGGTCATGTGCACATATGGGACCGTCCGACGTAAAACTTGGCGTGCTGAGGACACGGGGGAGTGCAGTGCCCAGTACTGCCCACCACCGAGTTATTCGGATATGCGGTTGTCCAGAGCCACCGATCCGACCGAAAAATGTCCATATAAGGGTATCCAGTTGTCCGGAAACGCTGATCCAAAAATTTGCCCATATATGGGCATACCAATGTACAGGCTATGGGAATATGACATTGTGGATCTCCATATATGGGCATATAAGGGACACAGGTAGACGGACAGATACAGAGATATCCATAATATATGGGCACACAAGGGACAGACAGGTACAACAGGTACTCTGACAAAGCCCCCGACACTATGTTTCAGACATATTGGTCGGATCGGTGGTGCGACGTAGGTGAGCAATTTGCATCATCCCCAACTTCATCATTCCCAAGTAGATCTAGGTCTAGTCATACAAAGTTCAGAACCATATTAAAAATGGTTAAAAACTGAATAACACACAGTTCGTTGGCATTTTAATTTAGTTGAAGAGACAGCAATAACTTTAGCCCTATTGGCTATATAGATTCATTAGGCTTTCCAAAGAAGACTGTTGCCAAATCCCAGGTCTGTTTTAGTATTGCTATTGTTGAGACGTGTTGCCCCAGGGCTGGCTCATGATATCCTTAGTGGTTCAGCTCAGTGCAGCCAAAATATTTAAGGTGAAGGGACAATATTGCCCTTATTCCCAGGCAGCATTTTTGACTAATGGCATGTTTGTGCTCCATGCCCTTTATCTGACCTTGGTAGTGATAAAGAGCCTGTTGGCTGAGAAGATCTCATGCAGGAAATTAACCCTAGGTCTTCAATAAAAGTGAGTTGTGAGTGGTAGATGCAGCCAGTATTTTTTGGGAGAAAATGGGAGGATGTGCAAGGAACGGCATGCCTCTGTGCTGGTACCAGTCAAGAACCGTCAATTGAGCCAAATACCAACGTGTGTGTGTGTGTGTGTGTGTGTGTGTGTGTGTGTGTGTGTGTGTGTGTGTGTGTGTGTGTGTGTGTGTGTGTGTGTGTGTGTGTGTGTGTGTGTGTGTGTGTGTGTGTGTGTGTGTGTGTGTGTGTACACATGTAAACATTGTGCCGCCATGCCATATAATATGTAACTTAATTGATGTGTGCATGTCCGAGACTATTTTGCACCCTGCCCCGTCCGTGTGTGTGTGTGTGTGTGTGTTGTGGCTTGGTCGCAGCGAAACTGTGCACACACACTCCCTGGATGCCAGAGCAGAAGAGGCAGATTTTTGCAAAACACATTTTTTGACAGTACTCCTACAGATTTTGTCCAAACATCACGCAAATCGGTGCACAGTATCTCTATAGTCATTAAACGAAATAAGGCTTTCAGATTTTTCATATTCCATCCTGATTGGCTAAGATTGGCTTCCAAAGTTTGCAGGAGTGCTCCGTTTTGAACAAAATACCTCTTATCATGAACACAGCATGCAATTTCTTTGTATGTGCAATGAGCAATCCCTAGAAGCCAAGGAAAAACCTTTGCCTGCATTTTTCACATCTGCCTTTTATAGCGCCACCAGGAGGCCGACTTATGTAAAACATTTTTTGTTGCCAGACCCAGAAGGTCGGCCTACATGAGGCTTTGTCTGTCCCTCTTTTGTCCCTCTTTTGTCCCTCTTTCGTCCCTCTTTCGTCCCTCTTTTGTCCCTCTTTTCTCCATATATGGAATAAATGGGAAGACAGATACACAGACAGACAGACGGATCCCTCTTTTGTCCCTCTTTTCTCCATGGCATAAATGGGAAGACAGATACACAGACAGATACACACGTCATGCGAAGTCCGGCCATTCAGATTTCAACCACTAGGGGTCTGGCAGTACCAGGTCTCCTGGTTCTAGTTTTTATCCTACTATAATTCTAGTAACCTCTGTGCGTTTGTAGTAGTGGAGGTGAAGCTACCCGGTTCTCCTCACTGGCTGGACCAATTGCTCTGATTTTGCACACAGCCATTGACCATTACCATCTGAACTTAACTGTGAAGCCCCTTTTTCAATTTCATCAAATCTCAGCTTCTTATTAGCGTTTATGTGTCAAACAATGTCGCCATGGTTACGGGGCTGCCCAGCTATGGGACGAACTGCCTCCCGGGTTGCCAGATCATGTGCGCATATCCCCCCACGCATGCGTCGCCCGGGTATGGTCTAGTATTACTAATTTTCATATTCCATCCTGATAGGTGAATTTCGAACATTGCTGGCCCACAATAACCTACCTGACCTGGCACTTAGTTTTATTTGATTTGATTTTTTTAGTTTTCATTAATTTGTCTAGTTTTATTTCAATTTCGAAAAAAAGTGTCATAATGTGCTTAATGTCCTCAAAGTCACTTTTTTTTAACACAGGCTAGGAAGGTTGGATGGCGACGAACTAGATATCTGAGTAAAGTTCACTTTGAGCTGCATCCAATGCAGGAACAGATTTTTTGAAAGACCAAAAGTCCAGACCTCTTAAAAACACAGCAGCAGGGATTAATTTCTCTCTCAAAATGCTACCTGTTAAGTATAGCATTAAGTTAGCCTGGAATCCAGACTGATTCGCTCCGTTCTGTGTTTTTTTTTTTTTTTTTTTACTTTGAGACGCGAAGTGAGAAAACAAAAAACGCAGAACGGATCGGATCAGAGTGGATTCCAGGCTAGCATTAAGAAGTGAACTCCTATTCATCCGTAATTCCCTTAATTCCGTTTGCACAATTATACATTTTTCCTTCATAGTAACATTCACCTTTTGAGACTTTTTCTGAACTGAATAAATAGAAAAACTATACCATGCAATAGAGGGATCTTGTGTCTGAGAAATTACTTAACAATATAGAGAATATTAGAAATAGAAGAGGAAATTATGTGGTTTTAGAGAACATAAAGAATAGGACCTAGAACATAAATAACTGTTGGACCTAGGCACGCAATTGATCAATCAATATATTATTGTACTTGATTGTAAGAGATTTTTTACGGTGTAGCCAAAAAACATGCAGTCTAGCTCAGAGTTTGTCGGTCTGAATGCATGTATATGTATTTATATGTGTGTCCCCTCAAAGGTAGACAAATCATAGCTCATGACTAAATGAATCATGAAACAGAACCACCTCTGGTCATAAATGAACGCAGCATCAGCAACAGTCATTGCTGATGAGATATTTTGAGCATCGGTAAACCGCCTGGTAAGCACAAGGTCACCAGCGCACCCTCCGGCCCCGGTCTATGTGTCCCTGAGCAAGTCACTTAACCCTTAACAGCCCCCCCTCCCCAGCCAAACTGTACAGAGCGATGCTACTGAACATAGGCTCAGGGGAATTATATGATAGATTAGTAAGGTGTACTCCTTTATCAGTAGCTTGCCTTCTTTAGCTGTGTGTGCGTGTGTGTGTGTGTGTGTGTGTGTGTGTGTGTGTGTGTGCGTGCGTGTGTGCGTGCGTGCGTGTGTGTGTGTGTGTGTGTGTGTGTGTGTGTGTGTGTGTGTGTGTGTGTGTGTGTGTGTGTGTGTGTGTGTGTGTGTGTGTGTGTGTGTGTGTGTGTGTGTGTGTGTGTGCCACTTTGTTATTTAGTATTATTGGAACCATTACAGACAAGTAAAGATGAACATTTCATTTCCAGCAATTCACATTATAGACACTATCACTGACAATCCCTGTAACTAATTGCCCACAAATCCGCATTTAAAGCCAAATCAAATACTGTTTTTGTTACACTAGAACATAACTCTGCATTACCTCAGGGTTTTAAAACTAAATAAGAAGAATAAGAATATAAAATGGGCTGTCCTTAGTATCGAGGTTGAATAACACAGGATGATGATTGATGTTTGTTGTTAAGCCTTGTTATTGTGCCTTCTACAGAGAATGTGAAACTGTTTTGTCTACGGTCTACACAATCTTGGGAACTCATTCGGTTAAAAAAAAAGGAAAACTATATTTTTTCCCCCTTTGTGGGCACCACCTCCATTTTTGTGTAAAACAGGAACTCGGTTTGACTCCTCCCCTTTCATAGTCCACTTCCTCCCGGGTGCTTCTGTGTTTATTCCTACATTGTACTAACATTACATGTTTAAGGCAGTAGTGTGTTGAGAGATAGCGGTCTACATGACAAAAGCAGTTTTTGTATTAGGCTGCCAAGTTACATGACAAAATACATGAGAAAAAGAATAATAATTACAAAACAGTAACAATACCAATACATTTATTGTCCTGTTTTTGCACCAAATCTGCGAAACCAACATTCATTTTGATCTGGGTTGCAGAACTGGACAGTTTGATACGCTGGTGGTTGGTGAAAAAAAAAGGCCAGAACTCAAACAGCGAAAGTGAATGTTTTGGCCATTATCTCTGGAACGGAAGGTCCAATCTGCTCAGTTCAAAGCTTGTTGGATGCGTGACTTTGAGGACATTAAGCACACAATGACACCTTTTCGGGTTTTCCTGGCCTAGAATTATGGTAATTGTTCGGGCCTGGCTCTGTTCAGGTCTGCCCAGTTAGGGCCCAGTTAGGGCCGGGACTTCATTTTCAGGCCCGTTGAGAACTCTAGTCCAGCTGTGTCTAGGAGGGAGGAGACCACAATGTGGACATTAGGCAGGTACGGGCACAGTCACACATGCACTTCGGCATGTCAGCTTCCTCGTTCGCTTCCATTCCATGGGCGCAAATGGGTGGAGTGTCCTGTTCTGGCGTGTTGACAGCTTTGAAGCATGTGAAGTGTGTGAAGCTGTGAGTTCAAATTGACGCATCTGACGTCACAGCATGCATTGGCTACAATGCCTCTGATGCGCATGTGTGACCTTGCCCTGCCTCTTCCGGTGGAACACCAAAAACTGCCACCCTGGGGGGTCACCTGTCAAACACCAATTTTCATCCTCGCTCAAGTGAGACTATTGTCACAGTAAATGTATCCAATTTTGCCTGAGACATATGATTTCGGTGTACCCCTTTATCGTGCATAAGAGAATGATGTGCACACACAGAGGATGTGTGCATTGTCCAAGAATGGAATTCCACATTGTCGAATAAGGAAAGGCCTTAGATCTATGTTTAGTTGCCGGGGGGTTTGCATCCATGTTGGGATTCATTGTGTCTTTTGCCAAGGTTTTGTGTGACAAAACATGTGTGTCAATTGATTTGATTTCTGATGAGAGGCTGGTTTTGTTGCATAATTTCAAGTGAATGTATAGAGCATTAGTGGGGATTGGATAGTTGCAGATTAAGAATTTAGCTAAATGTAGTGGGTTATTTGTGTTGAGTATAGTTAGGATGAGATGGGTGAAGGGGACAGATTGTGTTATGTATTTTTGTACTTTTTGTATTGCTGCTTTATCTATTTTAGTTTGTTGTGTAAACAACAGGAAAATAATACATATTGAATTACAATTACATGTATGTTTTACATATTGCTCAATAAAAAAAACATTTGAAACAAGAACATGATCCCAGATATCCTCGGTGAGGGGTACACCAAGATCTTGTTTCCAGGCTATTTTAATAGCAGTCAACAGAGGGAAGTCGACTTCATGATAGATAATGGAGAATGGAAACCCCCTTTAGCTGGTGGAATTATTGAGGGTGAGGAAAGTGAGGAACCGGACCCTGCACATGATGCCTGACCTACCGAAATCTAAAGAAATGTTACTTGTGCTGTAAGCCAAAATTCCTTCACACCTGGAAAAAGACGTCCATAGCTGAATGTAGAGGCCGTGTAGAGGCCGTTTGGGAAACAGAAGATCCCCTGCATGCGTCCCGGCCCCGGCTATGTGTCGGAAGTGTCCCTGAGGAGGACACTTAACCCCTATCTGCTCCCTCCCAAGCACTCATCATAACAATCTGAACCCCTCCCTTTCAAAAGGAGTTGTCTATGAAAAGATCTTTCAAATATTTGAGACCTTTGCCGACTGTGAAATGTTACATCCAGCATTGAGGGTGTAAAAAGGTTGTTAAAAGCGAGCATAGTTGTTCCTGAATTGATTCCAGACTCTCATGGAGTGAAGTAATGCTTTTGGGAAGGTTTCAACAGGATAGCCGATGGATGCAAGCAAGCCAAGGGAAACATGAGAATGGCGGCACTCTTGTCCTTGGTTGCTTTGGCC
This sequence comes from Gymnoscopelus microlampas, assembly GCF_963454915.1. Classification (NCBI taxonomy): domain Eukaryota; kingdom Metazoa; phylum Chordata; class Actinopteri; order Myctophiformes; family Myctophidae; genus Gymnoscopelus; species Gymnoscopelus microlampas. The sequence goes on along the minus strand of NC_139950.1, from coordinate 30,377,964 downwards.
TGTTTGTCGTTAATATTGGACCTGGCCAACAGAATGACAGACAGCTTCTGGATGAGCCAACAGGATGTGTGAGGCCTCAGTGGGCCATGGTCAGGAATTTTGATGGGGATCCTTTCCTAGGAGTGGCCAAGACACAAAGTCACAGGCATTGGATCCAGACAGAGTAAGTGAGATTATATGTGAGCCTCAGTCGTGTCCCACCATGAGTCAATGACAGCTAAATATATAGTTAAAATGCACATAGGAATTGGATCAAAGATATGTCAGCAGCTGGGAGTCATCATAGCATTTCCTACAATATATTGACCATGGTGAAATGATCAAAGCAGTGATTTAAGATGATATTCACACACATGCACACAAATAAACATGCGCGCACATACACACACATCTTTATAAAGTCCAGTACAGTCCCACTCTTTATGTTGTTAGCCTGTATGTAGCTAGCTGTTGGCCAAGAACTACGTGACATACTACACACACTCACTGATACTGATGTGTTACATAAAGCAGGAATCAGCTCACTGGCATACAGATAACAAAAGGCATGATATACTGTATATACCCTGTGCATGCTGAAATGTGCTACAGTTGATTCATTCACAACATTTATATATATATATATTATATACTGTAGTCTAATCTAGATGACTGCACTAACAGTCAAACGGGTAAAAAGAAAAGTGCACTCTTCAATTAGAAGATGGGCTGTATTTCTCCAAGAAGAGTGTTATTATTCATTAAATTCATCCATAGCATTATACATTATTGCTCAACTTAGTCTTAATTTGTTACTCTGACAGACAGTGTACATATTACATTTGTATACTCACCCTCAGAGTTAAATTAACTGAGGATCTTTTGTGTGTGCATGTTCTGGGTCACTGCACTAAAGCTACATAATTTACTGGAGTCATTCGAGCTAGCAAAGACAATAGCTTCTTATATGAGCCTATGTTTAAATTCAAGGCCACCATGCCCAACAGCAGAGCGAAATATCACCTTTACCCGATAACCAAGTTTATAATGCTAACTGCCACACACACAAAATACACAACACACACAATCTTACGAAAAAAAGATTGTGAAGGGTTAGATAATAGTTCTAGAGGGATTTCTGTGCAGATGTTGCCAGAGGCGACGGTTGGGGAGAGAGAATTAAAACCTGCTGAAATTGATAGAGACTCACATATCACATCTGTTGCAGTTTGTGTAAAATATTCGGACATGCTTCTCTGGTGATCGATGGGAAACATAGTCTTACACGTACATTATGTCACACTCACATGTATGCACTCGATCTGACTGCAATGAACATAGAGAGGGTAGAGAGACCACCATGTAACTGAAAGATCACAGAGTTAATACCCAAAATATTCTTGTGTCGTGTCCTAAAGTGCCCTACACCAAATGGGTGTGTCGTAACAGAAAACATGTGCCTCAGATATGTGCCAAGCATTTTGTATATCCATGATTTCTGTGTTGCTGGGAAGAATGTCCAAACAGCACAAATTGTCCTAGTTAGTGGGGTAAATCTGATTGTGGGTTCACAGAGTGCACTTTGGGGGGATCCGTCAAATAGTTTCTGGGATTGGGACATTTAATACCACAAATCCACCAGGACTCCCTAAAATGTATGGGTTCATTGGCATCCGGCTGTTCCCACCATTGTGGAGATTCAGGTTCAATTCCTCCATGGTGCCTCCAGCTTAGCTGGTCGCTCCACTTAACGCATTTGTTCTGGTTCGTTGGTGGAAGTCGCAGTTCTCTATCACTGCACTAGCTCTACTGACTCCTACAGGTTGGCCTGTAGGAGTCACTAGCCCTAAACCTGGGGAGGGATAGTTTGTTCCTCCCCACACGGTATGCCATCCTGGTGAAACTCCTCACTGGCAGGTGAAAAGAAGTGGCTGGTGACTCTTAGTCTTACCTGTATCTGTGTGTTTCATGCTTACTGCGGTGCGGCTATAAACTGAATTTCTCTTGGGATCAAAGATGTGTCAGTGGCAGTGTGTGTATGAATCTGTGTATCAGAGGATAATTTTTTGTCTACACCCTACCCAGACCAGCAGTAGGGGTAGGCAGTGACACAGCCTATACATGGTGGGAATTGGTGGAACAACTAAATTGGGCAGATCTTTTTTGATTGGGCTTTGGAGGGGTTGTGGTAAACGTAAGGGGGGATTTAATTCTCACAGACATCCTTGGCTTGGTGGCTTTTCTCTTTCTCATTTTCCTGTCTGTCAATTCAGAGGTTAATCCCAAAGCTAGGGGAATGACTCCACAAGATTCCAGAATCCCAAGTGGGATTTATCTTCGTCTTTTTCTCTCACACTCCTACCTTTCTTTAGTCTTCTCTTTCTTTCTTTTTTCTCTCTTTATCTCTCTCTCTCTCTCTCTCTCTCTCTCTCTCAGCTCATTTAGAGGTTAAAGAGGCCATCCATTGGAATTCCTTTCTCTCGCTGTCCTCTTAAATCTCAGTGTGTCGCCACAAAGCCACTTCCACCCCTTTTAATGTTATGGACTCCCCCTTTCCCCCACCACTCGCCTGTTTTGCCACACATTTTACAGGATATTCTTGAATTAGACATTTGCTATGTTTATTTGTCTCATAAACATGTGCTACTTTTGTTGTGTAAGAGCTAATTGTACAGGGTTAGCAGGAAGTGTAGGGACAGGGTGACAGGGGTACTTAATGTGCCTTTACAGAGTTATTTAGATCGTATTCATCTAAATAATGTTATATACTGTACCTGAAATTTCTGAATGCTAAAACATGACTTAGAAATAGTTCTTAAGCCTTGGAGTGATGGACACTTAGAGCAGAATCACACGCTACATCTGCCCTCATCTGGATATCTAATACTTCTTCTCTCTGGTTTGTTTCAAATAGAGTTAAATGAAAACCAACTGCAACATTTGACAAGTCACAGCAGTGGTTACTTGTCTCTGTCTGTTGTCTGGCTCGCATATGGGGAATAACAAGAGGAAGGGATAGGTCAAGTTGTCCGCAAGTGTGGAAAACATGCAGCCACAGGTCCCTCTCTCTCTTTCAGTCTCCGTTTCCCTGCTTCCATCTCTGTCACACACACTGTCTCACTTTCTCTCTCTGCTGCAGGCTTTCTCTCTTCCGTGGAAAATCACGATCAGGATTGTGTTGCCTTTTCCTGTTGCCTGGGGCTCCCCTTCTTCAAACCAAGCCAATAAACAAGTCTGGGGAGAGAAAGAGAGACAAAAAAGATAAAGTGAGAGAACGACGTTAAATAGGCTTTAAACCAATTTGAACCTCCAGTGATGTACAGTAAATAAAGCACGTGTTTTGGTGCTGGCAAGAAGACAGTGGGGCTAAGTTTGCTGTGGTCCAGCTCCGGAAACGGGCTAGTCTCCCACTCCCTCAGAAACCACAGCCTTCTTAATATAGTTGGGGAGACAGGGTGTGGGGATTGTAGACCTACCACGGCTGCATGAGCAAGCAGACTTGCCCGACACTCTGCATAATCCAGACTTCCACGAGTCACGACACAGCACAAACCAAAACGTAAACAACGCCTCTGCACCAACCGATTCCACTCACAGTAGTAGACATGGATTTTTCACTGGCCTACGAGCCAAGTTGGACTTGAGTGTCACTTCTCACAGCCGTGTACTAAAGATGATAGTATAGAGAATATATATTATAATTTAATTTAGTTCTTACGTCAAGTACTTGTTTTATTTCTATCAAAGGTTGAAATATTTTTTGTTGGGTATGAACATTAATTTTAAATTCAATTCCATATTTTAATAATGGCATGGCTTCCCGATGCAATTGAAAAGACATGCCTTTCCCTTTTGTGAGTCTCTGCTCTTCTTTCCTCTTTTTCCTGAACTGGGCACCTGATGGCTTAGACATTAGTTTCTTATCCATTATGTGTTGATAGTATTGATAGAGTATGCATTGTGGTTTATTTGGTAGCATTTCATAGAGTGACTGAATTTTATAATTGCATTAGTACACTCATACCCTGAAGAAGACTTATTGTGTCGAAACGTTGGTGTCTTTCTAAATAAAAGTAATTGCATCGTGGCTGCGAGCTGTGCGACCCCCTCTCTTTTAAACAGTTATATATCTCCTGTGGTCAGCACCACCTCACTACTGGTATGCGCTCCTGTTCCATTGTTTGCATAATTGCATTAGTAACAGCAGAGTTACAGGTGGTTTGAATGATTCCCCCGCTCTCCCTACTTCCAGCTTTCAGTGGGGAGACATGATGTGACGCTTACCTATCGCCAACCCCCTCCCCATCTCGTACTTCTGAGTGGGAGACCCTCCCAGGCTATGTCTAGCTTACAAACTAGAATCAGGGCACCCACCCCAACAGGGTTAATTGATCCACATGGTGACGTGATGTGCAAATTAGGGAGAACACGATTGTACAAATTGTTGTCACCATTCTGTACTTCCGAAAATGAATGAATGAATGAATACATAAATAATGAATAAATAAATAAAGTATATTATTATTATTACTTTTTTTTGTATTACTGCTCTAAGCGGCTGCCTGTATCACCTAGAAGATCCAGCCTTGCTGTAGTGGGAACATTGCTTTCCTTCATCCTTTTACATTGGTTGTGGTATTGAGCACGTCACCAATGATGAGCTAACATGCTCATGAGTTTGATAACATTGATAACATTATATATGAAGCTTGTGTTTTATTAGCTGTGTGAGCTGACATGTGGTTTGCTGTATGCACACAGCAGTGTGAGCTGAGCTGTGATTGGTCTACTTTTGAGGGGACAGAGATGCATAAAGAGAGAGAGAGAGAGACGGACAGAGATACTGACAACAACCCCTGTTCCAGAGGGCTAGGCCCCTTAGCCGCCATGCCGTTGTTCTTAATTGGTCTTTGTATGGAAATGTGTGCATGGACAGTTTTGGACACTTAGTCTTGATGCAGTTATGCCATCATGTAGGCTACCAGGTTGAGTGTTAAATTACTTTTATACAGAGTCACATGCATGCAAATCCCCTCTCTCTATCTCTCTCTCTCTCTGTGTGTGTCTCTTTATGTTATGTCATCTGACAACATGTCTCACGGTGGTTAATGTCGACCTTTGTCCCAAATCAACATGTCTCGGCATTTGGCAACGCAGTGGAAAACGTTCAACTAAAATTAATGTAGTGCCATACTAGTCCTAGTGTCTGCTATCATACTGATTCATAGACAGTGAACACCATGAAGGGGTCTATACAGTATTGCTTGCTTTACTATTTTGTTTTAATTAACCTATAGCGTTGTTATTCAGTCATAATAGATACACATTTGGCCAAAATAGGCAAACATTCTGTGAAAATAGCTGAATTACAAGCTCAGCAACGTGTTGCAGTGCGACGCTTTGTAAGCTTATAGATCTGCTATTTTCTGCAAAGAGATTTGATGTAGAGGGGAAAAGGTGGGGGCCATGAGTACAAAGCCCGCCGGTATAACGAAGTGTCCTTTTTTCCCCTCTTAATTGGTTCCATTTTTGCCCCCAGCTACGAAACTGAACTGCTGCTGTCAAAGGCTTAACTCAAATTTTGGGTTAACTCTGGGTCTTTGTCAAAGCATTGGGACTATAACAGTGTGTCCTAGGCCTGCTGGGTTTATTTGGTTTCCCTACTGAATGCCCAGTCTCTAGCCTTGTGGAAGTGAGGTGAATACAGTATGTATTTGGCTATCTGGCTACCACTTGCGTGTGGTTGCCTGTGCGTTGCCTGTAACACAGTTAGCCTATTTTGTTTGGTTGTATCAATCACATTTGATGTCTCCAGAGCTAGCTAACAGTAGGCCTGTTTGGACCAGCCATATGGACAATTGCTGCCTGTAGCTGTGATGGGGTTACGAAAACTCTGTCATGATTTCCATTGCTGCCAGAGTGACTGGCTGTACTTACTGTACTACCAAAAGCCTCAGACAGCAGGGTCAAACTGTGGGCTAACCATATGCACAAACATTACAATACTAGAAGTAATGAAATAAGACATGTATGACTCATCAGCAGCGGACTCTCAACAGCTCCTTCCCAGAAGATGGCACTGTTTTCATTCCACGATTGTGAATTCAACCAAGTACTACCGCCATTTGTGACCCCCCCTCCCCCTTCACTCTCCCATCTAAACCTATCCAACCTCATTCTTTCACCACTTGATTGAACCTGAAGTCTCTTAACCTGTTAACAATCACAGCATACCCAAAGTAAATTGATTGTTGTTCTTGAACCATTTGGAATAAATGCATGCACATGGTCTCATTTTGAAGGTAACAACTAGAATCAACTCTATGTGCAACTGACATTGAGTAATACAAGTTTGAACTTACTGGAATAGAAGGTTTTTCATTTTCGCCTAAATAGTTTTTATAAATAGATGCCTTTATAACACTTATTATCATATATGAGCTGGAAAACACAATGTATCCACAGTATGAAGCCTTACCTAGCCCATGACCATAAAACATTTGATTCTGTGATTTAAAAAAAAAAGATTATTTGATAGGCTACTATATTTAATTTACAAAATATATTTTGCGGTTTTCAAAATGAGGCTTTCACAGAATCAAATGTGTTATGGTCATGATTCACCAGTAAACTGTATGGCTTGATTCTAGGCTTAAAATAATGTATATAAATATTTTTGGAAATCTCTATGGGAAAAATAAATGGCCTTTTTTTGAGTGGAACCACAAAATGGCCGCCATTGCTATGCCCTATGGGGGTTTCTGTCGGGTTCTTGATCTAAAAAAGTGGTTTGGACTATATGTATCACTTAATCACTCTTCCCTGAAGTAAGAACATAATTTTTGTGGAAATATTTCATATTGGAATAGAATTCAACTTTCAACTTTGCTGCAGCTTTGTGAACGTTTTTTTATTTTCCGTATGTCGGACTTAGGCGTTGATTGTAGCGTCAGTTTTGATGCTATCTTGGAATAGTTTGCATCATTTTAATCACAAGACCTGTACCTTTTAAAATGGTAATGGCTTGCCTAGGTAGGTGACACGCACACTTATGTACACTTGTTTGTTTGTCTGTCTGTCATCACTCGCATTGCTTTCACTGGCTGTAATCCCATTGTCACATCAGTAAGGGCAAACCTTTGTTCCAGCAATCAATCAATCAATCAATCAATCAATCAATCAATCAATCAATCAGCATAGATGATTTAAGTCTGCACACTGTTATATCAAAACAGCAAAGTTGCAAGAACATACATAAACAATGAGGTTTTGTTTATAAAAAATAATGCAAAATCACCCACACATTGCTGAGGAATGGATCTGTTCTGTTCCATAGTTCTTTATGGATGTTTTCAGGATGCAGTATTAAGGCCCTGTGAAATACTATTATACAGTAGATTACATTGGCCTTACTTGAACCTTACTTGAACCTTACTTGAACCTAACTGATGATACTATATAGCAGGGGTTTTCAACTGATTGTGAACCTGGGACCACCACCCTGACTATGAATCAACCTGGGGACCACTGTTGTGTTGGGTTGGGATATGGACTAAGATTAGTGCTTTGGTAACACTTGCTATGCATCCCATCTCTGCATCCCACTGTTTCTCAACCAATAGTCCACAGACTAATAGTGGTCCATGGCATAATTAGGGGAATTATGGGAAAATGGCGTCCAAGGCTCATAATGTAATTACGACTCCTGTACACTTCCTGAGATTTTCTGTGGAATATCTTGACCTCCGGCTTCCCAGTATCTGACAACATTGATATCATCATAGGTCACCAGATCATTTAGTGCAATGTTCCGTGGAAGAAAAAATCACTTTCACTTTCTACATTACTAAATGCAAGGTCAGGGACCACATGCAATACCTTCACGGACCACCAGTGGTCCACGGACCACCTGTTGAAAACCCCTGCTATATAGTATCTTCCAGTGTATGAAACAGTGCACTTCATTATGATGTCTGGCTCTCTATAGCGCTCCTTCTGTTCTCCTTCAGTGTAACTGTACTGTATGTGTTCTCCTTCTGTTGTCCTTCAGTGTAGGGTTTAAATGTATTAAGATAAGATGTGTGTGAGGCTAATATTTTCTGGACACCTTTGACATAGCCAAAAGTTGACTTTCTCACCAAATTCACAAATGGCGAAAATGGCCAATCTGCAAGCTCACACCATTAGCTAAATGCTTTAGTTCAATAAAATTGAGTGGCTTCCTGTAGACCAGGTCATGTGTAGATGCGCATGAAAGGCGGGCCTGCTGCTGAGCTATGTGCAGTCTACGTGCTGTGGCTAGACTAACTTGATTTTGACCTCTACAGTCTTTTGCTGTGAACATCACAAGGCAGGCTTGTGACTCGTTGTGCCGGACTGGGAAATTGTAAAGAGATGGTAGAGATTTAATAGATGCCCCCCCCACTCCCCCCACACACACATCCGTTCTCTCCTCTCACCCACAGATACGCACACACACACACACACACACACACACACACACACACACACACACACACACACACACACACACACACACACACACACACACACACACACACACACACACACACACACACACACTTTCAATTTTGCACATGCACACTTGAAGATGAGGCTCACTGACATTACACATGACCTTATCTTAGGTATGGCTGAAAATCACAATGGGCAACTTTTTTTCTGTTTTTTTCATATACCAAATGTAAATCTTACAATACACAATACAAAACAGCACTGACAAAAAATGTTCTCCATGAATTAATATAAGGCATGTTTTGGAAATCAATCACAATTTTAAATATATAGTTTCAAGTGTGTTCTAAACCAGCCCATCTCTCCCTCCACGTATTTATGCACTGAACTTATTTATTTAAAAAAACGTGTGTGTGTGTGTGTACTTTGTTGTCTGCTAAATGCCTAACTAAATTGTAATTGTAAGCGTACAAATCCAGATCTGCAATGTTGGTGAGTTTAACTGGATGTAGCCTAACCTCGCATCACCAGTCTTTCCACCTCGGAGGAAAGCCTGGTCTGCGTTCCAGAAGACAACATATGATCCGGTCTAGACCACGCCTACTGAAAAAAAAAAAGAAAAAATAATCCTCTTTCCGGTTCTGCCTATCCGGTTTTGCGGTTTAAATGGAATAGAATTTCCCCGTGGGATAATACCGACGCTAAATAGTCTCTGGATAGTGCACGCACATTTACATTTAAAAAATAAGCTAAACAATGCCGTATCAAGGATTTTATTAGCACGGACCTATTTTGGGGTGAGACGTCTTTCCGGTTCTGCCTATCCGGCCACTTTTTCTTTTTTTCCGACCGGATCATATACCCGAAAATGGAATGCTGCCCAGGCTAGATGTAGCCTATGGGCTGTCAGGGGTTGGTATTGCAACTCTAAATTCCAGATATTAAAAATAGAATCTAAGAGTTGCTTGTGGCTATTTAAATGTAGTCTGCCTGCCTCCTCCCCTCGTTGTTGTTCTCTTCTTAATTTATTCACTGTCATAAATGACGACGCAGTGCTAAAATGACTTGTCAAACTCCTCCTCCGTTATTCCTGTGACTGTGTGTGTGTGCTCCAGTTACACAGTTAGTTAAGTTCACAGTCACACACGCACACACAAGGCTTCGGCACACAAGCGGAAAGAGAGAGACACACACACTCCAGGTAAGCTGCATTGTTGTGGATGGTAAGTTTAAATGTAGTATTTGAGAACTGTGTGTAGTTATCTTTTTACATTTATTTATTTAGAGAAAGCAGAGTTTTTAGTAGGCAGCTTTGAAGGTTCTCCATGAGCTTTGAGCTTCATTTCAGCTGAATGCGTTTGTAAGCTGCTTTCAAGACTTCAGGTCAGGTCCGCTTCACAGAATGTATGTAATGTGTGGTATGTGGGGTTTTAAAGTGTGTCTCGGGACAAACGACACCAGTGTTACTGGACGTGAGCATGTCGCCGCCTTTGTTTACCGCCTGTCGTGGTTCCGCCGCGGAATTAAATTTAGCGCCATTGCGTGGTGTGTTATGCCAAGAAGAATGACCTATCGTATACTGTGACTCCGGTCAGCCGCAAAAAAGCTTTTCCCAGGTTATTATTGTAGCACTACTGGTTGATTTAATACATCTCGAAATACATTGCAAGTGAAATATTAAATAATAATCTGCCAGTTTAGTGAAGATTGCTACATTTCAGGCAAATAAAGGTTCGTCTCCTGTTATATCAACAGTTGTACAACTGTTGATACAACAAGGGACGAACGATCAACAGTTACATACTTCGATAGGCCACCAGTTGTAGTGTAACAATTGGCTCGTTTCACCGGGTGCTCAGTAGCCTTCCCACCGGCTGCTACCGTGTGTCAGGTTGTAAATATTACCACATTTATGACCACGTTGTCCAGTCAAGAACATGTTAATTATGTGGAATTATGTGAAATTGGGTTCTATCGGGACCCATTTATGCCATCTCAGGTCCAGTTCCTTAAACGGATTGTGTAGTTAAAAGCAGTGGTGGAAAAAGTAACTAAGTACATTTACTTAAATACTGTAAGTTTACGTACAATGTTTAGGTACTTTTACTTTACTGGAGTATTTCCAATTTTTACTCCACTACATCTCAGAGTCAAATATTGTTACTCAATTGTCACACCACTGCAATTGTTTGAAAACTTGTGAAATGGGACCTTCTGAGTACTTTTACTTTTGTACTTTAAGTATATTTGATACCTATACTTTTACTCAAGTTCATTTTCAATACTGAACCCTTACTTGTAACAGTATTTCTTCATTGTGGTAAAACATATTGGTACTTTTCCCACCACTGGTTAAAAGTTAAAACGACAAACTTCATGGTGACAGTGACAGGTGGTTCAATGCGTTCTCCTGTTTTGATATCCGATCTATCAAACTACTACATTATAACCAGGGCCAGACTAACATTTAACACGTTTTACAGCCATATTATGAAGACATTCACAGGTGTTACCTATGATACTAATGAAGACTCTGTTCCATTCTGGTCAAACAGAGTCAGGGTGCTGATATTGCGCATGTTGGCTCACTGGAAACACTCTGTTACACCAGTGGGTCTACAGTTGGGGTCCAGGGACCCTCATGGGCTTCCAAATGGCTCCTTACATGTGTGTAACTCTGAGAGTGTACAAATGGAACCAAATGTCCATTTTTACACTCAGAGTTGTGGGGCTCGTGGAAACCACTGTGCTAGACTAAATGGAACAGAGGGGTGCAATACGGAACAGAGCCTTCGTTATTATCATTGGTAACACCTGTGAAAGAAGTGATAACATGGCTGCTGTGCATAGAGCCTATTGTTCTTAAACACGCGTGTCTCTCACAGACTCACGCTGTACAATCCCCTGGCTGATGAAATGTCCTGTGGAATAGTAAATAGTGAATGCATTTGCGCCCACGTGTTCAGCCTGCTAGCATGAATGCATTGACTGGCTGACAGCATGAATGGTGATGTGTGGTGTGTGGTGATGAGTCAAATGGAAATGACTAATGTCTCAAATTCTCTTCATAGTAGGCTGCTACACCACCCAGTGGTGTAAAGTAACTAAGTACATGTACTCAAGTACTGCAGTACAATTTTGAGGTATTTTCTTAACTTTCTCCAGTATTTTCTTAACTTTCACTTCTACCCCGCTACATCTCAGATGAAGATGTTGTACTTTTGCTCCACTACAATTATATGAAAAATTAAGTTGCTTTGTGTATATTTGGATTATTATTACAAAACACACTAACCACTTCCTATATATATATATATATATATATATATATATATATATATATATATATATATATATATATATATATATATATATATATATATATATATATATATATATATTATATATATATATATATATTTCTGCCATTGAAAAATAGTAGATCTACAAGCTCACAATGCCTCGCCATGCGACGCATTGTGAGCTTGTAGATCAGCTATTTTCAAAATATTTTTTAAATACAGTTTGAACTTGTGAAATGGGACATTCTGCACAACGAGTATTTTACTTTTGGTACTTTTTAAGTATATTTTGATGCCAATACTTTGTACTTTTATTTAAGTTCATTTTAAATTCCGGACTTCTACTTGTAACATTATTTAGTATTGAGTATTTCTGCTTTTACTTAAGTAAAACATGCGAGTACTTTTTCCATGTGCAGCTCTCATTCCTCCGTTTGTTTTTATTCATCCCTTTTTAAATTGTATTCACACTCTTGTTTTTATTTGTGCATTGTTTCTTTGTTGTAAACAGTGCTATACAACTTATTATGTAACAAACCCATGCAGAGCAGGGGCATGGTTGTTGTGTATTGCTATTTTGATGCATCTAAATTTAAGTATAGGTCAGATGTCTAACTTGGGTGGGTGTTTGTCCTCCTGGTTGGGACATCATTCGCATGTGTCTGGGCCCATTTGTGTGTCTGTTAACCCTGTGGTTCTAACCTTTTCAGGCCTTGACCCCCCAAAATAATTAATTTGAACTGGGGACCCCCCACCCTGACAAGCACTTGGAATGTAGGATTTGAGGCATTACATTTAGTTTGACTCGGTTCCACAGATAAATATTGTGAAAATAGCAGATCTACACGCTTGCAATTCTTATATTATTTGGTCAATGTTTGACCAGTTTTTATAGTTTGCTAATTACTTTTAATGCAGTAACAATCTTTTTCTTTTTGAAGTATTAAAGTCTAAAAGTCCTTAAATGATCACTTAACTGTCATCAGGGGACCCCGGCCCACAGGTTGAGAACCACTGTGTTAATCCTGCCCAGGAGAGGCGTAAACTAGAATGGTGGCTTTGTTTTCCATGACAGCAAACAGTGGGTGTAAATGAACATCTGTCTTTTGTACCCCAGGGAGTGTAGTGGTTTTGAACACCTGTTGTTGGCTGTTTGTAGAGCACTATTACAGCTAATTTATGTGAAGCAACACAAGCAGGAGAAATGGCCAAAGTGTCTAAAAAAGTGATAGACTTCCTTGCCTTCTGTTGGCAATTTTATTTGTGTAGCACATTTCAACAAGGAAATTCAATGTGCTTTACCCAAAACATCAAGCAAAGGAAACACAATTATATCATAATTATATATAAAATGTCATTAGGATGTGCAGTAGCACATTTGAGAATTGTATTATGATGGAGTTGTCATGCATGTTTAAAATATAAGGAAACAAATCCTAAAGTCATGAATGTGTATGTTTACATTATTTTAGTTTTAAAGTATTAAGTACAGGATATTGACCTGAACTATTAATTGAAATGTAAATTGGAGTAATTTTAACCCTGCTTCTGTTTCTTGCTGTGGTAATGGTACATAACATTGAACTCCACAGTGATGTGAGTAGTCTTTGTCATGGTGATCAGTGGGGTTGCTCTTTGCTGGCTACTGCCAGTTCATCAGGCAGTCATTTACCCAGAGTACTTGAACTGACTTCAGAGGGGATGCTGGTTTGAGGGGGTGGGGGTTGTGCACTCTCGAGTGGCGGGAAATTGGGTTTGATTGTATTGGGGGTGGGGGTCACTTGGAGGACAATGAGTTTGGGAACGGCTTTCATCCCATCCCCTGGTTGTCATTTTGGGTTATTTGAACATGTCATGCCCATTTAACTTGCAAAAAAATAATAATTTCCCCCTTGTTTCTTCCACATCCTTTGGTGGATTTTGTCCTGTACTATGGCTGCATTACTTTGTTTGCCCATTGCCCACCATATTATTCTTTTGATGGCCCTCAGAGCTAATTCGAGCACAACATTTCTAAGGCGTAAATCGAAGGATTAAATGGGTGGGAACAAGCCAGTAGCTGCCGACTTGTTCGGTGCTTTCAGATCTGCAAAAGGGTAGCTATCGATTCGAGGGTCTAAAAACTAGACCCTCTAAAGTAAAGGGGGCATTATTTGGAATGAACTCAATTTACATCTGCATGTGTCACTCCTCTGTGCTTCCCATGACTAAAGGATGAGACATCTGCTCTGACTTGGGTTAATACCACAGTGGGCCCTATTCACGGTGTGAATCGTGAAGAAGATGACTGTTCTATTCAGGTTTTCAGAATAATCCAGTCTAAGTTTCTGTGATGATGAGAAGAGCACAGTTGGATCTGCATCTGTTTTGGTAAGACTTGCTCCACAACAGCCTGTTGTTTGGTGGACCTTTCTCTGCTGACTAACAGCTATCTGCCCACCTTTTTCACTTAAAAATAGTTATTGCTGAACCACTTGAACCGGAGCGTCCTTATTCTGGGCCGAACATCTGGTAACAATAGCTGATGTACAAGGTCACAATGTGACGTGTTTTGAGCTTGTATTGTAACTGCGGGGGTCTAGTATAGAGCCCTCTGGCACTCTGGTCAACTAAGTATATGGTTTAAGTGGTTAATTAAAATGGCTGTTTTTGTGTGCTGATATTGTTGTCATGGCTGTGAGTGCTGTGAAGATAGGTCATGTCTCTGGAAGTCAATTACGTTTGATCAATGCTGCAGACAATAATACTGAACATGTGAAACATGTTACAATCATGGGAACTGTGGTTATTTGGCTGAAGTCCTGTCCTCCAATGTTGTAAACACATTGCATTTCACTGTCAGAAGTTTGTGAGGGTCAAAGTTGTCTCTGTGATTTAGCCTGGCAGAGTATCAGAACCCCCAACATTGTCACCTAGGCCTGCTGCGTTTGTTTGGTTTAGCTACTGAATGCCCATTGGGCAAACCTCTCTCTAGCCATGTGGAAGAGATCTGACTATGTATGGCTACCTGTCTATACTTTTCTGTCCTGTGTTGCATGTGGAGACTAAATGTTTTGTAGCCTATTAGTTAAAATGTATTTCAATGTCTCAAGTCAGTCTATCTAGCTCACGTTTGGCCTGTGAGGACAAGCCCAATGAAGGCCAGATGATTGACGTGAGACTGACTCTGTTGACAAGCTGTGATTCAATCTACTTCCAAATGCTGAGAATAATTATGTATGATCTTCTTTACTAGCGTGACTGTGCATTGCTGGCAAGTGTGATGTGATGCAGTGGCTTTTTATTGGGACAAAGTATATCTTATCTACAATTCAATATAGACAATTGACTATATTCACATGGTGGTCTTTACTTGTCTTGTGCACCCCAAGTATGATGTAAGAGCAAAATGGCCACCGTGTAAATGATTCAATGTTCAAGAAATGTATGTGATGGGTCTCTTCCAGGTAATTCCCCCTGTTATGTCGCTCCACTGTATGCAAGAAAGTAATCCCATCCAATAATACCCAATGGCATTGTCACTGCTTTCTAAAGACTTGAACTAGAAACTGAAGTAAGGTAATTTAGCCTAATCCAGAAATTAAACATCCAGGTGTGAAAATGAATGTGTTCTTGGTTGCTGTGAAGTACTTGACAAAGGTCTATTTGTGAAGTTACTCTTTTAACAGACTAATAGGAGAATTGTGTTTAGAAAATCATACAAGACCCATGTCCCAGTAGTATCTTACACAGCCACCTAAACTGTCAGAAAATGGCCTCATGTTTCAATTTGCTACCAGCCACTATCATCATTATATGCACCTCTGTTAACCACGCAGCTCAATAACCACACACATCTCTACCCTTCCTTTTGATCTAAAACTGGCAAAACCACCCCTTTAAAGCCATACAGTTCTACAACATTTAACTTAATTTTAGAAAGTATTTCTTAATCAGAGAACCATGGTGTAAGCTTTTACTTATTTCTGACTTTATGATTTTGGTCTCCAGTCTGTGATATACTTCTAAGAGGTTACATGTGGACATGCAGTATAGTATTGGACAATACTCACCCACTGTGACCCCCAACCCCTAGTATTTTGTATTTTTTGTATTTTATTCAGCCAATCTATTCCTGTAGCCCTGAGCATTTTATGAAATAAAAATGTTCCTTGCTAGAGTAATAGCAAGAGGAGATGGGCTGTGAAATTGGAATTCAGCATCATAGGACATTGTCCATAAGGATCAATGAGTATACTCCTATTTAGTACGAGTCTTTCTAGAAAAAACAAACTCTACTATCGGACACGGATGTGAAGGCCACATGATACATGCTATAGGAAAAGGATACACTTCCATACTTGAAAAATCATGCTTCTGAAGTCTGCCTGCCTCAACCATGAGACACAAATGTAAAACATTTGAAAATATATTTTTTGGGGCTTTATTTATAGTGTTACAGTAGAGACAGACAGGACACATGGAGAAAGAGTTGTGGGGAGAGACATGCAGCAAAGATCGTCGGGAATGTGACTCGAACCACTGTCGCAAAATTGCTTGCTCAGGGTGGGGCTGTCGGGTCTCTGCTCTACATGTAAAGTGTCTTGAGACAACTTGTTGTGATTTGACACTTTAATAAAATTTAATTGAAAATTTAATTGAACCTGTGATGCGCTGCCTGTCAGATAAATACAAAATTCCGAACAATCCTCCACAGTATATTGCACAAACTTGAGCGAGACTGGCATCTGTAAAGTGTTTGTTTTTTATTCACACAGCTATACTGATGCCATTCTTAAAAATGTACCCATTGAACACACCAGCACCTAGTCACCAGTGCATTGACAAATTCATAAAACAGATTGAATTTTTTGGCATGTGTGGTTGGTTGTGTACAGGCTTGCATGATCATATATATTTCAGTGGAGGTTGTAGATGGCATACTGTTGTGCATATGTAGAGAAGGACAGCCAGAGCTGAGACTGTAAAAGAAGCCTGTGCAATTTCACGTCTGGTGGCCGCAGTCAATATACCTGCAGCTAGTGCACTGATGTGTGTAATTGGCTTGTGTGTGTGAATGTGCGTGTGAACGTCTTGACTGGGATGGGATCTGCGCATCCTCCCAACCCCAAGATTATTGTTTGCGACTCTCCTCCTGATTTAGCCCCTAAACTAAAGGGAACCTGGCTTCAGTAAATCAGTGTGATGGCTTTAAGCTTTCACCATGTTCTAAAAAACATTCTCTTGGTTGTTCGTGTTGTTTAACCTGGTGGTCACACCTCCTGTCTGTGGTTCAGCCCGTCTAAACTTAAAAGACTAGGTATGTGGTCATGGCAGAAGCACTGTCTCTGTTTTGTTTACAGCTGTGTTACCAACACTGTCTCATTTGCTCAGTTTTCTCTTTCTGAACAAACAGAATACCTCTCCCTTGTACCTATAGTGGCTAGAGCCGGGGTGATACCAATCTGGCCGATATACAGTAGCGGTCATTATTTATTTTACAGTATCTGCAATTATGCATCAAATATTTTTGGGTGGCAAAAGTTTAAAAAATGGTCAAAACAACAGCCTATCTACAAGGTCACTATGAATAACATTTTTAACACATTGTGAGCTTTGTTTATGTGGTGTTTTCAATTTTATAAAGGACGTTTTAGTTTTTCTGTTGCTTAAAAGTTAAAATAAAAAAAATTCTAATCTAAGTTTCTCAAATTGATTTGAAAATATTTGATGAAATATTAGTCAAAACTTTGGTAATCAGTGGTCTAGGACTATCCAAAATCTGACCAAAAAATCTTGGGTTATAATACTGACTTATTTCTGGTTCAGTTCAGTTCTTTATTTAAAACAGGTTAAGCCTGAGTATGACTCAGGTGCAGTTTACCAAGTACTGTTGGTATAAGCAGAAATACTTGCTGATGTGGCCTTTGTTGGGTTCTAATACTGACTTATTTCTGGTTCACTATTTCTGGTTCAGTTCTTTATTTAAAACCGGTTAAGCCTGAGTATGACTCAGGTGCAGTGTACCAAGTACTGTTGTTATAAGCAGAAATATTTGATGATTCAATTGAATGTTTGCTATGCTGTGCCCTTTTGACCTCGGGCTCTCCTCCCAGCTGTCTTCTCTGGGTGTCAATGATATTAATTGATTGAACCTTTTCATTAATCAATGTTCCTCATAGGGAAACTCGGTCTCTTTATTTATTTTGACCCATCCTAACTATTAGGAGCGCTGAGCAGTATAGGATCTCATTGAGCAGTTCAGGGTTCAGTCAGTGTCTTGCTCAAGGACACTTTGACACAAAGCCAGGAGGAGCCGGAGATTGAACCGGGGACCTTCCGGTTCCCAGACATCCGTTCTTCCTCCTGAGCCACTGCTGCCCTCGACACTAAGTAGTTAACATCTGATCTGTCATGTCTGACTGATGGGGGAAGAATTCTGTTATGTACCAGAATGTTATGTTTCCTCTGGGGGGAAAAAACATTCTTGCTGCAATATACCATCCAAATAAAAGTTGTAGAATTACCATGATAAGAGTCCTCTGGTGAAGTGCTGCCTCTCCAACTCACTGTGCAATGACATGTGTGTGTGTGTGTGTGCACATCTGTGTCTTAAGATTTCTTTGGCTATTCAATATATTTTTGAAAGAAAATTGTGCAAATCTTGGAATATGAATATATATATATATATATATATATATATATATATATATATATATATATATATATATATATATATATATATATATATATATATATATATATATATATATATATATTTTTTTTTTTTAAAGCAAGCATTTGTAACTCAAATCTTTGCTTTTACTTAGGATTTAGAAGATGTGTAGAATCCCCAGAAGCAAAGTTTTGCACACATTTTCACGATTGAAAGCTCATCATAGCTCAAAGCTTATAGCTTTCAATCTCATAGCTTGGCACCGAGTGCTGCGCTATGAGCTTGTATATCTGCTATTTTTGAATAGCCAAAGAAAGAAATATAAAGTGACACAGATGCGTTCCTGTATTGAATGGGCTAATCTGTGTGTGGGAGGGATGTAGGTCAACCTGTTACAGATATTTGCTGGCTATGCCCTCATGTCGTCTTTAATCAGGATTGAGCCTTGTGATCAAGATGATGTAGGCTGAGACCTTTTTATGTAAAAGACTGACCCGAAACACAACTGTGCTCAGCTCAGCCCTCTTTTGTTGAATTTGATATGTGATTTAGTTTATTGAGTTTGGCTTTTTCCCTCCACAGGTATTGGAGGGAAATGTTTTTCTTCTGAATGGTAGTCGAATGTGTTGTGTAAAAGGAAATGATGAATTACTGTCAGCTGCTTGGTACAATTTCCATTTCCACTGCAGTTCTCAGGAAGTTGGTTGTGTCAATGTGGACAAACTGCATTGTGCATAGTGCCCCCCTGAGTAGGTTTTTGTGTGTTGCACCTCCTTAAGAACAGGACCTCTCACGCCAGCTGGCATTTAACTGATGGCACGTTTCTAGCAGAGCTAGGATGGATTGGAGAAATTCGCCATCCGTCAATTTAGGACACGCTGCGGCATCTCTTAATTCCATTGGCTGTAATAGAGTTTGGCCTTATTGAATTGCTCTGCAGGATTGGACTGACTGTCATTAGGGCCAGAGAGGGAGAACTGAGGGCATGTTGAACAATAAAAGTGCTTGATAGGAAAGGGGGAAAGAGAGGCAGGGAGAGGCAACAAAATCCTAACCCCATAGGTAGGCTGACTTAACCCATTAAGGCCTGATGTTCCGATTCTACAAAATCAGTTTTCTGAAAAACGTATGTTACTATATCGGTGGTTCTCAAACCTTTTCATATCAAGGAAGGACCCCCAAAATGATTTGGCCGCCAACCCCCATCTGAAATTATTTTGTTCCAGGGACCCCGCCCCCCCCCCCCCAGAAGCAAAGATTTGAGTTACAAATGTTTGCTTTAAAAAATATATATATATATTTATATGTATTCAAAGATTTGCACAAATGTACAAATGTTCCATTTTTCAAAAATGGCAGATCTACAAGCTCATATTGTATATCTGCTATTTTTGGATAGCCAAAGTATAAAATAATGGTTTAAGTGGTTACACAGATGCGTTCCCGGCTTTAATGGGTTATGGTTATATTTGATTGTTCGATATTGAAAATACTTTTGAAAATACTTTCAATATATCTTTCGATAAGGAAAATACTTTCAATATATCTTTCGATAAGGAAAATACTTACAATGTATCTTTCAAAAGTGTAAAGGAAAGCAATTCACCAAAATATCTGTTAATTTATTTTTGGTTATTCAGCAGTCGAGGCCTATTATTCATTCAGTGAACACTTGTGTTCAAAGCTAGATGAATAAATTAGAAGATTTACATATTGCATTAGACAAGGACGCTTCCTCTTGTCTTTACAATACAGGCTGGTCAAAGGATAATTTCCATGCTTTCTAGTCATATTACACTAACAGGGAGGATCATAACATCTGTACTTTACTGAGGTCAGGTGTGTGTCCATGTGACTTTGGTAATTGAGTAATTGCCTGCTACACAGGAACCATTTACCATAGCATCATGTGGGGATTCTATTGTACATGAACTAGAAGCCGTTGCTCTGCACTCCATGGCCTCATTGGCATGTCAGAAGGCATATATTGCGCAGTTATGCATTCTCTCATGACCTCCTGGCTCTCTCTCTCTCTCTCTCTCTCTCTCTCTCTCTCTCTCTTGCACACAACATAGGCCTCCTGGTCGCCCATGTTGGGCCACCTTCTCAATCAGGCTCCTGTTCTGTCCAGTGTAGTTGAGGTGGGGATTCCACAGTGCCTGCCCCACTGGCCCACTCCTACTACACAATAAGCATTATTGAGTGGGCTTCATCATACAGATTAGTTCTACGGGCACACACATGATCAGTCCCTCGCGGTTGTAATCATGGTGGTTACGGCTTGACTATGGGAACTAGCGACTGAAACGCTAAGGGTAGATGAGCGATGTGGAAAGACGAGTGCAGAAACATTACGGTGGCTAGATTCTTTTTTTGAAGAGACGCCAATGGAATTGCAACTGCAAGCCATGTCTAAGTCATATTGATATAAAGAAGTCAATATTCCAATAGTCCAATATTGGTTGCTAATTGCAACCATGAACACTTTTTATTATGTTTGCAAACATTTTGGAGGTGGGAATTCTCACAATTGTTAGTGTTGTGTATTGTGCAGCACTGCTTAGGCCACATACTACAGCAGTGATTGGAAAGTATCTGGATGGATGGTGCTGTTTCTTGGCGACTGGAAACATGTTGAGTTGCTTGTGATCCACGCCTGGACAGTGGACACAAACTAAACTTTGCCTGGCGTCGTTTGGCCTGACAAGATGCCAAATGGCTGCATGTGTATTCATCCTTGTGTACAATAAAGGACATTATTTGTTTAATAAGGGAGGGGGGGACTTAATGAACAGCTATTCTGTTTGGGGAAGGTGTCACTCAACTATCTGAGCGCATGTATTCCATCACAACAAAGCGGGAGGAGGAAGACGGGAGAAAAAGTGATGAAAGGCAGTGATGGGTGGTTGTGATGAATTGATTGAGGAAATGAATGAAATGGGGAAAAGGTTGAGAGATGAAGAGACAAGGTAGTGGAGAAGTTGGGATTAGAAGAACTGTGCTGTTGTGTGTACCTGGTGGTTCAGACCATGCGCTCCTTGAGAGCACAAGAACCCAGGTTTGAATCCAACCCCCTTGTCTCACAACTCTCCCCTCTCTCTCTGTCTTTTCGTTTCCTGTCTCTCTACACTGACCCACAGTATATGAAATAAAGCATAAAAATGCTTTTATGCCCCCCCCCCCCCCCCCGCCCCCCTTCCTCCCAAAAAAAAGTTGTGCAGGGAGGGCGATGAGACGACCCGTGACAAGAGCAAGATTTAACAATGAGAGGAGAGCAGAAAAGGAAAATGTTAGGGACTAGGAGAAGAAATTAACCATGTGGAAGAAAACAATGAATGTCATAATAGAGAACAAAGGAGGCCAGAGAGAGGAAAAAGAAGGGAGCATAATGTGGAGACTGGGATCACGGGTGGGAGGAGGGAGGTTGAAGTAAGGGCAGAAGGGGAAACTGGGATAGGGGGTGGAAGAAGAGAGATGGGTGGAGGATAGTGGCTTGAATGGGAGGGCTACTCCTTGAGATGTGAGGAGGGGCAGGTCTGGTGCAAGGCTGTGAAGTGGGTTTGCCTCCCATGAGTATTAAGAAAAATCATACAGCTCCCAGACCCTTGGTTTTTGTGATCTACCTCAGGCAAGCCATAGGAATCACTCAGGCCTCCTCCTCCCAAGTAAGTTTACAAAGAATATTGTTGATCAAAAAAATATGTTTTTTTAATGAAAGATGTGGATGTAGAGAATGCTTGCAACAAGTTAATTTTCATTTGATTTCTCCACTGGAGAGAGTGATGCAATGTTTCATTGCCTGGGGGTTTGAAGTTTGTTTGGTGACTTCACATGATGGTGATGCAACGTTAGCAGTAAAATACCAGGATTTATTCGTTTATTTGAGGCTCATTAACCACATGATGTTTTTGTTCATGGGTTTGTCTCACTCTGAGTAAGATGCATTCATTTCACCAGTGTTGGCCTAGGGAGTTTGAGTCTCATGACTGTCGGGGTTGCACCTGAAGAGCTTTAAGTTTTCAATCTTACCAGTGATAGCATTGGCATCTAGGGCTGCAAACTAATGATTACTGTCATACTTGATGAATCTGTGTATTTTTATTTCAATGATTTGATTCATTCATTATTTTGGACCATAAAATAGCATTAAAATAAGGTATTTAAGTACAGAATTATAGTAAATGAATGTTCATCAGGAGTTATCCAAATGGATATCTTTTTACATAATTCTTTACCCAGCAGTCATAACAAAACTTTCGGTCTCTATTTGTAACAAAGAAGAGCATTCCCATTAAGTATCAAGTTGTAAATGGCACGGGTCAATGAATTGATTATTCAATTGATTGTTTCACCCCTAATAGTATCCGCTTGCAAATACAGTTTGCTTATATAAATAAATGTATAAATTCCAAGAATATTCATAATAGCCTAATGGGACATGTGTTACTCTGCTGTGATTTCAGACCGGGTGCCAACCTCTGATTGAAGACGTGCCTCAGACCGTGCAGCAGAAAACATGACGGCTATCAATGCACAGAGGGATAAGTAAGACGAGCCGTTTTTACAAGCCTAATGCCTTTCCCTTCGTGACTCATTATTGCTACCGTGATGAACGTGTGTTTCTCATGAAATGCTTTATTTTGGAGTGGGCTATTTCTCCTAATGTGCCTTTCTCCTGTTCATTACCAAGTAAACAATGAACTTCTCTTCTTCTCTCTGTGACCTGGTCAGCATCCAAAACTAGAGTGATACTAATGTACTATTTATACTGTAGCTGGAATCCAAAGCACCATCATTTGTTTGCTAGCCTAGTAACTACAGTATGCTGTAGGTGATCTAATAATAACTTTTTAAATCTTTGGTTTGTCTTTTCCCTAGATACCATGCAGTGTGGATCATTTTCTTCATCCTGGGCCTGGGAACTCTGTTGCCATGGAATTTTTTCATGACGGCAACAATGGTAATTATGACAGTCATTGGACAAAAAACGTTTTCATTTGCATGTTGCTGTTAATTTACTATTTAAAGGGGCCCCCGCTGGCCTTAGCTGTCCAGGTGCATACCACATATAGGCTCTAATGTCGGTCCCGCTGATCTTTGCTGTGTGTCTCTCCCCGTCTCTCTCTCCCTGTTTTCTGTCCATTTCCACTGTATACTATCAATAAAGGTAGAAAAGACAAAAGAAATATCTTGAAACACTTTTTTCTTACTGTTTAAACCGAATAGACCAATAGACCTAGGGTAGCCATGAGGTTGTTATTATTAGTTAACGGCTTAAAAGGTCAGGCTGTATTCGGAGTCAGGTTCATCTCATTTCAGTTTAAAAGGATCAATTGTTTGTTTACGCTCCCACCCAAAACCACCTGGTCCCACTCAGGATCACAGACCTGTCTGGAAACCGTGCCTAGCCTCTCAAATCCACCATTTTACCTTCATTTTTTCTTCAACCTGACTCCTGTAGGACAATAAAGTTCCCTTTTTGTTAAAGGTGTTTTAAATTGTTCATCTTTTTCAGGGTGCATAACTAAATGATACTCCTGTACCTCTGTGAGATTGCCATGATGTATGAAAGAACCTGATTCCAACACCATTCCATTAAGTGTCATTCTAAACACGTCAAAGATCATAACAGAAAATGCCTGTATGTGCCTCTCTGCCACAGTACTTCACCAGTAGGCTGAAGGACCCATCCATCGATGGCGTCAATAGCACGCTCAACGGGACTACAGTGGTTGGGGACACACGGAACGTTCTGGAATCGAAGTTCAACAATGTGATGACGTTGTGTGCCATGGTGCCCCTGCTTATCTTCACCTGCCTGAACTCCTTCATACACCAAAGGTACTTCTCCATACAGTACACACCAGAGAGAGAGAGAGAGATATGTGGCCGGTCCTCTAACGCAGCAGGATACTTTCTTGTCCTGCCATATTAGAGTAGCGTTCCGTAGTGTGTAGACCAGTAGTTGGCAAATGATGTGCTGAGGCACACTGGTGTGCCGTGAGACAAGTCCAGGTGTGCCTTGGGGTTGTGTCTGTGACAACATACATTATTATTGCAATATATGCACAATTATACTAATGGTTATTAATTATTTTAAAATGTACTATATCAGTTATTTGTGCCCACTCATTTCCCAATACAGAGGCAACCTTAGGCAACCATATCTTAATATAATTGGTCCTCCCTAATGCTCATTATTGTCCAACCCCTCTGCGTCTCATTGGTGTGCTATGTACTGTTCAGAGACCTGCCAATCAATGACATCATTGCGAATCAAGCGAATATGAAAGTACGTCCTTTCTCCCAATGGAGATTTGTAATTGCAACAATTGTCATGCCAGGCTGTGTCCTACCCAACACAAGGGTAGGATGGAAAACCTCCAACCACTGCAGATATGCTAGTATTGAATTAACATACTCTACCATACAGATTTGTCAATTAAAATAAAGTTCTGGATTGTAGCTTTAACAGCCCTAGAGGGGGGTTAAGGGTTAAACCCCTGGAGTTATATGATGCTGTGTTTGGTGTCTAATATTTCTATCCAACTCTAATTAAAGACAACATACCAGAAGCCTACAGATATAGAATATAGAGTTCCCTGACCTACCCCACACACCCATCGCCCCCTGCACAAACACACCCAGGAATGCTATTCATCTACACTGCTTTCATCCCCAAAAACCTCTCCTCCTGTGCTTTACTGTTACTACTCCTTAGGGTGTAACGGTTAACACAACTCAAGTTCTGATATGGGGGTTATGTTAGTTTTCCTTTGCATGTGGTGTGGAGGGGAACCTTCAATCGGATCATTGGAGAAACTGACTAATTTATTGAATTAGTAATGGTTCAGTGATTTTCCTCCTTGATTAAGAATAATGTTGCCACTCCACTACACTGTAACATCCTGAGTGTTAAATAAACTCTTGAGAGTGTAGAAATGTAAGGAATGCAATGTTAAATGAACTCTTCAGAGTGTACACATTTGTACATTTGTACACTCAAGAGTTAAACACTCAGGGTTGTACTGTGCATTATACATGGTTCCATCCATAGTTTAGTATCCTGTGGCTCTCTGACCATACAATTAATCAATTGTAAGGCTGGCGAAGTTGGATCCCTTTGCTTTACATCTTACTGGGCAGTTGTGCTCTCTGACTGGCCGAGAGCATCTACAGTATGAATCTAAGGACCTCTGTCCGCGTGTCTGTCTCTCAATCGGCTTCGCTGATTGGTTGAATCACAATATTAGGGATGCAGGGAAAATGGTCCCACGACCCGCTCCCAGCCATGGTTGCCTCTGGCACTCTGACCTTATGCACAATTATTTTATTGTAAGGCTGGTGATGTTGGAGCCAAGAATTCACACTACTCTTTATACTTTTGTGCTTTCAGACTGGCTGAGAACATCTATGAATCCATGTCTGTATGTGTGTCTGTCTCTCAATCGGCTCGGCTGCTGGGTTGAAACACTTAAGCACATATATGAAGATACTTGCACATAATATGGAGATATCCAAACTCTCCCATAGATGATTGACATCATAGACTGGCCTCCCACTACTCTGACAATGGGTATTGCACCAGTTTAGTAAAATGTAGGCTAACTATTTGTCTCTGTCTTTCTGTGCATTTCTTTCAGGATTCCTCAGAAGCTGCGCATCTCAGGCAGTCTGACAGTCATCCTGGTCGTGTTCCTGATGACGGCCGTGCTGGTGAAGGTGGACGTGGCGCCACTTCCCTTCTTCTCTCTCACCATGATCAAAATAGTCTGCATCAACTGTGGGTTGAGCGACCGAGTGCCCACTTTTCCAATACATGCATTCATTTACGCACACGGTATATAGATGCTGAGCTTGCTTCCCACTATTGAAAATCGAGTCAGGAGGAAGGGAACTCCCCTCCGCGAGCTTGGTACATAACATGTTTGAACAAAGTTGGTACACCACAAAGCACACGCACTCGCAGACATGTGCACATGTGCACTCACTTATCTCCATTTTTACTCACTGGGATCACAATCAACCGGGGCAGGAAATTCCCATCTTATACACACACACAAACAGATTTGGCTGTGCCATACTGAGCTTTAGAACGCAGATTCTTCAGTCTTACTACGTTGGTTTATTTGGAATGACCTACAAAGCAGCAGGGATAAGCTTTATCTCTCCCTTCTCCCTTCACCCTCCTGGGCCGGCCCTGACCCACAGATCAGATCCTAACAGAAAACAGCCCGTTTTGTTTTTAAAGGGGAGGATGCTTTGAGTCCAAAAGCTTTGATATGGATACCAGCACATTGTTTTGGAGAGTAGTGTGAGAGCGCACACACACCAACATGACTTCCTGGGCTAATTGAGTACCAAAAATAATGTAATCTTCTGTAAAGCTATAATGTGGTCATGTTGGTCAAAATGTGGTGGTGTCTGTCTTTATAAGAGAAGTGCTTGTTGAATGAATTAATGGTATGTGTCCTCCGTTGTTCCGGGGACAATTTGTCTTTAATTTTACATTGGGAAAAACTCACTGAATTTCACTCTTGACTTTTTTTATTTCTGTGGTTACAATGGGCCTCATTCACCAAATACATCAGATGTTGTACATCACAGGTTTTCCAAGAGGGGGCCGCATCCCCCAGGGGTCCACCAGGGGAAATATGTAGATATATGTAGATATACTATACACACTCTATGTCCTTATTAATCTTGTCTTTCCTTCCCTCCAGCGTTTGGTGCGATTCTCCAGAGCAGTCTGTTCGGACTGGCTGGGATGCTGCCTGCATCTTATACCACACCCATCATGAGTGGGCAAGGGCTGGCCGGCACATTCGCTGCCTTCTCCATGATATGTGCACTGGCCAGTACGTATCTCGCACACACGTGTTTGTCTTACTATCAATGTTATGACCTCAAAACTAATTTTCTATTAAAAAGATCTGAACTCCCGAATCTTTAGAAAATTGGAATCTAACCCAAAAGTTACTTGTTGTATAAAAGTGGGCATTTTTCCTCATAGAGACTAGAACAATGTCCCCATCAGGGTCTATCCTTTCTGTCCCAACAAGGGTAGTAAAACCTGGTATACACAGACAAAATATTGTTAGTGTGTCAAACATCGTCCCTCCAGTTCCTTTCATTAGCATGAATGTTGCATAAACATCATGATCAGAATATTTGTCAATAAGGATAAAACGGGAGTACAGATATGAATATAATATATATACTGTATGTCCTTGTATTTCATATGTGCGTGCTCTCACCTATGTCTTGTTCTCTTGTTGTCTCTGCAGCTGGCTCAGAACTGCAGGACAGTGCCTTTGGCTACTTCATCACAGCCTGCGTTGTCATCCTGCTGGCCATAGTCTCCTACCTCTTACTGCCCAGGATGGTGAGGTTGCCATATATCTCTGTTCCTCACAGTGTGCAGATAACATGAACACACTATTCCTCTCTCTGGGAGTATCTGTTCTACCTCACTGCCCAGAGGATATAACTACCTCATATATAGAGGGTATAACCTCCTCATATATAGAGGGTATAAAACCACCTCATATATAGAGGGTATAACCACCTCATGTATAGAGCAGTGGTTTCCAAACTTTGTCTGCCTAAGTCAAAACCTCACGGCACACCTGTTTTCATAGTTTAAATAGCCAATCTACATGTTCACAACGACTTTTAACATTATAATGATTTTTTCCCACACATTTTCAAAAATAACCTATGTGTGATGACAAGGCACACCGTTTGGGAACCACTGGTATTGAGAGTATACCTCAATACTGTAACGATGCCCAGTGATCGTGCTGTTAATCTTTGGGTACAAGATTTTGGATGTATAATAAGCTTTCTTCAGGTGGAGGTAGATTTTGTGTGTATAGGCTATAATAATGTGGACATTATTATAGCCTATACTTTGGGACTGTCGGATATTCTTTACAAAATAATTAGCTGGGCCAGATATTATCGCTGGTGGGGGGGGCAAGTATAGCCCACCTGTTGCATTCCACGAGTCTAATTAGCTTACCACAATATAACCCTAAGCACCATTCTGTTTCAAATATAACATTCTGTCCCTGTCGCATGGGGGATGGAAACCACACTTTATATTTTCTTTGTCTTTGGCAAAACCTTCCTTTGCCAGGCAGGTATAGGTCCCTTACTGGAGTGTGATCATGGTAGTTGTTGTTTATTATACAGGAGTTTTTCCAGTACTACACGGAGAGCAGCGGATCCAGGACACCTACTGATGAGGAGAACAAGCTGGACCTGCTAAAGAAAGGTAGGGCTACACGATTAATATGTATGATCATTATCAACAGGTTCTAGTTTCCACAATTGTAGATTGATGGTGTGGAAATTATGAGCTTCATTTAAAAGATGACCTTTATTCACACCTGTGTATTTCATAGACTTTGTTGATAATATTTCATACATGGAATCTAATTGTAATGGAATGTAAAACTGACAATTTGACAATGTACTGTACAACATTAACATCAGTTTGAGCAAGTGTGTGCATATTGTGTTGGGTGCATGATGATAGAGTTATGTCGCTGGGATTATATAGGGGTGCAACAGTTAATCAAACTAATCTATTAAATTGATTATGAAAAATAATCGATAATTGATTTTAAATGAAATGACTTAAAACACATTGTTTAAGGTTAAGTGGTTAATATCATACTAGTCGATTATAAACAAACCTTTTGTGTTTTAAACATTGATTCGTTGGTATACAAAAATAATCCCCAAAACTGCTTATTTTAATAAAAAAAATGATCGTTAGAATAATTGCTAAAAAAATAATCGATAGTTGCAAATCTAATGACATGCTTGTTTTCCCCAAATCAAGGCAACTGATTGTGATTTTGAGCGCCCAACATTTAGCATAATAAATATACAAACTTGGTTCCTGAGACAGATTTTTAATATGCTATAATGCATGTGTGTGTTCCAGAGAAGCGACCAGCGGTCGGTTTGACAGAAGAGGAGGTTAAGCCTGTTGTTTCAGTTTTTGCCATTTTCAAACAGGTAAATGCATATTTCTTTCGCTATTATTTGAACAACTAAGTATATAGGGCATAAGTGGTTTAGGTCCTCCCTGTACACATTGCAACAACGCTACCTTGAAGTGTGACTTGGATTGTATTTGTGGTGTCTGCGAGTTTCAGCCCATGTTTGTTTTGGCATTTTCAGCACCCTCTGAGGAATACATTTGTGGGCAGAGTGACATGCATAGTGTATACGCTGATATGCTTTGTCTTATCAAAATAACTGATCTACAAGCTCGAAAGACGGATCTGATTTGCACCAGGGCTATATTTGTATGAAACAAAATTTAGACCGTTATTGTGTTATTTACATAGGACAGTAGAAGGCAAAGTTTTCTCCAGGCCAGATGCGCTGGGACATTACAATTATATGATTGCCACCGATCATCTACAGGCACGTCCCCTGGGGATACAGTTTAATGGCAGGTTTAGGCTACGCATGTACTCCAAATAAATACTGTAAAGCAGGCATCCAGGTCTCATGCCCAACTCCATACCTTAAACCCCACCCTCTGTAGAACAGTGGACTAATAGGAGGTATAATAAGTTATGGCCTGTCATAACTAAAAATGTTCCAATATTTATGCAAGCTGTCCTTTCAGTTATCTTGGGCAATCTTCCTCTTCCGCAAAACCCACCCTGTGCTCTGTTCAAAATTCTACAGAAAAGAAAAAAGTAACAGTGTTACTCACCCTCAAAACCATGATAAATAGAAGTGTTTTCCCTTAGTTCATTCAAGGCAATACTTAACACACATCTGTTACGCACATGGTGAAACCATAATTACATCACTATATCTCAAACACAGTTGAGAGGATAACAAAAATCCTCTCTCGCTCACATTTTCCTTGCTCACTATCTTTTGCAGTCACCACACTCTGGGAAGCACTATGGATCTCTGCCTAGCCAATAATCTTTCTTAAATAACAGCCTTTTCCCTTACCGGAACATAAGACAGGATTCCCTCACAACCATCCAGCTGGGATCAAACTGGGACATTGCGATTATGTGGTTGACTCATCTAATCAGCTACCCCCAAGACAGATTTCTTCACACTGTTATTCTTTTTATTTTTTTAGTGGTTAGGGTTAGGGTATAACTGCTGCATAAATACGGTACATTAACTTGCCAGCTTAAGGTATAGTGTTGGCTGGCAATTATGAGTCCACTGTGCAGTGGATTGTGTTGTTGTACAGTATATACTGAAGTGTGTTGAACTTTTTACATATTTTAGTCACCATTCCTTCTAAATGAATGGGGATTCGTATGTTCACTAAAATCACTTTAAACCAATAACATTTTTGTACACTAAATGTTTTTTTTTTGGGGACTTACCCCAAATTTCAAGCAAGCTTTGGCTCTCGTTAATGGTCATTTTAATGGCTGGGGAAAAAACTTGATTTAATCATGTGTTTAGGGTCACTAGTCACTTGTTTGAGTAGAGCTTTGACAATATTTCTTTTAAAAAAAAATGTTGGTGTTCATTCATGGTATGGTGTATGTCCTGTTCCCCTCTAACCAGATCTGGGTGACGGCCATGTCTGTGTGTTTAATCTTCACCATTACCATTGGAACGTTCCCTGCTGTCACAGTGGATGTCAAGTCCACGATAGCTAATAATGGGTCCTGGGGTAAGGCTCGCTTCTCACTGGTGTACAGCGCTGTACCATGAGGCTTTGCAAGCTTCTAATGTCTTCAATACAGTCCCA
The DNA here is from genome assembly GCF_963454915.1 of Gymnoscopelus microlampas. Taxonomy (NCBI): domain Eukaryota; kingdom Metazoa; phylum Chordata; class Actinopteri; order Myctophiformes; family Myctophidae; genus Gymnoscopelus; species Gymnoscopelus microlampas. The sequence continues at coordinate 30,346,793 of NC_139950.1, read as the reverse complement.
TTCTTGGTAACCTAACTTAGATATTCTTTCATTTCTGACTGATATGGTGCATTTGTCATAAATCAAGCTCCTTACAACTATGTCTGACGCGCAGAGCTACGGTCATTAAGGCTGACCATGTAACCAGCCTGTTGTCTGTGAACCAGAAATGTTTACTGTGCCGACTGCTCATTATCTCTAATTAGCTGACGTTCTCGAGCACAGAGGCCTGCAGTCTCTCTGCTGTTTGACGATGACTCTTTTGTTTTGTGTTCCGCCTCATTGCAGACACGTACTTCATCCCCGTCTCATGTTTCCTGCTCTTCAACGTGATGGACTGGGTTGGAAGGAGCCTGACGGCTGTCTGTATGTGGGTCAGTAGCAACGGCATGACACCAGAGCACAAATACCAAGATAGAAAAAAACTAATACCAATATAGTAGCAAGAACACTTGTAGACATGGATTGTCACACCAATTATCTTCCACGCGGAGAGGAGATTATCTTTAAAACAAATGTCAAAGATGAGGATCATAACATGAAGCAAGTTGTGTGTACCCTCTCGGGTGTTTGAACTAATTTAGTTGAACATATTTAAAGTGAAATAAGCCCTAGGCAAAGCGTGTGAGTTCATTTGCAGGTATATTGAGGTTACAATCACTGTGTTAGATGTAGTTGTGCCAATGTAGTTATGCCAATTGACAATAGTTAATAGTATTGTTAATGTTTGCTCATTTGTACAACACAATGTAATGCACCTATATACATTTTATCTGCAAGTGTGCATGGAGAAGAGGGCTCAAGAAACAAAGAAGTGGAGGGACTTTGTTGCTGCCCTGTGCGATAGCTGGTGTAAAGGGAGTGATTGACTGACCTATAATTCGAATCACTGAATGTACGAAATAGCCAGCACACAATGAATGTCCTTTTCACATGGTTTTATTACCTCTCATGGACAGAAACAACGGACGTGTTTCAACCAAACAGGTCTTCCTCTGCGTTGTGTCAAGACAACATGAAGTGAGTCTAAATAAATACAGGTGCCAACTGTCATCACCTTGAAAGCTAACAATGAAGACTCTATATCATAGGGTACCAGGAAAAGACACAGGTGAAATACTAATGCAATTATACAATTCATAAGATCACACAGAGCCAACTTTATATACATAATACAGGCCACTACAGGGCCTGCTACGTGCCTGAAAGGTTAGTCAACCTAACACACAAGTGACTCGTGAGATTCAACAGTACATAATATGACAGATACAAAAATTACAAAACTACACAATGAAGATATAGGAGGGAGGCCATTGCAGACACTGCAACACTGTTAGCCCACGCCCCTATATGGACGTGTTTGACATGTGTCAGTTCTCTATTTTAGAAAATTCAAATTTTATTGTGCCAATTTAAAAATGCCAATGTGGCTGACTGAATATCTGACACTTTACAAAAAGCAGCTTAATAGAAGCTTCTCTTTGAGACTCTTCGGGTGCTCTGTCTGTAGCGTGTGAATCCAGTAGGCCTTCCTCTGGAGTAATACTTTGTCCCTATCACCACCTCTCTTTAAAGGGCTGACCACCTCTATCCCCTGAAACCTCAGAGTGCAGACATCACCCGCAGCTGTCATATTTATATCTGTCATATGTACTGTTGAATCTCACTAGTCACTTGTTTGTTAGGTTGACTAACCTTTCAAGCACCTGGTAGGCACTGTAGTGGCCTGTATTATGCATATAATGTTGGCTCTGTGTGATTTTAAGAATTGTATTATGTAATTACATTATTATATCACTTGGCATCTGTCCTTTCCTGGTACCCTATGAATAATATCGAGTCTTCATCGTTAGCTTTCAAGGTGATGACAGTTGGCACCTGTATTCATTTGGACTTGATTGCAGCATCATATACTATTTATACCTCACTTCATGTTGTCTTGACACAACACTGAGGAAGACCTGTTTGGTTGAAACGCGTCTGTTTCTGTCCGTGAGAGGTAAATAAAACCATGTGAAAAGGGCATTCATTGTGTGCTGGCTATTTCCTCACTTTCACGACATTATTGCACCTTAAGACTTTTGTATTTAATCTGGAGTGTTGCAGTCATTTCTCTCAAAACATGATCTTCCATCCAGCACAAAGGGAAACATCAACCGGATCATAGATCAGAGTTGTGGTTGTTTTGTTTTCTTCTTTCTTTTTGTATAATTTAATTCTCAGGTGCTATGGCAAAACCAAACCACAAATCCTGTGTTAACGGTATTCTTGTCAGTTATATGAGGCGGGAGTATTTGTGGGTCTGGCTAGGATCCCATGAGAACATCTGCAGTCATTATATGTTTCCTAACGTCAACAAGACGTTACTTTAGCATTCATGTGAACAGCGCAGATGACATAGACATTTGGCACCTGCGTTTTCGTATCGGGTATTTTTCCGATTTCTTCTAATCTAGTTGAAGGTCGGGTTGTTTTCGCCAGCGTGGCAAAGTAAAGTTAAGAGATGTACTTGATGTACAGCATGCATCTACAGTATGCTCATCCAGCTGTGTCAACAAGTTCACCCCCGACACAGTTAAAACAATATTTTCGTTTACTATAACTTGTCTTTTAAGAATCTTTTAAAGCTGTAATCCGTAAGATTTCTATCCTTCCCAGGATTCAAACCCAGGTCACCTGCACAGGAGACAAAATCTGTAACAGAGTGAGCTAAGACCCGCTTTTGGGGGGAGATGTTGCTCTTTGAGTTTCAGGCAAAACCACTCGTCAACCAGTAGTGGTCCTACTATGCACAAGCATACACAGAGATACATGAGTGTTCTATAACTATGCTTTTACTTACTGTACTATGGTTTTATTCATGTAGTGAGGGTGTTTGTTGTTAACCACTGCACAAATTAAGTTCAGAAAGAGACATTTCTCAATAGAAGAGCAGGGAAACTACCTCCAACCACTGCAGATGTTCTATTTGTATTGTATTAACATACTCTACCATACAGATTAGTCAAACTAATGTTATATTCACAAAAAATGTGCTAGCTAACAATATGTAGGCTGATTCTGCCATAGAGGTCTTCTTCATATATTGAGCTACGAACACCACCCACACATGCTGTCAATTTTGTGCAATCAACTGGCTGTGACAGTTGTGACAGTTGCAGGATTAGTTATGTCACTGGGGAGGGACACTTAAGTGGAATCGTGGAAAAATGTGTGCACATCCAGACTCTGGAGAAAATCAGTAAAGCAACACTGAGGCAAACAAGCAAACCACAAGTGTAGGTCAGAGATTTCTTTTGGAAAGGGTGCTACAGAACTGCTTTGTGAAGGAGTGACTGGTCAAGGAAGTGTTTATTTTCAACTGGCGTATGGGGACGTTTGTTTAGGGAGAGAGTAGAGCTTTCACACATAGTGTTTTTCTAGCAAAGCATAACATTCCAGATATGGTACAAATAAAATTCCATGGTTTCAATTCACCATTTAATTATCCATGCTGCTGTCCGCTACAGTTTCGAGCCCATTTTTCATGATTGCATAATTTTCATTAATTCTGACCAGTTCTGGAGCACGGATGAATGAAGGACTTTCAATGTATCTGGTCAGAATGACCTTGCTGACTGATAACCTTTGTTTCCGTTGTTTTGTGTGAGAATAGCACACTCAATGTATTCCGCTCTTGCTAGAAAAACACAAAAAAAAACATGGGAAACATTTGATCAAACACTGAAAGTTCTTACAGTAGTTTCCCCATACTTGCACTCAAACTTACCTGTAGAATTAATCGGGCTGAATCAAATAACCAAACTATGACTTTGGGTCTGTTGAGACCGTCCGTCTGCATAATCATTTTTTAAGAACATGTTTAAAGGTGTAGTGAAATGAAAAATGTTTTTCACACTTTTAGAGCATATCCGTGGTCATCATATGGCCACACCTAACAATAGATGCCCAAAAAAATGTTTTTTTTGTTTTTTTTTGTGTATTTTTATATCTAAAGTCCCTAAAAAGCCAATCTTAATTACTCCCTGTAAACGAAAACGTGCTGCGTGATGACATCACGCAGCCTTTATGAATATAAATGAATCTTGATTACATGCACCTGTTTGATTCCCATAGCTGCACTTCTTCAAACACAGCTTATAGGTTAGAAATAAGCCAGGTAGTAGCAAACGTGCTTCACTGGCCGTCTCTCTCTCACTTGTAAACAAACACTAGCCGTGTTGCCCACGGCTGAAGTGATTGAGATCCAACGTCCCATAGCCTGAAGGGATGGGACCTTCTGATTGGTTTAGAGTCGGTTTAGCTGACGTTTTAGACTGAACCTTCAAAATAAAATGACCGAAAATGTCACTGCAGTGCGTCTTTAAGCTCTGCCTTTACAAAGTGGGTAGTTTGTTTGTTAGCCTAGCCTGCTCTTCATTGCAATGCAGGACTAAGGCAGTTTCTGAGTTGGGAGTTGAAGACGAGGGCAGAGCTGTTTTCTACTGAGGCATCTCAGGCTCAGTGTCAAATGTTCCATATCCATGTGCTGATTTACAGTAGCGGCTGGTGGATTTTCCCCCGGGTAGTGCTACACCAAAAATCAGGCCAACAATAACATGTACTATGTTATCACACTAGTTTATTTTGATAGGCCCTGCCTTAGTAGTCGTCATTCATTTGTGAAAGACAGACATAATTAATGGCATGAGCAAACATTTAGATTAAGTACTACACCTTTTAGTACCTTTTTCGGTTAATAATAAAATACTGCTGTATTCTACTTAAAGTTGTTCTGTGCAGATTTCCAAAAAACGACTTTTAGCAGCCTCTGCTGGTCATTACCGTCACTGCAGGCCGTTTCTTTATTACTGCGTCACCCAGAATTCCATTCGTTTTCACCGGAAGACGGAAGTGTTTCAAAAAGCGTTCTTTTAATTGTTTTATACGATCTGTGGATCGTTTCTCTTAGCCAGTGGAGCATTAGTTACCGTGAGCTGTGTTTTCTTTTTCTGTTTTTTTTTTCGTTCTTCAAATCATACAATCGATTAAAATCAGCGTGAGTTTCCTTTTGTTATTAGCGCGGTAGTTCCTGGCCAAACAGGAAACCGGCGCGGTAGTTCCTGGCCAAACAGGAACCTGGTGCATTTCCGCTTCCATTTTCCGGCCAGGTGACGTCATTTTCGAGGGAAAGTCATGCTAGACAGCGTTCAATAGAAAATATATAAATAAAAGGCTTTCGGGGGTGAAATTCATGGAGTGGGTGTTGTGAAACATTTGCCACTCACAAAAGATATACAATTTAACTTTAGTTTTACTGAAAACGTTACCTAGTATTACTTTAAGCATTTTGGTATTGCATTGAAGAGTGAACTATGCACAAACTAACATTGCAAGTCAATGGTAGATTTTTGCGCGCACAGCATTAAGTTTAGGCACAGTAGAACGGTTTGTATCTACATTTTATGGTAGATTATATATTTCACTCACTAGTCATTAACTATATAATATTGACCTTGTTGGTTTGATCATTTAAAATATATATAGAATATATTTTAAAGTAATAATTCAAGGAAGATCTAGGTTTAGGAGAGGTGGAGCTGCGCACTAGCGCCCTCTATTGACGGGCCACCACTGCTGATTTACCATATTCAGGCAAAGTAAATCATCACTCTTATCGCTTAATGTAAAAGTGTGTCAGTGCTTTGCTTTCATCTTAACAACCTGAACCCTAGCATCCCCATTCTGCGGCAAACATTTCACGAAATAGACAATCTACAAGCTCACAACGCGTGATGTTGGTGTAGAGTGAAAGACCAGAGGATCTAGTAGGGATCCCTGGGGGACCCCAGTCAACAAAGTATGTAGAGTTCTAGTGGTTAAAAGCTATGGTAGTTATTTTTCTTTTCCTACATAGAAAGAGAGAGAATTGCATTTATGCAGGTTAAATTGTAGCATGGATCATTGTTGTACCGTTTATCTCAGACACCTTTCAAAAGATACTTTAAAATCTTAGAAATATAAACAAACCTGTGTACACTATAATAGACAGATGATGAGGATTTGGCTATGTAATTGGACAATCTTTTCCCAAATGGCAATTTTTTTATTTTACCATATACTGTGGTATATTTTCTTTTTATTGTGATTTCAATAACTGATGAAAAAAAAAATAGATGCACAGTAAAACTCTAACCTTTCTATCACTCTCTCTCCAGCCGGGTAAGGACAGTATCTGGCTACCCATCCTGTGTGCCTCTCGGTTGGTCTTTGTACCTCTGTTCATGCTGTGTAACGTGCAGCCTCGTCACTACCTCCCTGTGTGGTTTGGCCATGACGCCTGGTACATCATCTTCATGATCGTATTCGCCTTTTCCAATGGATACCTGGCCAGCCTATGCATGTGCTTTGGACCCAAGTAAGTACCTTGCCAGAATTGAGCCTTAAAAAAAAACACACACATCAAACAACATTTGTGGATTTATTTAATCACTGGAGTAATATGCAGTTTAGACAATCACTGGCAAATGTGTTTTTTCATCCGTGTGGGGCAAGGACAACCGTCTTTAATTACCATTACGGTAACCATCTGTTAGTTTTAAGCCATTTCCCCACTCATACATGACTTTTTTTTAAACAACTGAAAGTCAACTGAAAATATCAAATGGTCGAAAAACGTCAGATGGCGCATGGCAGGGATAGATCTAGATAAAATTCTTTCTGCACTGTATGAGATTCATGAAATCCACTGAGGATGCTTGTGATTCCAACAGATACGTTTCAGTCCCGTCTCAGAAGTGGTGAGCGTGCCTGCTCTGCTAAAAATACACGCTGATCCATTTTTTTCCATGCCGCTCGTGGAAAGCAGCTAAATAGACATTGAAATATTGTTTTGTCATATCGTCCACTGGTCATTATAATATCTAAGCTATATACCTCAAGGACCTAGTCTCCCTACAGCCCTCGACCCGTAACCTCCGCTCCTCAAACACCAACCTCCTCAACACCTGCAAGGCCAAACTACGCACCATGGGCGACCGGGCTTTCTGCTCAGTCGCACCCGAACTGTGGAACGCCCTCCCTGTCCACCTAAGAGCACCACAGTCGGTCGACTGCTTTAAGAGAGGATTAAAGACTTACCTTTTTAGCAAAGCATTTTTTTAGCTGGTTTTACCTCTAGGCTTTATGCCCCATGTTTTAATTGTTTTTAGTTGTTTTCTTTTAATTGGTGTGATGTTTTCTGTTCTTATGCTACTGCCTTCTGTAAGCACTTTGAGATTTCCTGTAAATGTAAAGTGCGTTATAAATAAAATCCATTATTATTATTATTATTATAAGCTTGTTTTAAAAAACCCAACCAAATTTTGCCAGGCCCAGTCACATGTTGTGTATCCGCCAATGACTGGCAGATACATAACCGTGGTTTAATGTTAACGTTAGCAGCGGGGCAAAAATTACTGTTACTAAAAGAAAGGGCGGGGACTAAAATTAAATGTTTTTACGGTGCTGTCTTGCTGCCATCTTGACAAAGTGCTCTAGGAAGCATTCACTTCAAGTGTTTGTGCATAGAAATTCTACTGCTTTGATGTACAGAGCACTACATGGTTGGGTCTCTATCTAACTCCCACACAGATGATTGTGGGCCAGTTTTTTGTAAAATGTACACTTTCAGCTGACTTTGAAGATTCTTAGTCTAGGACAGCCCTCCCTTTTCTTCTTCTCCCTTTCTGAAAAACAACAAAATGATGGCGCTTGCACAAAAACATATTTCACCCACTTCATGTGACAATAAAGTTGATTCTTGACCACCTTGATTCACCACCTTCAGTTGGAATTGCCCAGTCCTAATGAGTTTGTCCCTCTGGTGTCTCCATACAGGAAGGTGGCGCAGCATGAAGCAGAGACAGCTGGAGCCATCATGGCCTTCTTCCTGTCCCTTGGACTGGCGCTGGGTGCGGCACTCTCATTCGCCTTTAGGACCATGATCTAGAACAATTGCAGCCCAACTGGAGAGCGCTGCCCAACCACCTACCATTTTGTGACCAATCAACGAAGCCCCCCCCGCCAAGTACAAGATCCACAGCCACAATCTAAACTCACTCAACAGTTATTTAATTCAGACCCCATGGAACTGGTGGAACTTTGTTTGTTTTTGTAAATTTTTATGCACTCACTTACGCTTCATACTATGACTGCACACAGAGAATATCAGCTCTAAAGCAGCAAAAAAAAAAAGGAACAATCAGTATTTGCTTTCCATTTTAGGAGAGCTGCAGAATTTTAGCGGTTCCTCGCCTGCCTGATGTATGCTTTGTTTTTGTTTTCTTTAATGGAGAAACTGGAGAGGGAACGCACCTGACATGTGTTTGCAGTGGGGCTACAAATGCAGCACGGGTGTGGCATGAAATATTTGTGGTAGATAAGAGCAGCTGTCAGCGTTGCCAGCGGTTGGAATACTTGATGTGTATTAGATAAAGTTCACCAGGTGCAAATGAAACCTAGGAAGACTCAAACGTGCAGTGTTGCCCCGTGTACAGTAGTGTGAGTTGAGGCGACTCAAGCTAATCTACTTGAGTCTCCTGGGGTCACTTTTTTTATTGCCTGATGTGTACTTGGTTGCTCACCATATCCCGCACCAAAAATAGATCTACAAGCTCACAACGCATCGCAACATGCGTGAGCTTGTAGATTGGCTATTTTTGGAGCATGCAACTAAGTATAAATCACCCTTAAAAGGTGCATAAAGCTTCTGTTAAAGTTCAAATTGGACTTGAAAACTAAAACGGTCTCTAATATCAACCTCTTTATATATATTTCTTGCAACTAGTACGGCGATACCAAAAATGAAAACTGATATCCATTTAAAGGTGCAGTAACTTATATTTTAATGTTAAATAACTCTATATTCTGATAGTAATCATTGCTATAGACTGTTCAGTTACAGGGTTGTCCCCTGTCTCTCCAGCTCTTTAGTAAATGGAAAATACATTCAGGGTACCAAATTTATCCTATCAGGATAGAGAACTCGTACATGATAAACAAGTCAATTTGGAAGTGATGGCACAAAGAAATGAGCAGACCAAACTGGAACTCGAAACCTATACATTTGAACCTCACAAATGTGACCTCTATCCTGATTGGATTAAAATTGGGAACCGACCTGAAATGTAGTTTACTAAGAGACCACTGTTACTGAACAAACACTCTATATAGCAATGATTACAATCAGAATATAAACTTTTTGTTTTAACCATGAAATATTACTTTAACCACCTTTTTTTTTTAAATTAATCATAAATCTATGCTAGTTCAAGCTAAATATACAATACATGTTCAATGTATCATGATATATTTGGTGCACTAAATAAATGAGGCCCTTGAAAACTTTCTATATATTCAGTGGTTGGCATTAAGAGTTGTTCCGTGACCGGTGACTTTTTAACGAGGCTTTGTGATGCAATATGGACCATGACGCACACCTCTGTAGAATACATGCTGAGGATGTGTTTTATACACTCAGTGACATTGACTTACTATTACGATGAATTGTTGGTCTACTTCAACTTAAAGGACCACTTGAACATCATCTTGGATGAGTTGGCTGTGTACCTAAGTGGTTCTCAAGCCTTTTAATTTCAAGGACCAATTTGATACACATTCGGCCCCCATAACTCTGAGAGGTTCCATTTGTACGGGCTCAGAACTAGACACTTGTTTGGGGACCGAGTCTACCCTGTAAAAACCTTAGTGTTAATTTAACTCTGGGTGTGTACAACTGGAGCTCCAGACCCGCAAGGGTTCATTTGGTTCTTAACTATATCAATAATTTTGTTGGGGACCCTCTAGAACACCCTCAATTTGAGAACCACTGATTCAGTTAAATCGACCAATGATTTGGAGAATTCTGTGTAATGCATGTAAAAAAAACATCTGATCAAATATAAGTGTCTCTGTTTTATTAGTCACAGAATGCAAACCTCATACATTTTTTCTTTTTTGCCTGGAGGTAGAGGAAACTGCCTCTTGGGTTTTCCTGCCACTTCTTGTCAGTGATTTCTCAGAATGTAAGGAAGGTTGGGTCAGTTTCACAGATGGCTTTTTATTTCAAAAGACGAGGTTTAATCTGGTGTCTTCCCCATGGTTGTCATGTTTGTACCTATCGTGTCTGTGTTGGCTAGTTGTAGTTTTAGATGAAGCTTCACCTTTCGGTCTGGAATTGTTCTGCGTTAATATACCTTTGATTTTGAAGGAACGCTGATGAGGGTACAGGTATTGAAGAGAGGTCACATTTTTGTCTAGTGAATCTGATTCAGTCCTTGCGTAAGTTGCCATGTTCTAGTGTCTTCCTGATAGATATTTAGTATCAAACAAATGTCTTTAAATGGCAACAAAAAAAAAAGCAGAAGTTGACATACATTGTGCCAGTGAAGTTGTTTGTTGCAAACTGTTGGTGCCATTTCTCATCAAAAAGAAAATTGTTTTAGATTTTTTTTTTTTAAGAACGTTTTCAATTTATTAAATGGTTTAGTAAAATATTTGCCATTCATCACTTGGTTAGTATGAGTACATTTTAGTTGTTTGTATGAATAGAAATTTACGACACCTGTCAGTGTTACGTTTTTTTTTTATTTTTTTATTTTTTGTGCTTGCATTTGAATGCCTTTATAAAGGCTGCTTTTGTTGTATGCTATATTATGCATTATATCAGCTGGATATACTCTCTAACAGTGCAAGCACAACTTTGGTCTGTCTTTTCCTTCCTGTGATTACTATTTTTTGGGTGGTGTAATGCGAGGTTGGTTCAGACCAATGAAATGTTACTGATATTGCATAAAACGGTTTTGTGAGGAGAAAATAAACCTGGTGTATTTGTAATAATCTGTCGTCCTCTGTTGGTCATTTTTGGTAATGCAACATTCATTTTATGGGTATTTTCACAGGACAACTTCCAAGTTTTGAATTGAGTTATGCCACCCATTGGAATGCAAAACGTGCTGAAAATTACTCTATTCATAACAGCCAAATGTAACAAACGCTCTCCCTGGTGTTTCCACACAGTAAAACTAGGTGGTTATGGCAAAAGAAATCACACCTATCTGAACTTTTATGTAACCAAGGTAACAATGACAATTAGGTGAGGTCACTTCCTGAACTGCACTCCTCCCACCTCACTGTTTGCTGCCATGTCTGCTGCCATGTCTGCTGCCAGCTGAGCTTTTCTCTAACTAAGCTTGTTTATTCACATTTTGTGAGTACTTTCCAACCACCGGCACACAACAGTTGTTACATCATGTGTGGAGGCTGCTTTCACTGTTTTCGGTTGCAAGGAGACATACAATTTCTCTATTGGCAAATGGTTTGTGAACGAGTGATCTTAGTGTTGGCTTGGTTCATGACAGAAGGCAAGCGTTTATGATCTTCAACAGACAACATCAGCCTGGACAAAGCTATAGCACTATAGGTAGTATTGCAGCCTATTAGTCCGAAGGTGGGTAGAGAACAAGTGGTTGACATCAACGGAACCATGTCCTCATCCCTCCCGGTGAGCTGCGGGGTTCCTCAAGGCAGCATTCTAGGGCCGTTACTGTTTCTTCTATACATTAACAACATGAATGCTGCCTGTAACTGCAAACTGTTCCTGTTCGCTGATGACTCGGCACTCCTGATTTCGGGTGAGGACAAGTTGCAAGTCGAGGAAGCTCTCAGCTCTGAACTCTCAAAAATCCGTACCTGGCTTACCGATAACAAACTGTCACTACACCTTGGGAAAACCGAATCCATCCTATTTGGGACCAAACATTCCCTCAGTAAAATGAAGGTAAATGACTTCAAGGTCAAAGTCGATGACACAATCATCACTAGCAAAGAAGAGATTACCTATTTGGGATGTATTCTTGACAAACACCTGACAGGTGAAAGCATGGCAACAAAGGTGTTCAAAGGAGTAAACCAGAGAACCAGATTTATGGGCAGAGTTTCCTCTTTTGTCAACCCTCAGGCACTCAGGACCCTCTCTGGGGCCCTGATTCAGCCCCTTTTTTACTATGCTAGCTCCTCTTGGTACTCCAACACCTCAGTGTCACTGAAGACTAAGCTTCAAACCTCCCAAAACAAACTGATTCGACTACTTCTCGGACTGGGGCCCATGACCCACCTCTCTCCCACTCACTTTGCCAGCCTAGGCTGGCTCAGGGTGGAAGACAGGATTATACAATTAAAAATGGGACTGGTCTTCAAAATTGTAAATGCAGATTTGCCCGAAATGCCCCCTATACCTGCATATCTGTATAAGTACCTCGAAAAAGTTAGTGACACCCACAGTCACAAAACTAGAGGGAGCGTAAACAACAATCTGGTAACACCCACCCATAAAACAAACATGGGCAAATTCTCCTTCTATAGCACTGCCACCAAGGAATGGAATAGTCTAACCCCATCCCTCAAAAAATGCAGTTCGCTGGGCTCATTCAAAACAGCCCTAAAAACTCATCTTTCTGGGGGCCTAAAGAGGAGCTAGTACCAGTTTCCCTGTAGACAGACAACCCCCCCCCCCCTCCCCCTTTTTTTTGTACATACTTTTTATTTTATTTTCTAATGTTTTTTTTTTCTATATATTTCATTATTTTCTCATGCCTTTTTTGTACATAATGGTATATATTTTTTCCCCTCTGTATTCTTATGTTGATTTTTGAACTGTTTGGTTGCTACTATATATGTCTATGAAATTAATTCAAGGACCCCAACGGAAACAAGCCCGCAAGGACTTTTTTGACCGGACCTTTTAGACAAAAGCATTATAAATGTAACTGTGTTGTTTTACATTCTTTTGCCTAATAAAAATTTGAATCAATCAATCAAGGTTAAGAGTTCGATTCCTGTTAATGGTAATAGGTGGAGATGTCCAACCTGCAAATGGTAAAGATAACCTAAAATGCTTATTTGAGAGTACGTTTTTTCAATGTATGACGTACTTCATAGTGAAAGTAGCCGATCTACAATCTCACAACTTTTCACATAGCAACGTTTTGTGAGCTTGTAGATCGGCCGCTTTCACTGGTTTTGGTTTCGAGGAGACATACAATTTCTCTATTGGTAAATGGTTTGTGAACGAGTGATCTTAGTGTTAGTGAAACAGGGGCTTGGTTCATGACAGAAGGCAAGAGTTTATGATCTTCAACAGACAAAATCAGCCTGGACAAAGCTGTAGCACTATAGGTAGTGTTGCAGCCTCTCAATCCGAAGGTTGAGAGTTTGATTCCTGTTACGGGCAATAGGATGTGATGTCCAATAAATCCATTATGTTTCCATCTCTCTCTCAAATCTATTCCATTTCCATGTCTCTCTCTCTTCAATCCATTCCGTTTCCATGTCTTTCTCTCTTCAATCCATTCCGTTTCCATGTCTTTCTCTCTTCAATCCATTCCGTTTCCATGTCTCTCTCTCTCTTCAATCTATTCCGTTTCCATGGCTCTCTTGCTCTCTCTCTCTCTCTCTCTCTCTCTCTTCAATCCATTCTGTTTCCATCTCTCTCTCATCAATCTATTCCGTTTCCATGTCTATCTTCAATCTATTCCGTTTCCATGGCTCTCTCTCTCTCTCTCTCTCTCTCTCTCTCTCTCTCTCTCTCTCTCTCTCTCTCTCTCCAATCTATTCCGTTTCCATGTCTCTCTCTCTCTCTCCAATCTATTCCGTTTCCATGTCTCTCTCTCTCTCCAATCTATTCCGTTTCTATCTCTCTCTCTCTCTCTCTCTCTCTCTCTCTCTCTCTCTCCAGTATCCATGTCTCTCTCTCTCTCTCTCTCTCTCTCTCTCTCTCTCTCTCTCTCCAGTTTCCATCTCTCTCTCTCTCTCTCTCTCTCTCTCTCTCTCTCTCTCTCTCTCTCTCTCTCCAGTTTCCATGTGTCTCTCTCTCTCTCTCTCTCTCCAGTTTCCATGTCTCTCTCTCTCTCTCTATCTCTCTCTCTCTCTCTCTCTCTCTCTCTCCAGTTTCCATCTCTCTCTCTCTCTCTCTCTCTCTCTCTCTCTCTCCTTCCCTCCTTCCCTCTCTCTCTCTCTCCATGTCTGTCTGTCTGGCCCCGTATTATCACTGCTTGCAGCTATATTTGATCTTATTTTTGTTTGTTTTTTCCCACGCTTTGTTTCGATGTCCCACGTCCTAATTGATTGATTAGCTCCTGCTGTGTGTCCCCTCATCACCTTTAGTTTATGTCAGGTGAGGTGTGTGTATTGAGCTAGGCTCAATATTTTGAGTTTGGGTTTGAACCCCTAACCTCTGGTTTGAGAAGCAACATATCTCTAGCTCAGGGGTGTGCAACTCTGATAATGGAGAGGGCCACTATATTTCCACACTCACTATGCCATTCTATGTCACAAAAAAGTTGCGACGCGTTTTGAGCTTGTAGATCGGCTATTTTAGCTATTGTTTTTATTGGAATCCTGATTTTTTAGCGGCACTAGCCGCTCTATACCTAAGGTATAGAGCGGATCCTGCTCTATACCTGACTTTGTCCGTGTTCACCGTCAACGTTCTGATTGGTCAGACCCGTCAACGTTCTGATTGGTCAGACCCGTCAATGTTCTGATTGGTCCCGTCAACGTTCTGATTGGTCAGACCCGTCAATGTTCTGATTGGTCAGACCCGTCAACAAAGTGATTGGTCAAGCTTCACGTGACACATGGGTGGACTTAGTACATTTCACCATTGTGTCACTACCGAAACGAAAGTTGGTCACTACCGAAACGAAAGTTAAATCCGAAAAAATCACTAAGTGTGGAGGCCAAAATCTTCCCCCCAAAAACCTGTTAGGAGTACGTTTCAGGCAGTTTAGAGTTGATTGGTAGTACTTTGTAGTGACGATTCTTTTGGTCCCTAGCATTCATCGAGCTCTGGACTTAGTACATTTCACCATTGTGTCACTACCGAAACGAAAGTTGGTCACTACCGAAACGAAAGTTAAATCCGAAAAAATCACTAAGTGTGGAGGCCAAAATCGTTCCCCCAAAAACCTGTTAGGAGTATGTTTCAGGCAATTTAGAGTTGATTGGTAGTACTTTGTAGTGACGATTTTTTTGGTCCCTAACATTCATCGAGCTCTGGACTTAGTACATTTCACCATTGTGTCACTACCGAAACGAAAGTTGGTCACTACCGAAACGAAAGTTAAACCCGAAAAAATCACTAAGTGTGGAGGCCAAAATCGTCCCCCCAAAAACCTGTTAGGAGTACGTTTCAGGCAATTTAGAGTTGATTGGTAGTACTTTGTAGTGACGATTTTATTGGTCCCTAACATTCATCGAGCTCTGGACTTAGTACATTTCACCATTGTGTCACTACCGAAACGAAAGTTGGTCACTACCGAGACGAAAGTTAAATCCGAAAAAATCACTAAGTGTGGAGGCCAAAATCGTCCCCCCAAAAACCTGTTAGGAGTACATTTCAGGCAATTTAGAGTTGATTGGTAGTACTTTGTAGTGACGATTTTTTTGGTCCCTAACATTCATCGAGCTCTGGACTTAGTACATTTCACCATTGTGTCACTACCGAAACGAAAGTTGGTCACTACCGAAACGAAAGTTAAATCCGAAAAAATCACTAAGTGTGGAGGCCAAAATCGTCCCCCCAAAAACCTGTTAGGAGTACGTTTCAGGCAATTTAGAGTTGATTGGTAGTACTTTGTAGTGACGATTTTTTTGGTCCCTAACATTCATCGAGCTCTGGACTTAGTACATTTCACCATTGTGTCACTACCGAAACGAAAGTTGGTCACTACCGAAACGAAAGTTAAATCCGAAAAAATCACTAAGTGTGGAGGCCAAAATCGTCCCCCCAAAAACCTGTTAGGAGTATGTTTCAGGCAATTTAGAGTTGATTGGTAGTACTTTGTAGTGACGATTTTTTTGGTCCCTAACATTCATCGAGCTCTGGACTTAGTACATTTCACCATTGTGTCACTACCGAAACGAAAGTTGGTCACTACCGAAACGAAAGTTAAATCCGAAAAAAACACTAAGTGTGGAGGCCAAAATCGTCCCCCCAAAAACCTGTTAGGAGTACGTTTCAGGCAATTTAGAGGTGATTGGTAGTGCTTTGTAGTGACGATTTTATTGGTCCCTAACATTCATCGAGCTCTGGACTTAGTACATTTCACCATTGTGTCACTACCGAAACGAAAGTTGGTCACTACCGAAACGAAAGTTAAATCCGAAAAAATCACTAAGTGTGGAGGCCAAAATCGTCCCCCCAAAAACCTGTTAGGAGTACGTTTCAGGCAATTTAGAGTTGATTGTAGTACTTTGTAGTGACGATTTTTTTGGTCCCTAACATTCATCGAGCTCTACATGGCTATAAACACATTATAAACACATATCGATGACATAATGTATCAAAGGCGCCGCTACCTTCACACAGGGTGTGATTTTTTTTTCTACTTTTGAATTGGGATCCTGAAAAGTAACATTCGTATTTAATTTGAAATGCATTTAGTTATACTTATATTAACCTTATGAATTTAATTACAAATACATTGGACATAAAAAGACAATAGAATTGTAATACTAGTCATCAAGCTACTAATATAGACTGAAGTAATTAAAGCGGGTCATGTTTGCATGTTTGGAATTGTAACAGCTGAAATCAATAATATATCAGTATTCTGATATTAACCTGCGAGCCGCTTTAAGACAGGTTTTTGGGGGAACAATTTTTTTTTCGTTTCGGTAGTGACACCATTGTGTCACTACCGAAACGGATAAAAAATTACTAAGTCCAGAGCTCGATGAATGTTAGGGACCAAAAAAAAAGTCACTACCAATCAACTTTAAATTGCCTGAAACGTACTCCTAACAGGTTTTTGGGGGAACAATTTTTTTTTCGTTTCGGTAGTGACACCATTGTGTCACTACCGAAACGGATAAAAAATTACTAAGTCCAGAGCTCGATGAATGTTAGGGACCAAAAAAAAAGTCACTACCAATCAACTTTAAATTGCCTGAAACGTTCTCCTAACAGGTTTTTGGGGGAACAATTTTTTTTCCGTTTCGGTAGTGACACCATTGTGTCACTACCGAAACGGAAAAAAAATGACTAAGTCCAGAGCTCGATGAATGTTAGGGACCAAAAAAAAAGTCACTACCAATCAACTTTAAATTGCCTGAAACGTACTCCTAACAGGTTTTTGGGGGAACATTTTTTTTCCCGTTTCGGTAGTGACACCATTGTGTCACTACCGAAACGGAAAAAAAATTACTAAGTCCAGAGCTCGATGAATGTTAGGGACAAAAATAAAAGTCACTACCAATCAACTTTAAATTGCCTGAAACGTACTCCTAACAGGTTTTTGGGGGAACATTTTTTTCCCCGTTTCGGTAGTGACACCATTGTGTCACTACCGAAACGGAAAAAAAATTACTAAGTCCAGAGCTCGATGAATGTTAGGGACCAAAATAAAAGTCACTACCAATCAACTTTAAATTGCCTGAAACGTACTCTTAGGGCGCACTCCCACCGCACTTTTATTTTACCTCTGGGGCAGAATCTGCCAATGCTTTGTCAATGCAAATGCGTGGATTCACGCAAGAGCAGATTTTTCCGCTTGTCGCGCAGACCTTGCGTTTATCCGCTCTACACGAAGAAGCATAAAACTGCTGGAAGCAGGAGCTGATTTTCCCCCTCTGTCCAATCGGGTGAGTCGAAGGCGGACCGTCCCAAGACTCAGGAAGCAACATGGTGCTCTCAGTGGACCAACTGGTTGTAGCTGTTGCATCTCACCCAGTACTTTATGATTTGTGCACTTGGGGTTCGTACATCTACATACACATTCAGATTTAAAATATAAAGTGCTTACCCCATGGCCACGGATTTTACAATCATGTACGGGTCCTCAGAAGTACCCGTATCTTCCGTATTGTTCAATAAAAAGCATTTTAATCCGATTGGTGGCCATTTTCCCATAGAGTTATAATGTACCAACAGTGCAATACACCTCTCAACCGCTATGGTCGCGCAGTTGAAAGCATACGGAGAAAATGACCACTGATTGGATTAAAATGCTTTTTATTGAACAATACGGAAGATACGGATACTTATGAGGGCCCGTACATGATTGTAACATCAGTGGCCATGGGGTAAGTACTTTATATTTTAAATCTGAATGTGTATGTAGATGTACGAACCCCAAGTGTGAAAGTGCAAAGACATTTTTTTGTCTAGTGGCTAGTGTCTAGTGGCGGTGCGGGCTACGGGGACGGTCTTGAATGTGAGTGACAGGTGCGTCACAGCGTTTTTTTAGAATCAGCTGGCAGCAAAAAACTGTGGCCGCGCACAACCTGCGTTTAACAGCGACCAGACAACTTTTGGTGAGAGCGCGCCCCTAACAGGTTTTTGGGGGAACATTTTTTTTTTCGTTTCGGTAGTGACACCATTGTGTCACTACCGAAACGGAAAAAAAATTACTAAGTCCAGAGCTCGATGAATGTTAGGGACCAAAAAAAAAGTCACTACCAATCAACTTTAATTTGCCTGAAACGTACTCCTAACAGGTTTTTGGGGGAACATTTTTTTTTTCGTTTCGGTAGTGTCACTACCGAAACGGGAAAAAAAATACTAAGTCCAGAGCTCGATGAATGTTAGGGACCAAAAAAAAAGTCACTACCAATCAACTTTAAATTGCCTGAAACGTACTCCTAACAGGTTTTTGGGGGAACAATTTTTTTTTCGTTTCGGTAGTGACACCATTGTGTCACTACCGAAACGGAAAAAAAATTACTAAGTCCAGAGCTCGATGAATGTTAGGGACCAAAAAAAAAGTCACTACCAATCAACATTAAATTGCCTGAAACGTACTCCTAACAGGTTTTTGGGGGAACATTTTTTTTTCCGTTTTCAGGGTCTGAAAGCAGAAGGTTTGGGGTTCAAAGCTCCTGAAGAAATTTTTTACTGGCGATCTAAATTCTAAAAGGCGGGTGAAGGATGACGTTCCCAATTGTGACTTCCTGCCAGCGTGGCTCAAGAGATAGACACAGGGTCTGAAAGCAGAAGGTTTGGGGTTCAAGGCTCCTGAAGAACATTTTCACTGCCCATCTAAATTCTAAAAGGCGGGTTAAGGATGACGTTCCCACTTGTACTTTCCATGCCAGCGTGGCTCAAGAGTTAAACACAGGGTCTGAAAGTAAAAGGTTTGGGGTTCAAGGCTCCTGAAGAACATTTTCACTGTCCATCTAAATTCTAAAAGGCGGGTTAAGGATGACGTACCCACTTGTACTTTCCATGCCAGCGTGGCTCAAGAGTTAAACACAGGGTCTGAAAGTAGAAGGTTTGGAGTTCAAGGCTCCTGAAGAACATTTTCACTGTTCCATCTAAATTCTAAAAGGCGGGTTAAGGATGACGTTCCCAATTGTACTTTCCATGTCAGCGTGGCTCAAGAGTTAAACACAGGGTCTGACAGTAGAAGGTTTGGGGTTCAAGGCTCCTGAAGAACATTTTCACTGTCCATCTCTAAATTCTAAAAGGCGGGTTAAGGATGACGTTCCCAATTGTACCTTCCATGCCAGCGTGGCTTAAAAGATAAATCAAAGGTTCACAAACTAAAGGTTCGAGGTTCAAAGCTCACTCAAAACAACTACTAAATAAAAACTAAAAGGGTAATACAACAAAAAAACAATGGAGCTGTGGTCAATACAAACTGGTGATGAAAAAAAACAAAAAAAAAATGTCTCAAACAAATTCATGTGAAAAAAAAACAGTGGCCATAAAATCACAAAAAGAACTAAAATAAAAACCTTTAATTAATTTGTAAATTTATTAAGCTCCTCCCCCTGGAGGTGGGCTCCCTCCATGCTCCTCCCTCTCCCACCGGAGCTAAAAGAGGGCGTGAGGAGGGAGGTGGGCTTCATCCATGGTTCTCGCCTTAAAAAGACCGAAAATTGAGATCTTCCCTGACCAAGATTCAAACACACAACCATCCGCTTGTGAAGCCTATGCTTTACTCTTGCACCACCAGGCCTTTCACGTTAAGTAGGATTTCGAGGTTATATTTAAAGTTAAAGCAAGAGGTGACAGGTCAAAAGATAAAAATCCACTGCAAACACCTCTACCCCTGACAGAATGACTGGATCTACTAGATACACCCTCTGATGATCAGGGAAAGGGTTCATTATGACACGACTGAGATTTAGGTTGTTTAAAACCATCTGTTAGAAAACGTTTTTTCAAGGACTTGTGTGGGACTCGAAACAAAAAGCTGAGGACTTGGACTTGACTTGGGACTTGGCTGTGTTGACTTGGACTTGACTCGGGACTTGAGAGCAAAGACTTGAGACTCGACTTGGACTTTCAACATAGGGACTTTGTCCCACCTCTGAATGTTAGGGACCCAAAAAAAAGTCACTACCAATCAACTTTAAATTGCCTGAAACGTACTCCTAACAGGTTTTTGGGGGAACAATTTTTTTTCCGTTTCGGTAGTGACACCATTGTGTCACTACCGAAACGGAAAACAAATTACTAAGTCCAGAGCTCGATGAATGTTAGGGACCAAAAAAAAAGTCACTACCAATCAACATTAAATTGCCTGAAACGTACTCCTAACAGGTTTTTGGGGGAACAATTTTTTTCCCGTTTTCAGGGTCTGAAAGCAGAAGGTTTGGGGTTCAAAGCTCCTGAAGATTTTTTTTACTGGCGATCTAAATTCTAAAAGGCGGGTGAAGGATGACGTTCCCAATTGTGACTTCCTGCCAGCGTGGCTCAAGAGATAGACACAGGGTCTGAAAGCAGAAGGTTTGGGGTTCAAGGCTCCTGAAGAACATTTTCACTGCCCATCTAAATTCTAAAAGGCGGGTTAAGGATGACGTTCCCACTTGTACTTTCCATGCCAGCGTGGCTCAAGAGTTAAACACAGGGTCTGAAAGTAAAAGGTTTGGGGTTCAAGGCTCCTGAAGAACATTTTCACTGTCCATCTAAATTCTAAAAGGCGGGTTAAGGATGACGTACCCACTTGTACTTTCCATGCCAGCGTGGCTCAAGAGTTAAACACAGGGTCTGAAAGTAGAAGGTTTGGAGTTCAAGGCTCCTGAAGAACATTTTCACTGTTCCATCTAAATTCTAAAAGGCGGGTTAAGGATGACGTTCCCAATTGTACTTTCCATGTCAGCGTGGCTCAAGAGTTAAACACAGGGTCTGACAGTAGAAGGTTTGGGGTTCAAGGCTCCTGAAGAACATTTTCACTGTCCATCTCTAAATTCTAAAAGGCGGGTTAAGGATGACGTTCCCAATTGTACCTTCCATGCCAGCGTGGCTTAAAAGATAAATCAAAGGTTCACAAACTAAAGGTTCGAGGTTCAAAGCTCACTCAAAACAACTACTAAATAAAAACTAAAAGGGTAATACAACAAAAAAACAATGGAGCTGTGGTCAATACAAACTGGTGATGAAAAAAAACAATAAAAAAATGTCTCAAACAAATTCATGTGAAAAAAAAACAGTGGCCATAAAATCACAAAAAGAACTAAAATAAAAACCTTTAATTAATTTGTAAATTTATTAAGCTCCTCCCCCTGGAGGTGGGCTCCCTCCATGCTCCTCCCTCTCCCACCGGAGCTAAAAGAGGGCGTGAGGAGGGAGGTGGGCTTCATCCATGGTTCTCGCCTTAAAAAGACCGAAAATTGAGATCTTCCCTGACCAAGATTCAAACACACAACCATCCGCTTGTGAAGCCTATGCTTTACTCTTGCACCACCAGGCCTTTCACGTTAAGTAGGATTTCGAGGTTATATTTAAAGTTAAAGCAAGAGGTGACAGGTCAAAAGATAAAAATCCACTGCAAACACCTCTACCCCTGACAGAATGACTGGATCTACTAGATACACCCTCTGATGATCAGGGAAAGGGTTCATTATGACACGACTGAGATTTAGGTTGTTTAAAACCATCTGTTAGAAAACGTTTTTTCAAGGACTTGTGTGGGACTCGAAACAAAAAGCTGAGGACTTGGACTTGACTTGGGACTTGGCTGTGTTGACTTGGACTTGACTCGGGACTTGAGAGCAAAGACTTGAGACTCGACTTGGACTTTCAACATAGGGACTTTGTCCCACCTCTGAATGTTAGGGACCCAAAAAAAAGTCACTACCAATCAACTTTAAATTGCCTGAAACGTACTCCTAACAGGTTTTTGGGGGAACAATTTTTTTTCCGTTTCGGTAGTGACACCATTGTGTCACTACCGAAACGGAAAACAAATTACTAAGTCCAGAGCTCGATGAATGTTAGGGACCAAAAAAAAAGTCACTACCAATCAACATTAAATTGCCTGAAACGTACTCCTAACAGGTTTTTGGGGGAACAATTTTTTTCCCGTTTTCAGGGTCTGAAAGCAGAAGGTTTGGGGTTCAAAGCTCCTGAAGATTTTTTTTACTGGCGATCTAAATTCTAAAAGGCGGGTGAAGGATGACGTTCCCAATTGTAACTTCCTGCCAGCGTGGCTCAAGAGATAGACACAGGGTCTGAAAGCAGAAGGTTTGGGGTTCAAGGCTCCAGAAGAACATTTTCACTGCCCATCTAAATTCTAAAAGGCGGGTTAAGGATGACGTTCCCACTTGTACTTTCCATGCCAGCGTGGCTCAAGAGTTAAACACAGGGTCTGAAAGTAGAAGGTTTGGGGTTCAAGGCTCCTGAAGAACATTTTCACTGTCCATCTAAATTCTAAAAGGTGGGTTAAGGATGACGTACCCACTTGTACTTTCCATGCCAGCGTGGCTCAAGAGTTAAACACAGGGTCTGAAAGTAGAAGGTTTGGAGTTCAAGGCTCCTGAAGAGCATTTTCACTGTTCCATCTAAATTCTAAAAGGCGGGTTAAGGATGACGTTCCCAATTGTACTTTCCATGTCAGCGTGGCTCAAGAGTTAAACACAGGGTCTGACAGTAGAAGGTTTGGGGTTCAAGGCTCCTGAAGAACATTTTCACTGTCCATCTCTAAATTCTAAAAGGCGGGTTAAGGATGACGTTCCCAATTGTACCTTCCATGCCAGCGTGGCTTAAAAGATAAATCAAAGGTTCACAAACTAAAGGTTCGAGGTTCAAAGCTCACTCAAAACAACTACTAAATAAAAACTAAAAGGGTAATACAACAAAAAAACAATGGAGCTGTGGTCAATACAAACTGGTGATGAAAAAAAACAATAAAAAAATGTCTCAAACAAATTCATGTGAAAAAAAAACAGTGGCCATAAAATCACAAAAAGAACTAAAATAAAAACCTTTAATTAATTTGTAAATTTATTAAGCTCCTCCCCCTGGAGGTGGGCTCCCTCCATGCTCCTCCCTCTCCCACCGGAGCTAAAAGAGGGCGTGATGAGGGAGGCGGGCTTCATCCATGGTTCTCGCCTTAAAAAGACCGAAAATTGAGATCTTCCCTGACCAAGATTCAAACCCACAACCATCCGCTTGTGAAGCCTATGCTTTACTCTTGCACCACCAGGCCTTTCACATTAAGTAGGATTTCGAGGTTATATTTAAAGTTAAAGCAAGAGGCGACAGGTCAAAAGATGAAAATCCACAGGAAACACCTCTACCCCTGACAGAATGACTGGATCTACTAGATACACCCTCTGATGATCAGGGAAAGGGTTCATTATGACACGACTGAGATTTAGGTTGTTTAAAACCATCTGTTAGAAAACGTTTACTCTGGCTGAGTCTGAACCCAGATTTACACTTTCATTGAAAGGAAACAGAGATGTTTCGTAATGTCATAAAAATTCATACCCTTTTTGTCATTTATAAATTCCTTAGTTTCAGATGATCAAAACTATAGCAGTTTTGGTGTTAAATCAAGTAGGCTACATTGTTCTCACTTTGGACTGGACATTAAAAAATATGTCTTAAGTTTTCAACTATAGTTCCTCAAACAGTGCTGTATTATGACCACAGATCCTCTGTGATTAACTGATGTAAGTTTAAGGAAATACCACTTCGCACTCATGGCATGCAGCATATCAATCAAAACAATGATCAATTATAGGCCGAGCTCCATACTTCGTTTTGAGGTATTCTAGTGACTCGGGGATAACAAATTACATAAATTCAACCACTTAAATGTAATGTATTTATTGCAACAACCAACCAAGAGTGTTGCAAACAGCTGAGTTTGTAACAAAATGAGGAAACTCACACAAACAAAGAACGTTTAAATTATTTTATTAAAACTAACTTAACCCCATATGGGTAACCGGTGAGCCTCAGGGCTCAATTCTAGTGTATTTTCTGTTTTGTGTTATTATGAGGAAAGTTTTGACTGAAAATAGCCGATCGACAAGCTCACAACGTGTCGCAGTGAGCTTGTCGATCGGCTATTTTCTGCTAAAGCTATACCCACAATACGGATACTGGGGTGGTTAACAGTGCTTAAAGGGCAAGACCACTTTGGTAGAGGTTTGGGTTGTGTAGTTACCTTGCCATGATGCATCTCCAAAGGTGGGCAAGAAATCTAAAATAATTGCTCCATTGATAATAAAAAAATATGCTCCTCATTGAATTACATTGTAGGCTGAAACAGCTCTCAAAGTCACTCTTTTAGCACAAACGAACGCAAATAAAGTTGATTCAGACTATATAGAACATCACCAAACCCAGTACCGTTTGTTTTTTAAATAAAAATGCTAACATCCTGTTGATTTTGCTATTTTTATTAAAAAGAACTCGGACTGGATCCGCGGATCTTCAAATAGTAAAATCAACAGGAAGTTGACATTTTTATTTAAAAAAAAAACAGTTCTGGGTTTGGTGATGTTCTATATTGACTGAATCAGCTTTGTTTGTGTTCGTTTACGTGCTAAAAGAGTGACTTTGAGAGCCGTTTCACCGTACAATGTCAATGAGGAGCATATTTTGAATGAGCAATTTCTATTCAATTATTATACAGCAATTATTTTAGATTTCTTGTTCACCTTTGGAGTTACATCATGACAAGGCAACTACACAACCCAAACCTCTACCACAGTGATCTTGTTCTTTAACAAGCAAAATCCAAAAGGCTGGAGTGCTCCCAGTGAGCTTCACGGTGAGAGAGAACAAGAATGAAGTCCAGCCACCTATTTTATAGAGGACAATCCAGGTGGGCCAGATCTCCACTGATGACACACTCCGCCCTCCAATCATTCTGACACACATGACACATGGTTAGTAACCATGACAACCACACCAGTCACCCTGACAACTCCCAGGGTTGTCACAAGAATTAAATATAAAAATAGATAGCTGTGCTGTGAACAATTTACGCTGACAAGAACAAAGTATTTTTTTAACGACAGGACTGTATGGCATTTTTGTTTATACTAAAGTATTGTATGACTTCATTTTTTATGACACAGTACGAGTTTAGTATGACTTTTCTCATATACTATTGTGTCAATGTAGGAACTGAATTAATAACAAGCTAAAGTCCTTTTTGCATCAACTCCTCCAAGGAACAGGCCATGTGGTGTAGTTGGCAGGGCTTTATTGAAGAAAAGGTGACATTAAAAAAAAACAATTAGACAAATAATCATACATTGATGATGACAATGAAGTGCACATTAGCATTCACACTGATTTACATGTCAACCTTAAAGTCACATCAGACAATGAGCATGAAACTGTCACTTTTACAAACTGTAATAAAAGTTATCCTTGCCTGGGCGTACATCTGTGCTGGTGGCTGACGACAGGGGAACAGGTTCTCCTGAGAGCAAGAAGCTGCGATGGAGAGATGAGTGAATGACATGGTCCAAGGAGTCTCAGATTCACTGAAGCAGTTAAACCGTGCAGGGTACAGAGGTCTGACTGTTTTTTTTTACCACTATAGAACTGTTGTGTGTATTTGAGCATTGCCCTGCATGCTCTTCAGTGAAAGATTACAGCCAGCTACAAACATGAAAAAACACCTATAGTGTAGGTCAGGGGTCTTCAACGTTTTCAGGCCAAGGACCCCCTAGCTGTGAGAAAGATGAAGCAGGGACCCCCCTCTATAATTGTATAAAATTGTGTTTTAAACTTTTTTGTTTACTTAGTCTGCTCTTTTTACCCTCTACATCTTTGCCAAAAATAGCCGATCTACAAGCTCACAACGCCTCGCGCTGCGAGTGTGACAACATCAGCCTGGACAAAGCTATATCACTATAGGTAGTGTTGCAGCATATTTGTCCGAAGGTTGAAAGTTCGATTCCTGTTAATGGCAATAGGTTGAGATGTCCAATCAATCCATTCTGTTTCCATCTCTCTCTCTCATCAATCTATTCCGTTTCCATGTCTCTCTTCAATCTATTCCGTTTACATGGCTCTCTCTCTCTCTCTCTCTCTCTCTCTCTTCAATCTATTCCGTTTCCATGTCTCTCTCTCTCCAATCTATTCTGTTTCTATCTCTCTCTCTCCAGTATCCGTCCCTCTCTCTCTCTCTCTCTCTCTCTCTCTCTCTCTCTCTCTCTCTCTCTCTCTCTCTCTCTCTCTCTCTCTCTCTCTCTCTCTCTCTCTCTCTCTCTCTCTCTCTCTCTCTCTCTCTCTCTCTCTCTCTCTCTCTCTCTCTCTCTCTCTCTCTCTCTCTCTCTCTCTCTCTCTCTCTCTCTCTCTCTCTCTCTGTGTGCATATCTGTCAGCATATAGTTACAAATATTATGACAATATTTGCTGGGATATGTCGACGCATCTAACGCAATATGGCACATTGGAGAAGATGACAAATTGTTCAGGTCCTGCTTTGCTAAAGACATGACGCAAGACAACTTTAATTTCTCCTCTTCTCCTAGTAACAATTTGCGATTTGTCCTCCCGGCCACCAGGGGGAGGTGGTTGTGTGTGTTTAGGTCCACTAACAGCACACAGGACAGGAGGACAAGGGGAGTTCACAAGGGGCGTTCGACTTTGGTTTTCGAAACAGTTCCACAGTTGTAGGACCTCAGCACATGGAGCGAGTGGGTGGGAGGCAGGGGAAGAGGGGAGGGAGCGAGAAGCAGCAGGGACAGGGAGGGTCAGTGGGACTTTAGCCTGGTGTTCTGCGACACTTGTTCTGTCAAACTGGCTCTTATAGAGACACACGGGCGGAAACGGAAGGCCTACAAATTCACGCCCACTTTTGAGACAGCGCTGCTACACGGGGTCCGTTACAACGATGAACTGCAGCACTCAATGCAATCTTTATGAGAGGCATTGTAAAATACCGTCATTTCATTGGTTAACTACTGAGGCTGTAGCGACTTTTTTGGTGTTCTAATAAAGTGTCCCATTTGTTTGATTTGTCCTTTTTAATGTCCCATATCTGTCATCTCGATATACTACCCACAATATACTATAATATACTCCATCAGTATGTCAAAACCGCTAGCATCGGAGATCTAGACTTTAAGTGGTCGCATGGTATATACGTCACGGACGCATCCCTTGAGGTTTTCAATACCCAGAAAACTGGCGAAAGTGGACGTTTTCAATATGTTTTGGTCATTATCTCTGGAACAGAAGGTCCAATCTGCTCAGTTCAAAGCTTGTTGGGTGCGTGACGTTGAGGACATTAAGCACGCAATGACACATTTTCGGGTTATTTGTTTTTTTTTAGGGGAGGCGAGATCTTAGTTGGGCAGGCGACCGCCTGTCCTGCCTCTACAGTGTACACCACTGGTCGGCGCTCGGCAAGACAGTGATGTCACTGAAATGCGACAACTTGTCTGTCTGCCGTCTACCCTCTGCTGTGTTAACATTATGGGTAACTCGTTAAAGTGGCAAATTAAATGTGAAACACATCAACTATTAAGAAAACAAGAAGATATGTTGACAAAGACACTCCATACATTTGGAAACATATTTTTATTCAAATCAATATCGTCTCCAGTTAATGCAGGATCATTTTAAAAGTAGGCTAATTCTCATATCCTCTCATAGGGAATGCATTGAGAGCTGCAGTTCGTCGTTCTAACGGACCTCGAGTAGCGGCGCTATCTCAAAAGTGGGCGTGAATTTGTAGGCCTTCCGTTTCCGCCCGTGTGTCTCTATGGAGTTGACCACCGTCTGCCTGACGTTATCTTCCATATATTGTTCGC
This sequence comes from Gymnoscopelus microlampas, assembly GCF_963454915.1. Classification (NCBI taxonomy): domain Eukaryota; kingdom Metazoa; phylum Chordata; class Actinopteri; order Myctophiformes; family Myctophidae; genus Gymnoscopelus; species Gymnoscopelus microlampas. The sequence continues at coordinate 30,318,780 of NC_139950.1, read as the reverse complement.
TTAGCAGCTTCAACACCTGCAAAAGATTAGAGGAGGAGAAGTGTGGGGGGTGGGGGGGTGAGGGGGGAGACACGGAGTCTGGTGTGAGAACCGATCAAATGGACTGATACAAACACCCACCAGAATGAGCTCAATAAACGACAGTGAAAAGGAACAGAAAGAAAGAAGGAAAAAGGTGAGGGGGGGGGGGGGGGTAGATGAGGTTGAGGAAACAGGTTGACGGTCAGGATGAAGGCAGAAAGAAGGAGCTGACTAGCTCAGAGTGAGAGGGGATTGCTGGCAGGCTGAAAAGTTTATTATGAAAGGAAATTAAAGAACAACTGATCAAGGATGGATTATGGGTTTTGAAGTCTGTTAAAAAATCAGAACCAACTACAACGTAACTATACAAAAGTATAGACTATATCTATAATGTCATAATATAGGAGGTGATTTCAGAGAATTGGCAATCATTTGCTGCTGGTTGCTGAAAAAAAAAAAAAAAACAGAAAAAAAACAGACAGAATTCTTATGTGCAGAAACTAATATGTGCTAGAATCTGACCAAAAGCTCAACTATAACCATAACACTGACCGTGAACAGATATATGTAAATTATGTCTGACCTTAACCTGTGAATGTTATTCTAACCATAGACCTAAAATGAAACCCAACCCTAAAAATAAAGTTCCATCCTCATGAAGGCAAGAAGAAATTGATTTCATTTTGCCATCATTAACGTGCGTTTATTCCGAGTTCTCAAGAGTTGGCACACACAAACACACACAAGCCCATGATGACCCACCTGTTCCCAGAGCGTTTCGGCCACCAGGTCTATTATCATCCCCAACTCGCGGAACTCTCCCGAGTACTTGACGTAGGCCCAGGCGCAGAGAGACATCAGCGCCACGCCCATGACGAGGTTGGCGAGCACTGCCAGCCCGGTGAGGCCAATGAAGCCTGTCACGCCTGACACCACATAGGTGACGAACATGACGGCAAACAGTGTGGCAGGCGTGCATAACGCGTAGAAGATGTTCTTGCCGTCGTTGTGTTTGGAGAAGTTGCCAAAAGCCTCATCAAGCTCTGCTTCCAGCTGGTTCTGGTAACGCTGGCAGAACTCATCCCCGCCCATCTTCTTCACTGAGCGGAAGTGGCCCACCGAACACTCGCGGAACTCGTCGTGGCAGCGCTCCAGAACGGCCGGCGCAATGTACGGCTTGTCCCCACCGCAGATCTGAAGATGGGGGTGAAAGAAAAACACAATAGAAAAATATATAAAATGCATATAAAGTGACAACAGCTAAAATTACAGACAACAATAAGGGTGTGTCTGAGGCGTCCCGTATTTGGTCATCTAACGAGAGGTGGAGGGAACAGCTTTATGGTGGGTGTTTATAGCTGTGGTCAACAGGTAGTCATTCATTTGGTGGCATGTGGAGTGATGTGCTCAGAGCTCTTCTGATATTTGTTACAGTACATTCAACTTCTCCAAACTCATGCAGTGGGATGCCGTACAGTCTATGCAATTAAGATCTTCTCGCTGAAAATAGCCAATATACAAGCTTACAATGCACCATGAGCTTGTAGATCTGCTATTTTCACTGAATGTTCGCCCCAAGATAGGGAGGCTAGGGTTCATGTGGTCAAAAGATAAATTCAAATACAATGGGTTTAACCCATTCAATCCGGGAACGCGTCATTTTAGATTTCTTTGGCTATTCAAAAATAGCAGATCTACAAGCTTATAGCGCGGCGATCTGAATTTTTTTTAAATTGTGAACATTTTTGCATAAATTAATAAAATAATATATATACACATACACGCACGCACCCCCCCCCCCCCCCCACACACACACACACACACACACACACACACACACACACACACACACACACACACACACACACACACACACATATATCGTATATAGAGATATATACGATATATGCACCCGTTTTTAACTCAAATCTTTGCTTTTGGGGGTCCCTGGAATAAAATATTTCAAGATGTGTGGTATAAAGTAACCATTATGTAGATATTGTCAGTTGTTATGTGTAGCAGTTATTGTGTCATTCCACCACCTATAAAAATCCACTTTCATACGAGTGTTAGTCCTTACCTGCTCCATGTTTTTGCTGTACAAGTCTTTGGCTCCAGCCACAGCAGTTAGGTTGTTGGCTTCTGCTGTCGCCTGGGAAGAAAGGAAAGCTGTTCATGCTTACGAAGTAGAATGGGAGGAAATGGAACGTGAAACCCTGCAAAAGTAGCCTTGTTAAAAATACATTAGAGTAGTGATTCTCAACCTATTCTGGATCAGGACCCACTTGAAAATCTTGAAAGTGTTCGTGGCCCACCCATCTGACCACAGTTAAGTAGTCGGATGGGTGGGCCACATGCATTTTCAGAGCATGTTTATTTTAATGATCAATTAATCGATTGTGTTCCATGGAACCAACGTAGTATATTTTAAGTTCTTAATTATTGGTATCACTATGGAAACACATTTTCAAGGTTTTGAAGAAAAGAAAAAATATATACATATACCATTATAAATATAATATTAAAATAAATATTAATGTTAAATCATTATTTGGGGGTCCACTTGCAATACCCTCCCACAAGTTGAGAACCACTGCATTAGACAGTCTCAGGACAACGGACCTGTAGCATAGACTTAGGATGAGGTAGCTCCTCTCCTTGGTAGATCTTGATGTAGGCCTGCAGGAAGGTGGAATCATGGAGATTAATATTATAACTAATTATTCATAGTTTTATTGTGGCCAATATAGCTAAATAGACACCAATATAGGTAATATACTGTAGGTAGTGTGTGTGTTTCTATTGACAGCAATATTCTGAAATTAACATCTAAACAGCATTTTTGTTACCTTGACCCTCATCCGGTCAAAGTCAGAGTAAAGCATAATTGAATTAAGATGTCAAGTATTCCAATTGTAGTTACATTATTGCATTACAATTTAGATATGTATTGTATATACACCTTAAGAACTATGACTAACAGAATGTTCGATGATGTCCTGTGTTTTTGGAATCCAATACACAAACCTGCGTGGTCCATGTACGAACATGTGCGTTTTCAGTCATTAATCGGGACTATGCTACATAAAGTAGCATGTAAGCAATTTAACCGTTATCCAGAAGAATATGACATGAAAATGCTGGGACCTTGAAGTACTGGACGAGGTCTCTGCAGGTGACCTTGTTTCCTCCGATCTCCTTCTCAACCAGTCTGTCTGGGGCCAGCAACAGAGGAACCAGTTTGGCCAGCTGCTTTGTGAAGTCCCCGTCGATATCTTAGTAAGACAAATGCATATGGAACAGGACGTTATATGTAGTAAAGGGTTTGATTCTAGACCTGAGGCCGATTCTATTCTATACTGACGTCTTTTCCATTGCATAGAACAGGCTCAACTTGACTAGTTGTACAAATACAAATTTGACTAAGCAGCTTTCACTTGTAGTCGAGTAATATTTGACCCGGAGTATCATACTTTTACTCAAGTACCAGGGATGGGCATTTGTACCACTGGTCGTCACAGCAACGTCCAACCCCCTGCGTAGCAGAACATTACTTACTTAAGCTAACATTACCCACTTGGCTGCTTCTTGAGTTGCTCAACATAAACAATAACACTGTTGGACGATTCGACTAAGAGAAGAGATCTGAATTGCACAACATCAGCGCTAAGGGCCCCAGTACCATGCTTAAAAATCCAGGGAATACACTGGTGTACGTATATGGTAAAACTCTGTTTAGTAGCTGTGTGCCCACCTTTCAGTCGACCGTCAAAGTATGGGTTGGTGGCCACCTTGAGGCCGGGATGGGGCAGCAGGAAGCAGTCGATGTTGGAGAAACAGGAGTGGATGTGTTTCCTCACATTCTGCAGCTCCTCGTGTTGGTTCTGCTTCACCTGGAGGGCAGGGTGAAGGGCAAGAGTTTTCTGCTTAAAACAAATGACTTATACTGTGTTTGTGTGAGTGTGTCGACTACGTTTATGTGGGCATTTGGAGCTCTGAGCAAATTTTGTTGAACATGATTGATGAACAGTGTAGTTGAAAAAAAAATGTAGGGAGGTATATTTTGCCGCAATGCATCTATACTGAAAAGGTATGAATCTGAATTAGTAACATTGCAACAGAAATGTTGCCCTTTGCTGTCTTTATGCTTAGAAAAGTTGTAGCTGCAGGAATATCCAAATATCATAAGAAAAAGAAAAGGCTCCTTACCTGCAGCCGTTTTTCCAGGAAGCCTCTGCCTCCCTCCAGGCCATAGTCATGCTCATAAGGATAGCTCCAGTCTCGAATCAGGAACATCAGGGACTGGAACACACAACCATGATGGAGTTACAGGTTAGACTCAATCCGAATCCGAGTGGTCGAATGTGTGTTGTTGTTTTTTTGGTCAATGCAGGAGCTTGTGGGTAAACGTCCTACACCAAGTGTCCACACTTGAACACTTGGTGTAGGATTCTTAACAGAATAAGAGCAGTACCTGGAAAGGTTTCTGGTAGATCTCTCCCATAGCCAGGCGTCCATATTCTGTAAAGAGCTACAGAACAGAGACAATATCAAGATTGGATGTTTGACAAAATTATGATATTGATGTAATTCAACAATATACCTCCATGTTTTATCTGTATTCACTCAAGTCAATTGTGATTTGAGAAATAAAAAAAGGTAAGAAACAGAGACGATGTTTCTGGTTAATAATTTTCCAGTTTTGTTTAATGCGTGATGTTTTGACGAAGGGGTAGTGTCAACAAAATTGTTTTGCAAAAATCTGCCTCCTGGTGTTGCTTTAACAGGCCCATGTGAAAGATTTGGGCAGCCAGGGAGTGTGTGTGCACAGTTTTGCTGCCATCGAGCAAACGGTGCCGGAGATTAGCTGTCCACAGACGGAACCACGGACGGACGGACAGGGTGCAAAACATGGCGAAGACAACTAAGGTGAGGCTCGCCAGCAGCACCTGCCGTGTTCTCAGCCACCTCCTTACACTGTCGGGATAGCCCAGTGGCACTACCATGTCCTTCACCCCAATGTTAATCAAATGCAATTTTCTCCTCGTCTTATTGAGTAAACAAGATTACGGGATTGTGATAAACCAATTCTTAACTCTCTCAATGACACAAAATGAGTTATCCCAAGTTTTTTCTGAATGCCCTCAGTGCCAAGAAGGAAAAATCCTGAGTTTTTTTTATTTTTTAAGAATGTTCAGAACCCAAGATATCGTGATCCGAAGATTTGCTGCTCCATTCACTTCTTTCTTAACTTATTACTGAAAAAGGCTGTATCTCGGCTCCTGAGAACTGTTTTTTTACTTAAAAAAACAAACAAAATGCTGGCACAGTATGAACATATTTTTTTATTTCATTGGCACTGAGAGAGTTAAGCCTGAATCACTCGTCTCAACCTCAGGCACAGCTGCAGCATGATATGCCGGCCATTGGTTGACAATTGTCTGTATGCATTGTGGTTGTACCATTAGACAACATGACACTGACCTGCAGATGTTGGAGGTAGTTTTCCTGTATGTTCTGGGACAGATTATAAACCTGAAAAACGATAGAAAAAACACCATGCCATGAGAGAGAGAAAGACTCATATTTTAATGAAAATATTGGAAAGAAAACAAACATACAAGCACAGAGAGGCTTTTTAAATCACACCTGTACAGAGCTGGTCATGGTGCTGAGGGCGAACACAGTAGCACAATCCTTGATGGTAGACTGGCTGTCAAATGCCCCCTGTGTGTCAACTAGCAGCACTGCAACCTGGAGGCATAAACGGAAAGCAGTTTAATAATGTAAAATGCGTTCAGCTACAATCCGTGTTAGAAGAGTACTCTAGAAAATGGAAGAAAAACCTTCCTTTAAATGTCAAAATGTCCCTGCTTGTTTTTTTTCTTCCCTCGGACTGGTTTAGGCTTATGTTACTGTGTCATTAAACAACACTTACAGAGGTAACTCTGAGTAGATGTATCCATTAATGACTATAAGAGTGGGCAAACATTCCTACACTGGCTATAATAAAAAACTGTGTGCGTGTGTCTGTGTATGCAACACAGACACACGCACACAGTTTTTTAATGCCTAGCTAAACCATGAGGGTCTGAAGGTTTGGTTGTTCATACTTCCAGTTGTCTGCATTAAACTCAACACCCAGCTGCTTCATGAATTGACGGATTGAAAGCATGTGCAGGATTTTGTCTGTGTGCTTATGTGTCTGCAAGTACATTGCTGGTCTCTCATATTCATTACATTATTATCTTTCCTGTCCAAATTGTAACGCTACATCATAAATTGTCCACTGAACTGCTTGCCGCACAACAATTTAATTTCAAAGACAAACGACCACACTGGTGATTTTGAAAAGATCATTTCCACAATCTCAAATCTTACTCCTCTACTTAACACCACTTAGATCTGAGACCAATTCTAAAAATGCCAATTCTAAAAATGCCTTCAAAATCCTAACAGTTTTCTGAAAAACATATGCTAAAATCTAAAATGACACAGATGGGTTAAACACATGATACCCAACTGTCATTCTGAGCTCCCAACTGGTTGTGTCCATATTATTTGTCTCTGAACCAATTTCTATAACCTTGTCAAATGTCGATACAGTTCTTCTGTTCTCAGAATTGTGATATATGCGTGTCTGGCAACAGTCGGCACCCACCTTGGTGCCATTAGGCTTTTCGACCACGAAGACCTCACTCCACACCTGGATGCCTGTTGTCTCTCTCTCACAGCCTCCCCTCCAGGTGAATCCTGTCAGGGGCTCATCGTCCCCTCCTATCCACTCATTGTTCTGCTGCTGTTGCTGCTGTGGGGGAAGGAGAGAGATGACAGGTGAGAATAATAAATAAATACATTAACATTAGAGTTAAAATAACATTAAGGATTTTACTGTGTTGAGTGTACCAGCCATATTCTCACTTTGTAGGAAAGATTTTGGATGTTATGGTAAGAAAAGAAAAAAGTATTTCCCAAAATAAGATTTCACACAGGGTTAAGTCACACATACCAATTATGATGGCACTCTTATTCACTGAAGCAGTAATTTACTCAAAAGACAATGATGTGAACATAATTGCTAGACTACACTGTGTCATGCCTATGGTGTCATCACAATCACCAGTAACTAATCTGACGATCTCAAGTGGGGAAAAAAAGGGTAAAACATATCGATATCCTTATTTGTTTAGGATGCCCATACAAAAAATAAACACCAACTTAACATCAAAAGTATAAATATAGTCAACCATTTATGTTTTATCAGCAGGCATAAAATAGATATTATGTCCCACAAGAGAAAAGCTCCCGTATGTGAACACTGCATCCACTATTGTCTGCTCCTCTCCTGGGCAGATTTCTGTTCACTTCAAATAGGGACACATAATGGTAAAAGTGAAAGGCAGGCACGACTACAATGTTTACAAAAGGTGACACGGTCAAAAAATCAAAGCACTGATTTACAATGCAAAAGGCAATGCAAAATGTCTAAACAATGATTCCTGGTGACTGGCTTAGGCAGGGCAATGCTAGTCTGACTTGTCTGCAGGCCTCAATTTAAATTTTCAGTGACTGACAAGTGGAGAGAAATCTTTTTAACACAAGCTCGTATGACCTCTGCAGTTTTGTTTTGTTAAGTATAATAAATATAAACTTAACCAAGTGCATACTTGCATATATTCATTATGGATTGCCACATTTTTTTACATTAAGTTTTATTTTCTTCACAGTCAAGGGTTCCATATCAACATTAAGTTTGATTATGACACCACATCAAAATAAAACATTTCCAAATTATTTTGGTTGTCCATATATATTTACTGTAACAAAATTCTCTTTCACATCAGGACGTTGTAATGATCACTAGACTCAAAATCTCCCAGACTCCCACCCCATCGTATTCATCAGTCAGAGTGTTTGCATACGATAAGGGCTGGAATGCCCGGATGTTAAAATAGGGCAAAGGAAGCTAAAATATTTAGTGTTCTTTGCAGTTATTGTTTTTGCGTGATTATGCGTGATCATTGCGAGCCGAGAAATTACACATCATAGACTGGACACCTGGCCTGGGGGATACACAGTATGCACTTCAGTGAGCACATGCTCCTCTCTAGTAGTTATATTTCCTGGCCAAATTGTAATGCCACGTCAAGCATTATTTCCACTTAACTGCTTGTCGCACAAAGATTTCATTTCAAAGACAAAATCCACATTGATGATCTTTGGAAAGGTCATTTTGACAATCAACAAGGCTGTCCCAACATTTTTAGGTTATTACCAGTGTTGCCATGTATGCTTATTATAAGCGACTTTGGACTTGTTTTTCTGTAAAGTTGCTCGTAAATATTGGTAGTTGCAGGTTACATTTTTTTTAGCTTGTTTCTTAAGTGTAGTTGCTTACTTGGGCTGGCTTCCTAATGTTTAAACCAGTGGTTCTCAAACCTTTATGTCAAGGACCCCCAAATTATGTATTTTTCCACAGACCCCCTATCTGAAATATTTTGTGCTAGGGACCCTGTATAAGATTTGTGTCGTAAAACGTTTTCCAATATTCCAAAAATAATTCAAGATTTTAAGTGCTCATGTTTTCATAGACCTGGTTGCTTATTTGTCTCGCAAAATCTGGCAACACTGGTTATTACTGTGTGTGGTTGAAGGAGCGTCTGACCTGGTTGAGCATGTAGCGCAGCATGAAGTTCAGCAGGAAGGACTTGCCCTTGCGGAAGGCTCCGGCCACAGACACAACCACCACGTTGAGGTCCTTCACATGGTCCTGGAGCAGGATCTTCTCCAGTGCTGCCGTGTCCAGGTCAAAGTTATGCTCATCTTCATCGGCCAGTACGATCTGGACAGGCCCGGCCTTGGGCTCCTCCTCTACCCCCATCTGAGGGAAAAAAAGAATGGGAAAATACGACATAAACTACCCTGATTTTAACATAGCAGCGTTCTAAATCATAGCCTTTTTTCCTTCTGTACATGTATATTCTGAAAAAGCATTAAATGAAATGCATTCACTTGATACTTTTTTTCTGTGTCATTCTAGTACAGAATAAAGGCAATTAAGGAGATAGGCATATTTAAAGCTGCTGTAAGTGAGATTTAAAAAGCTGCTGTAAGTGAGATTTAAAGCTGCTGTAAGTGAGATTTTTGGGGTTAAAACAAAAGGTTTGTTAAAGTTATTTTATAGTGCCCCAATTCCAATGTTGTCTGGTCAAGTTCACTCGTTTATACAGTATCCTGTAAGAGTTCTTTCTCCGGATAGGCTCAAATTTGTTTCCTAACCTGTAATATCTGTTTAGTGTTTACAGGAGCTGGAGAGACAGGGAGACACCCGTTACTGAACAAACACTGTATAGAGGAATTTACAAATACTTTAATCCAAGTGACAGTACATTTCAGAAATATATTATCGTCGTGTAAACGCGCTCTCAATTCTTACCGTCAGTCTCTCGGAGCTCGCAATGGAAAATTACGAACGCATGCAGCAATAACACCCTGGTAACTAGTAACACTGGTGCATGCGTAGAACACTTCGTCCTGATAGTGAGCATCCACTCCATTTATATCGGTTTGGTCTACCCATGTGGTTGTAACCTTTTGTTGATTAATCACTGTTCTAAACAGTAGCCACTGTCGCCCAGCTCCTCATATGACCTAATCAATCAACATGCACTCACACCTAGGTGAGTGCCTTTCAACAGAATAGATTAGAACAAGATAAACATCTATGTAAGCACACAAAACAAGTATTATTTTAACGGGACAATTTGGACAATTTAGTGTTTTAGAGATATTTGTCATGGACTTGGGAAACACAGCTTAAACCTGGGGCCAGTAAGCAAATTGGTGATGACAATGATGGCTGCCTTGAAACATAAAGGGACCAGTTGTGTCATGCATGCTCTGGGCCCTATTTTACTATTTTGAAAAACATTTTCAAATAGTTCAACTAGGTGATCTACATCGACAAATTGTGAGCTTGTAGATCGGCTATTTGAACTACTGGTATTTTTCAAAATAGTAAAAAATGCAAAAAACGTTTAGCGATAAGAGGTCCCACTGAGCATTTTTTGGTCTATTAGACGTCTACAATACGTCTAAGGGGTAGGCTAAAACGGGGTTATAATTGGTCTACTGGTGAAAGTTTTTTAGCGGTCTAGGCTTAGCCTAGACGTTGATTAGCTGTTTTTTAAACGTCTATTTATAGACCGTCTATATTATAGACGTTGAAATGACGTCTATAATATAGACGTCTATAATATAGACGCTTAAAAAACAGCTAATCAACGTCTAGGCTAAGCCTAGACCGCTAAAAAACTTTCACCAGTAGACCAATTATAACCCCGTTTTAGACGGAGGTCTAATAGACGACTATGGCTCAGTGGGGTAGTAAGGCAGATGGGTCCAATATGGGCCCAAGATAGGGCCCATCTGTTCCCTATGTTTCCAAAGTTCTGTGTTTCCTGGCTGCTACGCCCAGCTCTATATACAGTAGTGTCCGATATGGCCTTATTTGGTTATATCGGATCGGTGAAATTTCTCCCCGATTAAAAAAAAAGGCTTGGTCACATTTCAGTACCATACTCTACTACTTCACACAACAGCGTGACAACAAACAAAGTGTTAAAAAAAATGAGCGCACTACAACAACACAGAGCCACAGGTCTCGACAATATCGCCCCCCAAAAAATCTTATTTTCTATCAATTACACACCCCATGAAGCCTTGAATTCATGGAGATGTATTCCTAAGCTAATAATTTGATGACCAGCGGACTCAATGGAGACTCTTTGAGTCGACTCCGCCGGTCATCAAATTATCGGCTTAGGAATGCGACCAAAACTAAAACATCTCCATGAATTCAGGGCTTCATGGGGTGTGTAATAATATAAAATAAGTCACTTTTTGAGTGAACTACTCCTTTAAGTATAGATCTATCAGCTGTGCCTACAGTAAGCTATAGGTCTACTGTTGCAAGCGGGAGTTGCAGAATAGCGTTCCTATGTTGTTGCGAATATTAATGTGAAAAGGCAATGTACACCAGCAGATTCATTCAGGTGGGACAATAACTAATTCAGGGTTGGTTCCAATGCAATGGGTGATCATATTATAGCCGACATAGGCTACATCTTACTCATCTTCTAGATGTCACGGAGAACATTCACTATAGGGCCTGCTTTGTCCTCGTAGCTACAGTAGCTACGGTGATTGTGTTGAATTGTGCTCTTGACCTATGGTTTATGTTCATGTTAATTATTACAAAATAATTTTGGTGGCTTTGATTATTACTTTGTGCGTTTCATGGTGTGTAGCTATCGTTAGTTAAACCTTTGATCTCAAATCCCTGTGTGTGTGCTTGGCCATTGTTATTCATTCTCTGTGCTGCTGAAATGTGTGTGGCTACTTTTTTTGACTATATTATGTCATGTAAGCAGCTGTGATTAACACATGTAATGGAGCTGTGCTAATTTTCCACTGTTCTTTTTTGATTGGAACACAAGATCCCAATAATGAAAGCTATCATAATACACTGCTGTTGCTCCATTGTTGTCTATCAAATTTCAAATTTCTCTTTTGGGTCTTGAGTCTTGGGACTCACAGACCCAAAAGAGAAATTTGATGTCTCCCCGGGAGCCTGGGTCTTGACTCAAGACTCTTTTGGGTCTTATGTCTTGGGACTCAAAACCCAAAAAAAGAAATTGGATGTCTCCCCGGGAGCCGGGACCCAAGCCAAAAAGTTTGTGAATCACTGCCATTTAGAACAGTGGTTTTCAACCTTTTTCGTGCCAAGGACCCCTAAATTGATATACATTTGGCCGCCGACCCCCATCTGAAAATATTTTGTGCCAGTGACCGCCAGAAGCAAAGATTTGAGTTAAAAATGTTCGCTTTAAATATATACAGTATATATTTCAAAGATATGCACACATTTTCAAGATTTTTCAAAAATAGCAGCTCTACAAGTGCGGCTGGCGTGACCGCAGTGGACCATTAGCCCGCTTCCTCGTCCATTCACGCAGGCAGGCAGCTAATCACCACCGTATCCATTCAGCAGCGCGACCCTCGCCTATGTAGTGATGCAAATGTATGCCTTTGTCTTCATGGGGTACCACGAGTGCCAGGGGTGGGGGTCTGGGCCATCACCTGTACTCACCTGGCATAAAAGGGGCTCAGAGCAGCTTGAGCCATTCATTACTAAACTACAACATGAAGAGACCACCGCTGAAGAATTGATTGATTATACTTGCATAGTTTTTATTAACGTTTTTCAGATTTGTAGTCAGTGTAGTGTTGTTAACTTGTTTCCCCCGAGGGGGGGGTCTCTCGCCTGCCCTAAACGTAATTCCTGGGAACGCCACGGGCACTCACTTTACCTACAGTATCAAATATAAGATTAATGGTCCCAGAAATAAACAGTGCATAAGTTAACCTGGACCAATCACGGACACATTGTGGATGATCTGCCAGTGTCCTGGCTCATAGGGCAGCAACATAAAAGGAGTCAACGTGTAAAAAGGTGACACGCATGATCTACCATGTGATGTGAGAGTGCGGTCTAGCCAACACCAACTGGGGACTCCTGAATCTCTGCCCTCCACAAGCTCCTGTCTAGCATCAGGGTCTTGAGCTCCGCTGTCGTGCCCGTGTCTACAAAGAAAGACAAAGACCACCACAGTAATGTGTAGATGGTTTATTATTAAACATACATGATTTTTATTGAAAAATAAATTACAGTAAATTGTTTTTTCTTCTTCTTGAAAAGGCAGACAGACAAGGTATCTCCAACCCACTCACCACATTCAATGAAATGCTTACTCCGCACAATGGAATCCATGTACTCAGGCCACGTTTCTACGTAAATGTCCAACATGATGAAAGCAGGCCTACTACTGAAAGTTGTACGGCAACAAACGTAACATCCTTAAACATACCACTCATTGATTTAAATCAGAAAAAAAGCCACCGTCAATTTCACTATAAAATGTATACAAACTTTATTTAAATATTCAATGTCACATACATGCCCTGCTTGTCATACACAGAAAATGAGACTGTACAAGACTGGCGCTTGATGGAAGACAGCTGTGGATGGAATAGTTTGATAGAGCTTTGACATAACTTCCATTACCAGTAGTGCTGTGTTGGGTTTGTCTAGTTAATGAAATTCTAACAGTCGTGGATAATTTCACAGACGGCTTCCTCTGACTTGACAGAATCAGAGTAGACCTTATTGCTAAAAAAGCTTTCAAGAATCCCAGCTCAGGGAGACAATTTTAACACATTTGGGGAATCTCAGTCTGTCATTTGAATCTTGAAAAAATTCATGACTACAATCAACTATTATCCCCTAAACAGGCGGATTAAAGAGAACTCAAGATTCCCAAACACTGATTAATTACACATCCGAGAAACATACTGACAGATGTTCTATACGTTCCGGCAAACACCGTCCAATCACTATGAGCTGGAGTTCCAAAAAGTAAAACCGCTTTCATTTTACAGACAGAATGAATTACGATTGCCTTTGCTGGTAAATATACTTTGGGAAACCCAGGATGAGAGGCTTTAGCAAAGGCAGTGGAACAGAAACATGGTATGAAATGACAATCCTCTCTGGGCTTTAAAAGGGCCTAGCTAGCTTTAATGCTGTACAGCAGCTCTCAACAAGCATGCAGAGGGTCCACACTGGCCCACTACTTATAACACTAAGGGCAGATAAAATGTGTCAGTTCCTCTAAAACAACAAATAAAAGAAAGAAAACTTCAGCTTAGAGGCTCAAGACTTCCTGCAGAGCTCCTCGGGGTTACAGTCATGACAATATAAAATCACAGTCCCAGAATTACCACAATGCCATTATGCAAGTTCTTTATATGCCATAGTTGGTACTCCTCTCACACATAGTCGGGGGACAAAAAGTTTATATGGAGGACAAATTATACAAATTCCTTCTAGTGGAGACAATTACGATCATCTACCTTCATACAGTACCTGGTCAAATCCATACTGTTCAGAGTTAGGTGAATATACGCCCAACTTCAACATAACACACAAGTCCATGGCAAGGTTGGTGTCAATTTGCTTAAAATTCAGCAGATTCAGGAAATGTTTCCATAAAGGTTCGATAACGAATCGCTTCCAGTTCCATCATTTTACTTACAATTCTTGGATAAGAGGCCCTGTCGAATATGCTGAACAATAAGTGAATCGAGGTCAGCTCTGAACTCTCTGGTGGCATACGGTCATTTTAGATGAGACATGTTTCCTGTGACCGTTTAAACCGTGGAGAGGAAGGCTTTCAGAATGCATTCCTTATTTTATACAGCTGCTGGGAGCTGTGACAGTTATCCCTGAAAGACTGCTGAATCCTCAACGAAGTGCAGTTAAGCTTATTGCTGAACGTCAGACACCTTATGTACATGTCAGTAGTGTACAATCTTATGTGTGTGTGTGTGTGTGTGCATATCTGTCAGCATACAGTTACATATATTATGACAATATTTGCTGGGATATGTCGACGCATCTAACGCAATATGGCACATTGGAGAAGATGACAAATTGTTCAGATCCTGTTTTGCTAAAGACATGACGCAAGACAACTTTAATTTCTCCTCTTCTCCTAGTAACAATTTGCGGTTTGTCCTCCCGGCCACCAGGGGGAGGTGGTTGTGTGTGTGTTTAGGTCCACTAACAGCAGACAGAACAGGAGGACAAGGAGAGTTCACAAGGGGCGTTCGACTTTGGTTTTCGAAACAGTTCCACAGTTGTAGGACCTCAGCACATGGAGCGAGTGGGTGGGAGGCAGGGGAAGAGGGGAGGGAGCGAGAAGCAGCAGGGACAGGGAGGGTCAGTGGGACTTTAGCCTGGTGTTCTGCGACACTTGTTCTGTCAAACTGGCTCTGATGGAGTTGACCACCGTCTGCCTGACGTTATCTTCCATATATTGTTCGCTTAGCGGCTTCAACACCTGCAAGAGATTAGAGGAGGAGAAGTGTGGGGGGTGGGGGTAAGAAGCAGAAAAGGGGGTGGGTGGGTGAGGGGGGAGACACGGAGGAGTCTGGTGTGAGAACCGATCAAATGGACAGATACAAACACCCACCAGAATGAGCTCAATAAACGACAGTGAAAAGGAACTGAAAGAAAGGAGGAAAAGGTGAGGGGGGAAAAAAGGTGAGGAACATAACAGGATATACTCTCCAAACATGCTGGGGATGGAAACTCAATATGACTGTGTCAACGAAAACCAAACACCAATATTACATCACCACAAAAAAACAACACAGACACAACCCCCCTCTTGACTCACAGTCGCCGTGACTGGAAGAGGAGCCAGACAACGCATCCATCCATCATAAACTAGGGATTAAGAAGACATTTAAAGGCCGTGGGGTAAAGCTCCATGTGTGCTCGACTGTGTCCCTGAGATCCAGAGGAGCCAGGCCTGCCTGGCGTCAAGTATTGAAACCTGTTGGGACCGAGGATGAATAAAAGTTTGCTGAAGGATTCGATGCGAGAAAAACGTAAGTTTGACGGCTAGTCGATAAGGTCTGCCAACGAGGCGTTAGTTTTTATTGGCTCTTCTTGAAGCTGTGGTTGAGAGGGGCCAGCCCCCCGAGGCCGCGCGGTGCTGCTGCTGCTCCTGGTAGCAGCGAAGGGAGGAGAGAGGCCGGCCCGGCCAGGCGACTGCTGAAGGGCGCCCATAGCTTGGAAATCACCTGAGAGACAGCAGGGAAGGGATCAGAGGAGTTAAAAACACTGGTAGCTGGACAAAGAAAGGTGGCTAGATGGAAAGTGTCAGGGGGAAAAGGGAGCAGGAAGGGTGTCAAGATTTAAGGAGTTGGGGGCCGGAGAAATGATCGTACAAAGAAAGGGAGAGAGAAGGATGGAAGGATACTGATGACAGGGGTTAGGAAGAAGGATTGTGGGGAAAAAAAGAGTGGTCGGGATACAGGAATCATTTGCAGGAAAAAATATATAAATTTAAAAAATGACTACTGTAAGTGAAACAGGAGCCGAAACGCCTCTCACCTTTCTGGGAGTCCTCTGTTAAGCAGGGGAGCAGGGAGGAAGGAGCAGAGGAGGGAGTGAGAGAGGGAGAGAAAGAAGGAGCCAAGGATAAAGGTCTTTATACACCGGGAGAATGATAAATAAACAATCCTATAATAATTCTGTTAATATTTTTGTATCATTCATAGAGTTTATGCCTCATTCATATAGTAGGTTGATTCTTTTATTTGCTCAATTTGATCTTGTTTCGCTGTGTAATAATTGCGTTCTGTGTGAATGATACAAACAACACTTCAAAAACATATTTTTGGGGCGAGTTAATTGCATGAGGAACAAAAAACTGCTTCTGGTGTATAAAGACCTTAAGGGAGAAGGGGAATTCATGTGCCATTTCTACCTTTTACAACATTTTTTCTTTACAGCATAACACACTTCTAATGCAACACCATCTTCCAAGTCTATGTTCAGAACACTTGGACCCCCTGCTGCTTCCTACAGTTAATTCAGCAGCCAATTGGAGGAACACGGTCAGGATGAAGGGAGAAAGAAGGAGCTGACTGGCTCAGAGTGAGAGAGGATTGCTGGCAGGCTGAAAAGTTGATTATGAAAGGAAATGAAATAACAACTGATCAAAGATGGATTATGGGTTTTGAAGTCTGTTAAAAAATCAGAACCAACTACAACGTAACTATACAAAAGTATAGACTATATCTATAATGTCATAATATAGGAGGAGATTTCAGATCATTTGCTGCTGGTTGCTGAAAAGGTCAGGACATTGAGTAAATTCAAAGTAGACAAACATGCATACAACTGGTCAACTATAGTATAACATGAGGTAGACGGTACACACACACACAGACAGAATTCTTATATATGTGCAGAAACTAATATGTGCTAGAATCTGACCTTACCCAAAAGCTCAACTATAACCATAACACTGACTGTGAACAGATCTATGTAAATTATGTCTGACCTTAACCTGTGAATGTTATTCTAACCATAGACCTAAAATGAAACCCAACCCTAAAAATAAAGTTCCATCCTCATGAAGGCAAGAGGAAATTGATTTCATTTTGCCATCATTAACGTGCGTTTATTCCGAGTTCTCAAGAGTTGGCACATAACAAACACACACAAGCCCATGATGACCCACCTGTTCCCAGAGCGTTTCGGCCACCAGGTCTATTATCATCCCCAACTCGCGGAACTCTCCAGAGTACTTGACGTAGGCCCAGGCGCAGAGAGACATCAGCGCCACGCCCATGACGAGGTTGGCGAGCACTGCCAGCCCGGTGAGGCCAATGAAGCCTGTCACGCCTGACACCACATAGGTGACGAACATGACGGCAAACAGTGTGGCAGGCGTGCGCGCCGCGTAGAAGATGTTCTTGCCGTCGTTGTGTTTGGAGAAGTTGCCAAAAGCCGCATCGAGCTCCGCTTCCAGCTGGTTCTGGTAGCGCTGGCAGAACTCATCCCCGCCCATCTTCTTCACTGAGCGGAAGTGGCCCACCGAACACTCGCGGAACTCGTCGTGGCAGCGCTCCAGATCGGCCGGCGCAATGTACGGCTTGTCCCCACCGCAGATCTGAAGATGGGGGTGAAAGAAAAACACAATAAAAAAAAATATAAAATGCATATAAAGTGACAACAGCTAAAATTACAGACAACAATAAGGGTGTGTCTGAGGCTTCTCGTATTTGGTCATCTAACGAGAGAGGTGGAGGGAACAGCTTTATGGTGGGTGTTTATAGCTGTGGTTCAACAGGTAGTCATTCATTTAACATGGTGGCATGTGGAGTGATGTGCTCAGAGCTCTTCTGATATTCGTTGGGGCTTGGGGGGCACATACAGTACATTCAACTTCTCCAAACTCATGCAGTGGGATGCCGTACAGTCTATGCAATTAAGATCGCCTCGCTGAAAATAGCCAATATACAAGCTCACAATGCGCCATGAGCTTGTAGATCTGCTATTGAATGTTCGCCCAAGATAGGGAGGCTAGGGTTCATGTGGTCAATAGAAAAATTCAAATACAATGGGTTTAACCAATTCCGGGATTTAGATTTCTTTGGCTTTTAAAAAAATGCACATCTACAAGCTCATAGTGTGGCACTCGGTGCCGCGCTATGAGCTTGTAGATCCGCA
This sequence comes from Gymnoscopelus microlampas, assembly GCF_963454915.1. Taxonomy (NCBI): domain Eukaryota; kingdom Metazoa; phylum Chordata; class Actinopteri; order Myctophiformes; family Myctophidae; genus Gymnoscopelus; species Gymnoscopelus microlampas. The sequence continues at coordinate 30,300,608 of NC_139950.1, read as the reverse complement.
AAAAGAAAATGTATTGTGAAAATGTGTTAAATCTTTAAAAAATATATATATATACACACACACACACACATTGCTTTTGGGGGTCCCTGGAACAAAATATTTTGAGATGGGGGAGTCCGGACAAATACATATCATTTTGGGGGTCCTTCATATGAAAAAAAGTTTGAGAACCACTGATATTATAGCAGCAAAAGCTTTTTTTCAAATTAACTGTTAAGATTTAGATTTGTAGAATCCCCAGAAGCAAAGATTTGAGTTAAAAATGTAAAAAAAAAACATGTTATATTCAAAGATTTTCACGATTTTTCAAAAAATAGCAGATCTACAAGCTCGTATAAGCTTGTAGATCTGCTATTTTTAATAGCCCAAAGTATATAATAATGGTTATAGCAAAAAAATCTAAAATGACACAGTACAGTATGCCTTCCCAGATTGAATGGGTTAAAGTGTGGTATAAAGTAATCATTATGTAGATATTGCCAGTTGTTATGTGTAGCAGTTACTGTGTCATTCCACCACCTATAAAAATCCACTTTCATACGAGTGTTAGTCCTTACCTGCTCCATGTTTTTGCTGTACAAGTCTTTGGCTCCAGCCACAGCAGTTAGGTTGTTGGCTTCTGCTGTCGCCTGGGAAGAAAGGAAAGCTGTTCATGCTTACGAAGCAGAATGGGAGGAAATGGAACGTGAAACCTTGCAAAAGTAGCCTTGTTAAAAATACATTAGAGTAGTGATTCTCAATCTATTCTGGATCAGGGCCCACTTGAAAATCTTGAAAGTGTTCGTGGCCTGACCACTTAACAGTTAAGTAGTCGGATGGGTGGGCCACATGCATTTTCAGAGCATGTTTATTTTAATGATCAATTAATCGATTGTGTTCCATGGAACCAACGTAGTATATTTTAAGTTCTTAATTATTGGTATCACTATGGAAACCCCTTTTTTGTAAGGTTTTAAAGAAGAGAAAATATATATACTGTATACCATTATAAATATAATATTAACTCAATTTCTGCCAATCACGCATAAATGCGATCTATTAAATAGCGCACTTGGCCGCCAAGATCGCATAAATGCGTTCTATTGATTTTTTTTCGAAGATCTAGACTCCTATCCACTTCCTTGTTAACTCAAAACTTAAAAATTCGGTATCTCGGCTCCTGAGTACTTTTTTGATTTCAATGAAAAATCTCTGGCAGAAAACAGCAAAAAATCTGAAATAATTAGGGCAGGCTAAGTGTTAAAATAAATATTAATGTTAAATTATCATTTAAATCATTATTTGGGGGTCCACTTGCAATACCCTCCCACAAGTTGAGAACCACTGCATTAGAAAGTCTCAGGACAACAGACCTGTAGCATAGACTTGGGATGAGGTAGCTCCTCTCCTTGGTAGATCTTGATGTAGGCCTGCAGGAAGGTGGAATCATGGAGATTAATATTACAACTATTTATTCATAGTTTTATTGTGGCCAATATAGCAAAATAGACACCAATATAGGTAATATAGGTAGTGTGTGTGTTTCTATTGACAGCAATATTCTGAAATTAACATCTAAACAGCATTTTTTGTTACCTTGACCCACATCCGGTCAAAGTCAGTAAAGCATAATTGAATTAAGATGTCAAGTATTCCAATAGTAGTTACATTATTGCTGGACAATGTAGATATGTATTGTATACACCTTAGTTGAATTATGACTAACAGAATGTTCGATGATGTCCTGTGTTTTTTGAATCCAAAACACAAACCTGCGTGGTCCATGTACGAACTCGGATGTAGCACTAGGGACGTAATGCGTTTTCAGTCATTAATCGGGACTATGCTACATAAAGTAGCATTTAAGCAATTTAACCGTTATCCAGAAGAATATGACATGAAAATGCTGGGACCTTGAAGTACTGGACGAGGTCTCTGCAGGTGACCTTGTTTCCTCCGATCTCCTTCTCAACCAGTTTGTCTGGGGCCAGCAACAGAGGAACCAGTTTGGCCAGCTGCTTTGTGAAGTCCCCGTCGATATCTTAGTAAGACAAATGCATATGGAACAGGACGTTATATGTAGTAAAAGGTTTGATTCTAGACCTGAGGCCGATTCTAAAAACGCCTTCTAAATCCTGACCTAAGTTTTCTGAAAAACTTCAAATATTTATTCAAAAAATACAAAAAGGTATGCTGCTATATACTGTACATAGCAACAACCCTAAAAGGGGTTCCCGTCTTGAAAGGTATAGTAACAAATAGGGGTTCCCGCCCGAAATGGGTTAATCTTGCCATCGAGAGACAACAAAAGAGGGACATCTACTGTATATGTGCAGGGTATTTATTTATTCATGCAAGTATCCTCTTCTATACCTCAAAGGGTAAAAATGCTTTTCGATGCTTGTTAACACAAAATAGTCACCAAGCTTGTGATGGGAAACCAATTTTGGAACAACTGACGTCTTTTCCATTGCATAGAACAGGCTCAACTTGACTAGTTGTACAAATACAAATTTGACTAAGCAACTTTCACTTACTCAGTTGAGTAATATTTGACCCGGAGTATCTATACTTTTACTCAAGTACCGAGGATGAGTACTTTGTGCCACTGGTCGTCACAGCAACGTCCAACCCCCTGCGTAGCAGAACATTACTTACTTAAGCTAACATTACCCACTTGGCTTCTTCTTGAGTTGCTCAACACTCGCAGGGGAAAATAAATAACACTGTTGGACGATTCCACTAAGAGAAGAGATCTGAATTGCACAACATCAGTGCTAGGGGCCCCAGTACCATGCTTACAAATCCAGGGGATACACTGGTGTACGTATATGGTAAAACTCTGTTTAGTAGCTGTGTGCCCACCTTTCAGTCGACCGTCAAAGTATGGGTTGGTGGCCACCTTGAGGCCGGGGTGGGGCAGCAGGAAGCAGCCGATGTTGGAGAAACAGGAGTGGATGTGTTTCCTCACATTCTGCAGCTCCTCGTGTTGGTTCTGCTTCACCTGGAGGACAGGGTGAAGAGCAAGAGTTTTCCGCTTAAAACAAATTACTTATACTGTGTTTGTGTGAGTGTGTCGTCTGCGTTTAAAGTGTAGTTTTAAAAAAAATGTAGGGAGGTATATTTTGCCAAATGCCCAAAATCTAGGACTTTCTAGAATTTGCAGTAGACTTAAAATGCATCTATACTGTAAAGGTATTAATCTGAATTAGTAACATTGCAACAGAAATGTTGCCCTCTGCCCTGTCTTTATGCTTAGGAAAGTTGTAGCTGCAGGAATACCCAAAGAAAAAGTCATGCCCTTTGGATTATGTGTTTCTAATAAAACAGGTTATGGTACTTCTTCCCGGCTCCTTACCTGCAGCCGTTTTTCCAGGAAGCCTCTGCCTCCCTCCAGGCCATAGTCATGCTCATAAGGATAGCTCCAGTCTCGAATCAGGAACATCAGGGACTGGAACACACAACCATGGAGTTACAGGTTAGACTCAATTCGAGTGGTCGAATGTGTGTTTTTTTTTTGTTGGTCAATGCAGGAGCTTGTGGGTAAACGTCCTACACCAAGTGTCCACACTTGAACACAATCAAACTCAACAGAATAAGAGCAGTACCTGGAAAGGTTTCAGGTAGATCTCTTCCATAGCCAGGCGTCCATATTCTGTAAAGAGCTACAGAACAGAGACAATATCAAGATTGGATGTTTGACAAAATTATTATAAAGTCAATTGTGATTTGAGAAATAAAAAAGGTAAGAAACAGAGACGATGTTTCTGGTTAATAATTTTCCAGTTTCGTTTAATGCGTGATGTTTGGACAAAATCTGTAGGGGTAGTGTCAACAATATTGTTTTGCAAAGATCTGCCTCCTGGTGGTGCTTTAACAGGCCCATGTGAAAGATTTGGGCAGCCAGGGAGTGTGTGTGCACAGTTTCGCTGCCATCAAGCAAACGGTGCTGGAGATTAGCTGTCCACAGACGTAACCACGGACGGACGGACAGGGTGCAAAACATAGCCTTTCGGCCTGGCGAAGACAACAAAGGTGAGGCTCGCCAGCAGCACCTGCCGTGTTCTCAGCCACCTCCTTACACTGTCAGGATATCCCAGTGGCACTACCATGTCCTTCACCCCAATGTTAATCAAATCCAATTTTCTCCTAGTCTTATTGAGTAAACAAGGTTACGGGATTGTGATAAACCAATTCTTAAGCCTGAATCACTCGTCCCAACCTCAGGCACAGCTGCAGCATGATATGCCGGCCATTGGTTGACAATTGTCTGTATGCATTGTACCATTAGACAACATGACACTGACCTGCAGATGTTGGAGGTCGTCTTCCTGTATGTTCTGGGACAGATTATAAACCTGAAAAACACCATGCCATGAGAGAGAGAAAGACTCAAATTTTAATGAAAATATTAGAAAGAAAACAAACATACAAGCACAGAGAGGCTTTTTAAATCACACCTGTACAGAGCTGGTCATGGTGCTGAGGGCGAACACAGTAGCACAATCCTTGATGGTAGACTGGCTGTCAAATGCCCCCTGTGTGTCAACTAGCAGCACTGCAACCTGGAGGAATAAACGGAAAGCAGTTTAATAATGTAAAATGCATTCAGCTACAATCCGTGTTAGAAGAGTACTCTAGAAAATGGAAGAAAAACCTTCCTTTAAATGTCAAATTGTCCCCGATTGTTTTTTTTCTTCCCTCAGACTGGTTTAGGCTTATGTTACTGTGTCATTAAACAACACTTACAGAGGTAACTCTGAGTAAATGTATCCATTAATGACTATAAACGTTCCTACACTGGCTATAATAAATTTAAAAACTGTGTGCGTGTGTCTGTGTTGCATGTGCCCAGCTGCACCATGAGGGTCTGAAGGTTTGGTTGTTCATACTTCCAGTTGTCTGCATTAAGCTCAACACCCAGCTGCTTCATGAATTGACGGATTGAAAGCATGTGCAGGATTTTGTCTGTGTGCTTATGTGTCTGCAAGTACATTGCTGGTCTCTCCTATTCATTACATTATTATCTTCCCTGTCCAAATTGTAACACTACATCATCCATTGTCCACTGAACTACTTGCCGCACAACAATTTAATTTCAAAGACAAACGACCACACTGGTGATTTTGAAAAGATCATTTCCACAATCTCAAATCTTAATGAGAACAAGGAGTGCCAAAATTGGCACTCCTCTACTTAGATCTGATGCCAATTCTAAAAACATTTTTTTCTGAAAAACGTATGCTAAAATCTAAAATGACACAGGTGGGTTAAACACATGATACTCAACTGTCATTCTGAGCTCCCAACTGGTTGTGTCCATATTATTTGTCTCTGAACCCATTTCTATAACCTTGTCAAATGTCAATACAGTTCTTCTGTTCTCAGAATTGTGATATATGCGTGTCTGGCAACAGTCGGCACCCACCTTGGTGCCGTTAGGCTTTTCAACCACGAAGACCTCACTCCACACCTGGATGCCTGTTGTCTCTCTCTCACAGCCTCCCCTCCAGGTGAATCCTGTCAGGGGCTCATCGTCCCCTCCTATCCACTCTTTGTTCTGCTGCTGCTGTGGGGGAAGGAGAGAGATGACAGGTGAGAATAATAAATAAATAAACTAACATTAGAGTTAAAATAACATTAAGGATTTTACTGTGTAGAGTGGACCAGCCATATTCTCACTTGGTAGGAAACATTTTTTGGATGTTATGGTAAGAAAAGAAAAAAGTATATAAGATTAGCATTTCACACAGGGTTAAGTCACATATACCAATTATGATGGCACTCTTATTCACTGAAGCAGTAATTTACTCAAAAGACTAATGATGTGAACATATTTGCTGACTACACTGTGTCATTCCTATGGTGTCATCACAATCACCAGAAACTAATCTGACGATCTCAAGTGGGAAAGAAAAGGGTAAAACATATCGATATCTATATTTGTTTAGGATACCCAAACAAAAAAGAAACAGCCAACTTAACTCTTTTACTACCATGGACGTGTTTTTGAGTCAATTGGTACTTGGTCCACAAAAACGTTTGTTAAATAAAACTCAAAACCAGGAGATAACGTGATCCAAAGATTTGCAGCTCCATTCACTTCCCTGTTAAAATATTAAGGAAATATTCTGCATCTCTGCTCCTGTGTTTTAATTTTTGGCAAAACATGCCATTTTCAACTTGCCGCAACTATGCAACGGATTACCGCAATCGGATCATTTATTTTCCCAAATTCTACGAGACCCCTGTGCGTGTAATGAGGGGACCACCGTGCGGACAGCGTTCACAGGAAATATTCCGTGATTTTTCGGACGGTAGGAAAAAACACTAGTTTTCACTGGCACCTGGGTGACACTATTAAAAATGTACTCTTTTACTTGGCAGTTAAAGAGTTAACCATTTATGGTTTATCAGCAGGCATAAAATAGATATTATGTCCCACAAGAGAAAAGCTCCCGTATGTGAACACTGCATCCACTATTGTCTGCTCCTCTCCTGGGCAGATTTCTGTTCACTTCAAATAGGGACACATAATGGTAAAAGTGAAAGGCAGGCACGACCACAATGTTTACAAAGGTGACACGGTCAAAAAATCAAAGCACTGATTTACAATGCAAAGTATGTCTAAACAATGATTCCTGGTGACAGGCTTAGGCAGTGCTAGTCTGCAGGCCTCATTTAAATTTTCAGTGACTGACAAGTGGAGAGAAATCTTTTTAACACATTGCCTGCCAAGGATGTATATACAGTATATATACACACGTCCTTTCAAATCAAATCGAAATAAATTATGCTAGAGGGCGCTCTTCCCCAACGTAGGAATGACCAGACCCCTAGACTCAGAGAATCATAGAAGCAGAGATGACGTCATCCCAAAAACGGTCAGAGATGACGTCATCCCAAAAACGGTCAGTCTATCTGTCAGAAAAACACATCTAGCTCGGATTTTTTATTTTTTTGTGTGAAAACAAGCCATATTCAACTGCCCATTACAACAGAATGGATGGTTGCGGTAAAAATGATTTTGTTCCGGTGGATAAACGAGACCCTCCCCACAGACAGCCTTTGTTTACATCCACATCCCCAACGTGGCTTCCGTGGATCGTCAAAATAAGGTAAAAACGCTGGCTGAGGTGGATTAATTAATTAAATAAATAATACCTGGCAATGAATGTGTTAACACAAGCTCGTATGACCTCTGCAGTTTTGTTTTGTTATACTAAGTATAATAAATATAAACTTAACCAAGTCATACTTGCATAGGTAAAATAAGCATATTGTCAACTAAAGCATAGTTTTATGATGATATGCACGTCTTCTCAGAATTAGATGAAAGTTGTTGCTCCTCCTCACAAACAACTGAGCAGCTTAACAGATGGCAGGTTCAGCCTTTCGGTTGTGCAAGTGTGTAACAGTGTGTGTGTGTGTGTGTTGGTCGCGTGCGTCCAGCTGCTCCATTAAGGTCTGAAGGACTGGTTAATACTTCCAGTTGTCTGCCTTACACTCAACAACCAGCTGCTTCATGGCTTAAATGGGCTGAAAGCTAGAGCAGGATTTTGTCTGTTTGCTTGTGTGTCTGCAAGACATGGAAGTACATTGCTGGTCACTCTTATTCATTATGGTTGGTCAAATTTTTAGCGGCGCTAGCCGCTCTATACCTTTAGGTATAGAGCAGATCCTGCTCTATACCTGACTTTGTCCGTGTTCACCGTCAACGGGTCTGATTGGTCAGACCCGTCAACGTTCTGATTGGTCAGACCCGTCAACAAAGTGATTGGTCACGCTTCACGTGACACATGGCTATAAAACACATTATAAACACATATCGATGACAAAATGTATCAAAGGCGCCGCTACCTTCACACAGGGTGTGATTTTTTACATTAAGTTTCATTTTCTTCACAGTCAAGGGTTCCATATCAACATTAAGTTTGATTATGACACCACATCAAAATAAAACATTTCCAAATGATTTTGGTTGTCCATATATATTTACTGTGACAACATTCTCTTTCACATCAGGACGTTGTAATGATCACTAGACTCAAAATCTCCCAGACTCCCACCCCATCTTATTCATCAGTCAAAGTGTTAGCATACGATAAGGGCTGGAATGCCCGGATGTTAAAATAGGGCAAAGGAAACTAAAATATTTAGTGTTCTTTGCGGTTATTGTTTATGCAAGCGTGATCATTGCGAGCCGATGTGTGATCTAGGCTACAGGCTCAGAGGTGTACACAAAAGTGAATAGGATAGGCTGTGTGAATAGGAGGAAGGATTATGTGCAGGAGGTAATTTATGACTTAAAAAGATTTTATTTTAAAACGGCACACGTGCCTAAGGTTGCCTAACCCTAATTATCTCCGCTAGGCTGAAGGCAAGCGAGGAAGATTATGTGTATGGCTAATCCTGCAAACTACTGGAGCGATCAGTGCCAAATTGTTTTGGAAATATTTTGGTGGGATCAGGCTCAAACCATGCCCAAATACGGACTCGCACATCATAAAAATGACACATCATAGACTGGACACCTGGCCTGGGGGATACACAGTATGCACTTCAGTGAGCACATGCTCCTCTCTAGTAGTTATATTTCCTGGCCAAATTGTAATGCCACGTCAAGCATTATTTCCACTTAACTGCTTGCCGCACAAAGATTTCATTTCAAAGACAAAATCCACATTGATGATCTTTGGAAAGGTCATTTTGACAATCAACAAGACTGTCCCAACATTTTGCAGCAGTGGCTCAGGGGTAGAGTGAACTGGAAAAACCGCAAGGTTCCCAGTTCTATCCCGGGCTGGGGCGCTCCCCTAGACTTAGTGTCAAAGTGTCCTTGAGCAAGATGCTGAACCCCTAATTGCTCCCAATGAGCAGGTTGGTGCCTTGCATGGTTTCCTCCGCCATCGGTGTATGAATGTGTGTGTGTGAATGGGTTAATGGCACAATCAATGTAAAGCGCTTTGGATAAAAGCTCTATATAAATGCACCATTTATCAACATTTTTAGGTTATTACCAGTGTTGCCATGTATGCTTATTATAAGCGACTTTGGGCTTGTTTTTCTGTAAAGTTGCTCGTAAATATTATATATATATAATGTAGTTGCAGGTTGCGTTTTTTTTGGCCTTGTTTCCTAAGTGTAGTTACTTATTTGGGCTGGCTTCCTAATGTTTAAACCAGTGGTTCTCAAACCTTTATGTCAAGGACCCGCAAATTATGTATTTTTCCACAGACCCCCTATCTGAAAATATTTTATGCTAGGGACCCCGTTTAAGATTTGTGTTGTAAAACATTTTCCAATATTCCAAAAATAATTCAAGATTTTAAGTGCTCATGTTTTCATATACCTGGTTGCTTATTTGTCTCGCAAAATCTGACAACACTGGTTATTACTGTGCTTGGCTGAAGGAGCGTCTGACCTGGTTGAGCATGTAGCGCAGCATGAAGTCCAGCAGGAAGGACTTGCCCTTGCGGAAGGCTCCGGCCACAGACACCACCACCACGTTGAGGTCCTTCACATGGTCCTGGAGCAGGATCTTCTCCAGTGCTGCCGTGTCCAGGTCAAAGTTATGCTCATCTTCATCGGCCAGTACGATCTGGACAGGCCCGGCCTTGGGCTCCTCCACCACCCTCATCTGAGGGAAAAAAAGTTTGGGAAAATCAGACAAACTACCCTGATTTTTAACACTTGAGGTGCCAGAGGTTTATTAAAAAAATGTACGTTGAGTGCCTGGATTTTTAACCATTTTTGAACCTTTTTCAAGTAGTCACAAAATATTTTCAGTGATCACCGTCCTCACGGTGATCCCCTCATTACACAGATAGAGGTCTCGTACAATCGGGGGGGAAAAATTAAAAACATTCGGTAATCCGTTCCATAGTTGCAGCCAGTTGAAAATAGTCAAATTAACATTGTAAAAAAAAAAAGTACACAGGAGCAGAGATACAGGCTTTTGAAGTCATAAGTTAACCAGGAAGTGGATTCAAGTCTAAATCTTCAAAAAATGATATCTCCTGTTGCTATGAAGGAAAATTGTTTTTTTTCAAAAAAACGTATATATACGGTTTTGGCACTCCATGGTTGTATTTCCGAAACCGTATATATACGGTTTTGGCACCCAATGTGTTAACATAGCAGCGTTCTAAATCATATCCTTCTGTACATGTGAAAAAGCATTAAATTAAATGCATTCACTTGATACTTTTTTTCTGTGTCATTCCAGTACAGAATAAAGGCAATTAAGGAGATAGGCATATTTAAGTAAGTGAGATTTAAAGCTGCTGTAAGGGAGATTTTTGGGGTTAAAACAAAAGTTATTTTATAGTGCTCCAATTCCAATGTTGTCTGCTCAAGTTCACTCGTTTATACAGTATCCTGTAAGAGTTCTTTCTCCGGATAGGCTCAAATTTGTTTCCTAACCTGTAATATCTGTTTAGTGTTTACAGGAGCTGGAGAGACAGGGAGACACCCGTTACTGAACAAACACTGTATAACAACGTTTATTGTAAGAATATGAGCTATTTAACACAAACAAAAGATATCACATCTTTAAACGCATGCAAGAGGAATTTACAAATACTAATAACATTGAATCCAAGTGACAGTACATTACAGAGTACTCAATCACCCACTGTGATATTTGTCTTAAAATGGTGAATGATGGTGTGAGATAAAGTAACAACCTGTTGCCTTAGTGTAATTTATTACAGTCCCAGACATGGGGATATGTCTGGGACTTGTTTCAGCCATGATAGCATTCTTCACTCAAACAAAAACAGAGGAGCCAACAGTTAGGTTCATTACAAGACACTCACCTGGTATTAACCCATTTAGACCTGAGGCCAATTTTAAAAACGTCTAAATCCTAACCTAAGTTTTCAGAAAATTGTTATTCAAAAAATTACAAAACATTCCTGTTGCTATATACACAAAGCAACATCTAAAATGACACAGATGCTTTTGCGGTTTTAAAATGTATAAAAACCAATAGGTTTCCCCGGTCTTGGGTTAAGGAGGCAATCGTTTCTTTTTAATTTCACTTATAGGGCTAAAACACCCGTACGCTTTGAGAGACTTTAGCCTAGATTTGTGACTTGAGCACAGCGTGTGCTTTGGACTGTTAGATAAGAAACCTAAAGGGGCTAAGACAAATTTCAGAGAGAAAAGGAACATATACTTTAATAGGAAGCTCTGCAAAAATACTTTAGACATTCTTTCCATTCTCTACATTTGTGCAGTTCCTGCAACGAGGCTTTGGAATGTGCCAATTCTCACCTCCCGTTAGAAACAGTTTGTGCTCATAAAAAAATGAACAAGAATGATTTGAATAAATCAAATGCCATGGTTAAATGGCTCTATAATCTGATGTATTTACTGCTATAGTGTGTTGACCAAAAATAGGCAAACCCTAAGGAGCAGGAGAGACAGGGAGACCCTTTTTACTGAACACTCTATACTTTCGTATATACACTATCATATAGCAATGATTGCCATCACAATATAGTGCTTTAACCTATAACAAAATACTTCTTGTTTCGACCCAAAAAAATATCACCTTATATATAATATTACCCTACCTAAGGAGTAGTTCGCTCAAAAAATTACTTATTTTCTATCAATTACACACCCCATGAAGCCTTGAATTCATGGAGATTGTCGCATTCCTAAGCCAATAATTGAGACTCTTTGAGTCGACTCCGCCGGTCATCAAATTATCGGCTTAGGAATGCGACCAAAACTAAAACATCTCCATGAATTCAGGGCTTCATGGGGTGTGTAATAATATAAAATAAGTCACTTTTTGAGTGAACTACTCCTGTAAGTATCGATCTATCAGCTAAGCCTACAGTAAGCTATAGGTCTACTGTTGCAAGCGGGAGTTGCAGAATAGCGTTCCTATGTTGTTGCGAATATTAATGTGAAAAGGCAATGTACACCAGCAGATTCATTCAGGTGGGAGAATAATTAATTGAAGGTTGGTTCCAATGCAATGGCTGATCATATTATAGCCGACATAGGCTACATCTTACTCATCTTCTAGATGTCACGGAGAACATTCATTAGGGCTTGCTTTGTCCTCGTTGCTACAGCTACGGTGATTGCGTTGAATTGTGCTCTTGACCTATGGTTTATGTTCATGTTAATTATTATTACAATAATAATAACAACAATACAACATTTTGGTGGCTTTGATTATTACTTTGCGTGCGTTTCATGGTGTGCAGCTATCGTTAGTTAAACCTTTGATCTCAAATCCCTGTGTGTGTGCTTGGCCATTGTTGTTCATTCTCTGTGCTGCTGAAATGTGTGTGGCTACTTTTTTTTGACTATATTATGTCATGTAAGCAGCTGTGATTAACACATGTAATTGAGCTGTGCTAATTTTCCACTGTTCTTTTTTGATTGGAACACAAGATCCCAATAATGAAAGCTATCATAATACACTGCTGTTGCTCCAATCTGTCTATGGCAATGAAGTGACTTTCCCTAGAAATGCTTTGAACAGCCCATTCAACAAAAAAGCCCATTCAACAAAAAATTACAGGTATAAAAATGTAGTTTCAGTATCTCGTGTCTAAAGGCAACTCATGTATTAAGCATAATAATCGTCTAGTCCAGGGGTTCCCAAACTGTGGTGCGCGAGCGCCCACCAGGGGGTGCGTGACCTGCCATCTAGGCAAACCAACCTAATTGGTTTGCCTAGATGACGCCCCGGGGGGGTGCGTCATCTAGGTCAGGATGTAATAAGGGGTGCACAGCTAAATAAGTTTGGGAACCGCTGGTCTAGTCCCTCCTTGTCCAGTCGCCCATGTCATGTTTACAAATTTTGGTTGCTAACACAGGACGGTATAACTGCTTCTGTGTCAGTCCATCGTATTTGGTACTTACATTTTTGGTTCCTACCTGTGCTGCAATAATTCATTGGGGCGGAACTAATTATTTGTTTCTGAGGACAAAAAAAGTCCACTGTTCACGTTGTTTCTAAATGTCTGCAAGAGTTTGTAAGAGTCTGCTAAGAAGACTAAAAAACAGCAAAATCCTCCTAAAATCCACTCTCCTTTGTATGCAGCGAATGAGTTGTCAGAGTTCTGTCATAATTACTTGGAGGGAGGCACACACAGTGTGAACACAAACCAGATCAAATGAAAATGCAACAATGTAAAAATTTGGTTCATGATCCGACTGGAGCTTTTTAGAGGACTTTAGAAGGCACCGGGTGTTGCGCCGGATGTGGTGACCTATCGATTTCTGTTCTGCCTGCTGGCTGCAGCCAGCAGACGAGGTCGCTTACGGGGGAGGTTTCAAGCAAAGGAGGTCACGTGCTCCGGTCACATGCTCATTCTGCAGCCAATCATCAAAAGGACGTCCCTTAGGATGTTTTTGTGTAGGCTCCGTAGCTGTTCCAGCCAGTAGCACAAAAAAAAAACATACAATACTATATACACCCTCTTAATTCCTTATGATAAGGAATTTGGTACCAAGTTGGTTGGGGAGGTCCCATACAGAGAACACATGTTAGGGGATGGTTAGAATAAAGCAGTATCCATAGTAATGCATCACCTCTTCCTCCTGGACCTCTAGTGAGGGGGGACCGTCTGGTGAGGGGGTTAACCCTGCATCTGTGCCCGAATCTATGTCCAGTGTGAGGAGTAGCCGTTTGTGATTGCGGCCCTCATCCGCATCCAGGTCCTCAGGCCGTGCTAGCGGAGCCCTCTGCTTACGCCGGGCAACGGGGACGTCTTCCACCCCGCTCATGCCTGCCGGAGGAAACAACACATGCAGTGAGGAGGGATGAGATGACAATGATAAGGGAATATAAAGCATCGTATCAAAGAGCGAGAACAAGGGACTCATCTGACCCAATAGTAAAAGATGGTTTATTGTGCAAATAAATTTGAAACCGTGCAGCAGTGTGGAATTAGTTGGGTCATGTTGTTGTTGGGAGTGATTCCAAAACCAACAACATTCTGCACTAGGCTACATGTTGTTACCCATCTAGGTCAGATTCTGAAATAGCACTGAATGGAAATCCCAAAGGGGCAGAGAAAGGGATGGGAACAGAGGACGTTAAAGGGGTAATGTTTCACATCTTCTGTAGTTTTTCTTTGCTTTCTGTCATTGTCGTAATTCTGCTAATTACCGAAGTCTGAAGAGCAGTGTCATACATGGCCAGGTGGCAGAGGCATTACTTAACCCACGACTCAAGTATCCTCATGATGATGCCACCATGCTTTATTGTTATAATACACCTGTGATGCTAAAGATGTGTTGACATATTGTTGTGGTCACAACAGGACAGCCATAGTCAACGTTAATAAACAAAAGAATAGGTATCCAATTTACAAGAAATGTTAAGGAACATTTGAAATTGTTGACGTGTAATCACCATGGAAAATCTCAATATTCTATGTTGCAGCATCACAATATTAGAATGGTATTCCTTTCCAGGAAGGAGGTAATTATTTTGATGCTGACCCCAAGAATAAAGCCAGCACTCTCTAAATTGCAAAGCACCATATAATAAAACAGTAAGCCTCTGGGCATACACTGAACAGGTAGGACAAGTATTACGCACTGCTCATTGAGCCGCTTCAAGTATGTGTTGGTCACTAGCACTCAAGCTTGTGTGATTGTAGCAATTTGTGGGTGGTACAGGGCCGGCCAAGCCCAAAACCCAGCTTGTGCTAAAAATAAAGTATAAAAACAGCCACTGTATATAACACCACCTACTGTGGTGTTATATGACCAACACAAACATCCTTAAACCACAGAAACCTCTTGAGATCAATGGGCAATATGCATTTTAATATTCATGGTAGGGATGTCAATATGACATAGTACTGATGTCATAGACTGGTGTCATAGACTGGAAGTATTCTTACAACGGGTACAACGATTATTGCATAACCGGAGGTGCATTCGTTCCAACAGGCATCGTTCCCATCCCAACGGTCATCGGCCCAGTCAGCCATGTGAAAGAGAACTTAGGGGTCAACAACCTACCACCTGGTTGTGTGTCCTTAAATCACTGATGGGTAATGGATGGCAAAATGGCTCCCAAACTCATTGTTAGTTCACTGAGGCCCACGTTAACAAACTTAAAAGTCACGGTTTTCGTCCACAGGCTGTCAATTCTGAAGACAAGGCGCAGTAAAGCTCGCGCAGAGTGGTACACCTTCTGCTGTGATGTCATTTTCCTCTCTGCCAGTTCTAACCGGCCAAGGGCCAAAGGGTGCTGTGATCCTGGACACATATCAGGATGACACACAAACAAAACACCACCTGTCGCAACCACAGCTCAGAGTGGGACTCTACTGGGTTGGTGAGTGCCTGTACACTACAGTATATTGACAATCCACTCTCTGTGATGTCATGTACAAGCACAACTGCACAAAAATGAGGCTAGACCATTTTAGATCTTAAGACCTACTGATATTGGAGCTTTCTCTTGGATCTAAAAGTCGAGGTGCAATTGGGAAAAGAACTACAAGGCCAAGAGTTGTTGACAAACTCATGCAGAGAGCCCTACCTTTAGAGTTAAGTGCTCATACCCGAAAGGTGGAAATATATCATATCTTTCACAACTCTCTGGCAAAGACGATTGTCATTATAAAGCAAGCCAGACATAAACAGCCATAAACTAGTGTTAACTGATATGTCGCCCGAGGTATACTTATACTTGTTCTACAAGCCTGCTCAGAACATAAATTAGGCTTCATGACTTCTGACTTTTGCTCAGAACTTGAACTTGAACAACTTCGACTTTTTGGCATTTGCCTCATATAGCAAACGAGACATTAGAATCTCATATCCAAACAAGGCGTCTCTCCAAAATATGGTGGTGTCAGAACCTGTGACAATTAGGGACCTGTCCTGATCCCATCTGTAAGATTAACAGGCATCAGTTCTTAACATAATATTGCATATTCTAAGCAGTTTTTTAAAACTATTCATTTTGCATTGTACCTTACATGTATTAGGCAGCATTCACCCCCTTTAAAAAAAAGGTAATAACAGCAATTATTACTTATGGGAAGTTACGACATGTACAGTAGGCTACCTTAGATACGTATATATCCTGGTCCGGTTAATTCTAAATGGATTGTGATTTTTTTTACAAGACAGAAATGTTGACATATTGTAATTACAGACATGTAGTATTCCAAAAGGATCAAGCCATATTTGAAAATGAAAGCAGTCTACCAGCCACTTACCCAAATTTGATTAGTTTTACTAACTTTAATGTACTGGAAAATGCGATGGTGCTATAAATGAACAAAGCCGGTCAGGCAAAGCAATGCCGTCTGTGTCTGTGGTCTGCACATACAAAACAGCGTGACTATTCTGCTCAGCACACAAATTAGGCCTGCACATTTCCTGAGTGTGTGGCAGCATGTCACAGGTTGCCGTCAAGGCCAGAGCGACCCTCAGCATGATGAAGTGGCACTGTAGCCACAGAGAGGATGAACACAAAGACACCATTCTGCTGGGACTGCAAGCATTCTGTATTGCAGGAGCAGTGTGCGAGTGAGTGAGAGAGAGAGAGAGAGAGGGCAACACAATACGCCTTCATGGATAGTAAGCTAGTATGTTAGCTATAAACTCCACCTATCTACATCAAAATAGTTTTTTCCCAATACATACTCATTGAACTCACGTGTGATATAGCTAGTGCAAGACAGACCGTCCGTCAGCTTGCACTAAATTGGGGCAGAACTAAAATTAGATGCTCAATTTCTTATCTTGAAGCATTGAGCAGATGTTGTCTGGCCTAGGTTATTTCCACACACACACACCATTAGGTCTAGGCCTAGGGAATAATATAAGTTCAGTAAAACCTGGCGGGATAGCCGTTGAAACTGGTCGCTGTCAGCAGCTGGACACTCCACATTTATCGGGACACATGGTTGTTGAACAACATGGGACACATGGTTGTTGAACAACATGGGACACATGGTTGTTGAACAACATGGGACACATGGTTGTTGAACAACATGGGACACATGGTTGTTGAACAACATGGGGCACATGGTTGTTGAACAACATGGGGCACATGGTTGTTGAACAACATGGGGCACATGGTTGTTGAACAACATGGGACACATGGTTGTTGAACAACATGGGACACATGGTTGTTGAACAACATGGGACACATGGTTGTTCAACAACATGGGGCACATGGTTGTTGAACAACATGGGACACATGGTTGTTGAACAAAATGGGACACATGGTTGTTGAACAACATGGGACACATGGTTGTTGAACAATATGGGACACAAGGTTGTTGAACAACATGAAACCTAGTCTCTCTCTTCTGGGCATTGCATAACAGGCGAAACATTCGGTGAAAATGGCATTTCATCATAGCAGATCTTCAAGCTCACAACGTGCACTCGTGCAGCTTTGCTACATGTTGTGAGCTTGTAGATTGCCTATTTTTGGCAAAGGGATTTGGTGTCGAGCAAAAAAAGGAGGGGGAAAAGTACAGACCCCTGGGGGATCATGGTCAATTAACCCATTTTGGGCAGGAAACCACTATTTGTAACTATACCTTTCAGGACGGGAACCCCTTTTGGGGGTATATAGCAACATACATCTGTTGTAATTTTTTTATAAATATTTGAAGTTTTTCAGAAAACTTAGGACAGGATTTAGAAGGCGTTTTTAGAATCGGCCACAGCCACAGGTCTAAATGGGTTAAGTATAGAGGATTTTAAGTTGTTAAACCGTCCCAGACCAACAGTAGGGGCACTAACAGGGGCTACATGGGGGAAATGGCATTGACTAAATTGGGGAGACATTTTTAAAGACAACTAAACAGTAAAAAAAACAAAACAAAAGAAAAACCCCATTGTTGAGCGACGGTCGTGCAACAAACTAAAACCTTACGGCTGACAGAGCTAGTTGTACCTTATTTACTTAGTGAGCTCAGTCAACAGCTAAAGGAGCACCTGACCATCTTGCACTGAAGATGTGTTTCTCAAATGGCAGTATGCCAGTATTAGCTCAGATGAGCAATCCAACTTTATTTATATAGCACATTTCAAAACAACAGAGATGAGCAAAGTGCTGTACCATCAAGAAATAAAATAAAAGCCCAGTAAACCACAAAGGAATAAAAATGTGTTTTAAGAGAGGTTTTAAAACAGTTAGTGGGGGCCAGCCTGACATGGGTGGGCAACCTGTTCCAAAGTTTGGGGCCTGGGGACTGAGACGGCTCACTCACCATAGGATTGCACGGTTTATGCCGATTTACAAATCCTGAATAGTGCACTTCAAGTGATCTTAATTAAGGATTAAGTGAATTGAGATTCAGTTAAAATGATTAAATGCGCTTTAATAAAGACAAAAACTAAATAAAACTATGACATGAGGTTTGATCTAATACAGAAATGTAATAATCTGAATCACTGAGATATAAATGGACCTTGTGCGCCAATCTAATCTTGCATTGTTCCTTTTCTAAGCAGTGTCTATCTTTAACTATGCAGGCCAAGTAGAGAGAGAGAGAGAGAGAGCGAGCGAGCGAGCAAAAGACTGGGCAAGCTAGCCTACATCTCAGCTCTGTATCCCAAAACAGCTCTCTCCTCCCCAGACTCATGCACTATATCTGAGGCAGACCTTGTTGAAGAAGGCCGGGTCCACCACTGTTAAGTCAGCCGTCTAAATATGGTAAAGTTGCACCACAGATTTGAGGGTAATTTTCCACTGATTTGTATAAGGCTTGGTTGGTACAATAAATCACCATGGATTCATTTTTTGTAGGTGAATAGGTTATTTAAAATGTGGTAAGAGCAATCATCAACTGTTGGGAGTGAAGAGCAAGATATTCAATTCTCAGTACTTATTATTCTAGTAAAACATAAAATATAGTATGCATGATGACACCTTGTTTCGCATTTCCATTTTGTTGCTAGACAAAACACAGGTAGTCTGGGAGTTTTGTAGGCAAGGAGAACACTGCAAGAATAATCAACTGCTTCTTCTGCACATGCACTCCCCGCTCCTCTGTTGCAGACAAAGATCAATGCAAAATCAAAGGCTTTCCATTGCTCTCCTGCAGCCTCATGGATTGTCAAGTTGTTCAACTCATTTGAACAGAAAGCTGAAAGCAAATCACATGGATATGTTTCAAGGCTACTTTTACTTAGCCACAGGACTCTGGAGAATGAGGTTGTGAAAGAGCGCAAGGGAGCAACTACAGCCTATTGAGATGCAGGCACACAATTCCTTGCCACACACACCAGTGGACAACTTGACTTGGCTTCTCTGGATGCAAGTCAAGCAGGGCAAACTTTCAACTGCGCCAAGCTGAGAGAGATTTGAGTCTGTGCTCAGAGGACAAAGTGCAAATTAAGAACGGCCAGAGTGAGTGTGTGTTACAATGAATGTTACCACAGAGCCAGCCGGTCTGTACAAAACAAGACACAAGTGGTATCACAAATATGAGTAGGGTACCGTTGTTCACATTTGAAACGATATGGTACCTGGGATTTGCATGCATTTAAACCGTGTAAACGTTTTTTTTCTTAGGATGATTAAATAAGGTGGCATACCTGTTCCAGTTCAGTTTCCCATAGCTTCATTTGATTGGCTCAGCAGCAGGTTTAAACGGGAAACAAAAGGTGTGCGACTACAACTTTACGCACAGAGCCGATGATTAAATAAATTGGTCATATTGCCTTGAGGTGCAGACACCACCATGTAACAACTATTGCACAATGTTTGTTGTTTTTCCATGTCAGACTCCTTGAAACCCAAGTGTTTCCAAACAGCTGAATTGGTTTTACCTTTCTTGTTGACGAAAGGCTCTCTTTCTTGGCTCAAGCTGGACTAAACATCTCGGTCTAACTGAGAAGGAGTTTGGACTGAGAAAACAAACCACTGTAAACGAAAGGGGGTGTACTGGATGTATAACACAAGACACAAAACTGAATACAGCACAATAACCGTTTTATCTTGATTATCTTGTTTTCATAATCATTGAAACCCAAAATAATAACTGAAAATCATAATAATAATTGAGCAGCCCGAGCCCCTATCGGCTCTGTGCATAAAGTTGTAGTCCCACACCTTTTGTTTCCCGTTTAAACCTGCTGCTGAGCCAATCAAATGAAGCTATGGGAAAATGAACTGGAACAGGTATGCCACCTTCTGAAAACCTGGGGCTACAGTTATGCACAGAGCCTAATATAATATGAATAGGTACTCTGTAGTACCGAGTCTAGAGAGGTAATTCTCTCAGCAAAAGTACCAAGTTCGGTACCCAACCTTAGATGTGGGAGGTCAGGATCATATCTTAATGATCAGCGATATGCACGGTAGAGATTGTTTATCAACTCTTTCCATAACAGCCTGGAGTTACAGATTAGCCAAACACTGCTGTTTTCCAAATTGGTTCTAGTAAACATACTGCTACTTCCATATTATTACCACAAGACAAACATGTGGTTACTTTAACAAACTTAATTTAGTTAGTGTTCAATTGGCTAAGGAACATAATGGCCATCCAATAGCCTATCATATAAGGAAACAAAAATATTGTTTTATGAATGATTCCAAAATCCAGAAGCCACACAAATAGGCCAAATAGGCTTCTGATTCTTGCATTATACTAGCTTTTCAGCCATGATGGCTGATAGAGGACTAGCATTCCAGCCAGTATCAGCAGTTGGCTGGTAGCTGTTCATTTCATACCCTGTTTGCAACTGAAATGGGACATAAAAGCCGATTGTGAGTGTGAGTAGCTTAATGTTTCAAGTTCAGCTTAACTGGAAAATAGAGGCACATGATTAATCCATTCCCTTTTACATCTGTGCAGCACATTGCTTCACTATAAACGTCTTTGAATGCATACAATGAACCAATGTAATAGATTAAAAAGAAAGTGCAAAATCTTGTGATTTTAATGGGGCAAAGGTCAATATTTGATGTCTCTATGAGTTAAATTACACATTTCAAAAAGGATTCTTATTTCTTGATTTACTGAAACCAGACTTCTGACTAATACAGGTTAAAGGGGGAAGCAACAGCAGGCTAGAGATGCTTAATGCGAACCTTTTTTATTTTCTTTACAACACGGACAATGTTTACAATGCATTATTTTTGATAACTTGATATTGAACTTCATGTTGATCGTTCATTTAGGATTTGGGGGAGTCACCCCCAACTCTTTGCATTTGAGCAGGAATTAATGAGCATCCGGTTGGCTGTGCTCTCTCACAGCATCAAGCAAGATGTGCACAGATCAATAGGAAGCAAGCCTACACAGGTCTCATTTTATGCCAACATTTAACACACTCGATGAATTGATACAGGACCCCAATGGAAACAAGCCGTTGGGTTTATCCTTTTAGCATCCTTTTGTATGAAACTGTACCTCTGTGCTTTTTTTTGGACAAACTGTTAATAAAGTAATCAATCAAAAAACACAAGGACTCCCAAAAGAGGCTGCTTTGGCTGCATCCTTTGGACCAAACTGGCTTGTAAATAATAGCTTTAAAGTGGATAAGCAGCGCAACCAATAATAGTGTATATAAAAATAACCAGGTCAGTACCAGGAATCAGGATGAGAGGCTTTACTGGAGCCAAGTCAAGAAGACTGTTGGTCTAAGAAACAGCTACTGTAAACTAGTAGAGGTTAAAAGTTCAGATAGAGACGTGTATTGAAGTGTATTGAAGTGTATTTCTCAAATATTTTCATGAAGAAGTTGTGCCCAGGGAGCATTTGTGTTGTTGGGTTTCAAAAATGTTCCACATTTTATTGCAAGAGTTTTTGAAAAATAGCAGATGTACAAGCTCACAACGCGTCGCATCGCGACGCATTGGGTGCTTGTAGATCGACTATTTTCAAATAGCCGACGGTTTAAAGTGCTCATGTGACCTAAGTTGCTTCTTTTGGGCTCGTTTTCCTAGACCTGGTTGCTTATTTCTCTCACAAAACCTGGCAACACTGCTGCTAGAGCAGCCGGAGCTACATTGTAACAGAAAAATACAACGACTCGTTCAGTCAGCTGACAGTGTGCGTTACACCAGAAATGTTGACCCGTCGGGTTCTGTGACGCCAGGGTTCGCTTTTTTTCCGACAGATTCGCTGATAATCTGTCGAAATTCGTCAAACAATAGAGAGCGAGATTGAGTCCCTTTTTGCGTCGTTTCGCAATAATCATGAGGATATTTATGTAACGGCATCGATTTCCATCAAATGTAAACAAGAACCAGAGTCACTGGATTTGATAGGTCACTAATTTCGGTGTATCGACTGTGTACCGCAGAGTGTCAGTCTCACTGGTACAATCCATAGGCTAACGAAACAGCGATAGTTTGCCACTGACAGAACTACGACGACCGCAGTCAATTCCAATTTCCCCGCATCGCAAAAACTTAGATTCTTTCAGTCAATGAAACGTCCAACTCACCTTCTTTGAATGCGCGGCTTTTGCTTTTTTTGGGTTCGAAGTGATTTCGGTTCCTCGGCCCGCGTACCTCCGCCATCTTGCTGTAACTGAAATAAATTGAACGTGGCTGACGTCAGAGGTAATGTCTATTTACCCTCCTCCTGGCACTGGTTCGGAATCGGTAACCGGAAGCCTCGCCCCTAAACACGCTCGCCCCCAGCGGTTCTTGTATTCGTGCATTTGTTTTACTGCAGATCTAAATTTGTCTGCTCGTTTTTATCTTCATCACTTCCAATACAATTTCTGTTGTCTATGATTGGACAGAATTGGCATTCCCACCTGAAAATGTCTTCTGTTTACTAAAAGAGCTGGGGAGACCCCTGTTATAGACACTGACACTATAGCAATGATTAATGGATTACTATGGGAATATAGATATTTGACAATATCACAGACTAATCTAAAGATTTGCCACGGACAAGGTCAAGTCTTGCCACGGACACATGTGTCTGTGTACGGAGTACGGACACATCTTAGAGTTTAAAATTTACAGAATATTATCTAGATAGCGTGTTGAGTTTATCTGGTATCGTAGGCCCTACACGGGTCTCTCTGCACTCTATTTATGATAATTTACCTTGTTTATTGACTACAGTTCAATAAGCACAGTTCAATAAGCAAGTCGGCTCTGGATAAGAGTGTCTGCTAAATGCCTAAATTGAAAATTGTACTTGACTGCCACACAGGCATCTCTGGCAAAATCCTAAAAAGGATTTGACTGAAATATTAGATTTTGTGCAACATATAGGACCATATTTTATAATAAGCTTAATATATAAACCATTGCATCATTGAGGGCTTTTATAAAGTCTCCTCTGTTAAGTAGGCCTACCCTGACCAAGAATGTGTGGCATGCAGGAATGTTAGAGGAAGTTAGACATTTCCTCTAAAGCTATCATGTCAGCATGATAGCTTTGCTATATTTTGTTTATTCTTACCGGTTTATATTAGTACCAGTCTCCCAATGTCAGAGAGAGAGAGAGAGAGAGAGAGAGAGAGAGAGAGAGAGAGAGAGAGAGAGAGATATGAGGTTGGGGGGCTAACATGAAGAAACATCTCAGCTAACATTATGTAATATGTCTGTGATTCTGCATATCAGTCAGCATTGCACATGAACCTCTTTCAAAACTATGTGATGGTTCAGACCTATTTAAAAAGCCATGAGCTTTCTTTATTGACTTATGGGGAACTGTGATCTGCTAAATCCCTGTTTCTTCAAAAATTAGACAATGAAAATTGACTGGGGTGAAGCTCCCGGTCAACTGAATTAAAAGGTGTCTCCTGTCCATTGCTAAATAGCTGTATCAAAGAGATAAGCTTGTCTTACTTCATCTATTCCCGTTATAGTGTTTTAATACCCTCAATCAACCCATGATGTGACATGACATAACGATTTGTACAGATCAAAACCAATCATAAAGCTCTTCACCCCGTTTCAGTTTCAGCTGCTGTTGTGGAAAGACTACCTGCTGTTATACATTTTATATGTGGTGGAACTTGAACTTATTGTATTTGTAGTATTCTGTTGGCTTGGCTTTTTTGTTGTTGTTGATGCTCTTATCTAGAACAACTTAAAATGAGCGAGCAGAGGGGGGCTCACTCTAACAGGATGAACCCAGTCACCTTTGTGGGGATTGAACCTATGACCTGACAATTGCAGTACAGTGTCACTTGCACACCATGCTGGAAAGTTGGCCCGCCCCCAAGAACAAGTAAGAAAACAAAGGAAGTAGATCCCTTTTATTATTTCAGTCCCTGGAAACAAAGGTTTTGTTTTTGTCGCTCTGCATGTTTTCTTTTTTTCTTTCAATAACCCTAACCCTAATGTTTATGCAGATTTTCAATTACATTTAATTCAACTTCATGGTAAATTCAGCATACACAAGTGTACAGTTAACCACATTTATTGTTTACTTGAGGTCATGGTGTTGAATAAATACAAATATAAACAAAAGCACTGCAGATAATGCAAGCACAATTATAAGAACACATATCACAGCAACAAAACAAGTTAGAGAAAACCTTTCTATGACCCAAACTAGCATGAGGCACATAGTCTAGAACTCTAGATGGAAAGTGGGGTCCACGCGCATAGGGTGTTTTTTTTCCCCCGCCACCTGTTTTTTCTTAATCCTTGAAGTGTGTATTTTAAGATTTTGCCAGGTAACAGGCTGAAATGATGTAAAGCACTTTGTGAACAAGCGTAGCACTTGCCCTGTAATAAAGGACTAAAATGAACCCCATGGGACATTATTTCAGCCTGTTACCTGGCAGAATCTTAAGATACACACTTCAAGGAATAAGAAAAACCAGGTGGCGGAAAATAAATCCACCCTATGTGCGTCGACCTCACTTTCCATCTAGACTAACATACATACATACACAGGTCTGTAATAAAATATAGAGATGAGGCAGACAGAGAGCAAGGACTCACACCGTTGACCCTAAATAACACCATACATACTATACTGTACACGTGCTGTAGGTCTGACAGTTTTACTGGACCCTAATGGACAGTGTGGATCACACTCACTCACTACGAGTGAGGGGCTGCCCCACAAATCCTGCAGGGCATCCTACTCCATCCTGAGATTAAATGTGACATTTATAAAGTCTCTCCTCTCCCTTCCATGTGCTAACTTTACATTTGGAGTCATACTCACAGTGATGAGAGACAATTTCTTGTAGTTATAGAGAGCAGTCTAGTGCCCTATTCCTACTTCCTATTAGGGAGTAGTTTTATTTCATTTTTCTAATTGGACCTGATTTGTTTCCCAAGTTGTACCAAGTCCCACTTGGTGAAAATAATAGTTTTTTACCAATCATGTTAAGTCCTCAATCTAAAAGCCTTGGACTTTGCAGAATTGGCACATCTGATACTTTTGCAGAGGGTACTCTTTTAGGTGTAAGTAATATTGTTTGAAATCCTTTCAGTTAAATTACATTTGTGTAATGAAACGAACAGAAACTATTCTTAGTAATCCAAACGTGACAATGTTTTGACTTTCCTGCAGAGGACACAGGGGTACACAGGAGTTAACACTACAGGATGAAGGCCCAGGGAACTGTATGTGTATGTGAGCTTACAAAGGGGCATGCCACCCCGCTATGATAGACTATATTCACTGAGAATGTATAGTAAACGGCATGTATCTGCCCATTGCCCAGAAAGACTATAATAAACAGGGAGTAAAAAACATGCACACAACCGCTCCTCACTTTGTGCATCTTTCAAAACACTATCATGTTGCATACCAAGGCAGAGAGATGCACAAGTCGCGGGTTCGATTCCCAAGCCTGGCAGCCTTTGCTGCATGTCACTCCCCGTCTCAGTTTCCTTTCACTCTTCACTGTGCTATCAAAATAAAGACAGGAAAAAAAGATTGCATGCCGATTATTACCATTGGTTTGAGGAATAGATGTTTTATGTAAAATCTATCTCTTATCTAGATAAATAGATGGGTTGGAAGTGTGACAGAGAGAGAGAGGGAGAGGGTACAGTATCTTTGTGGGGTTGGGCTAATCTATGTCACAGCTCTTCTATTCTTAGCTTGTCCCAGTAGCTAGAAGAAATATGAGAGACATGAGGACAGCAACAAGCTGGGATAAATTTAGAAAGGGTAAGAGAACAGTGACAAAATTCCCAAATCTAGCCCTGTGACCAGGTGTGCCTTTCTAATAGAGTGTGGAAAGGAGTGTGAAAAAGACTACACATGACTGTCTGCGCATGCATGCGCGCGCGTGTGCCGTGCGCGCATGTGTGTGTGTGTGTGTGTGTGTGTGTGTGTGTGTGTGTGTGTGTGTGTGTGTGTGTGTGCACGTGTGTGAGTGTGTTTGTGTGTGTGTGCGTGTGCGTGTTGGTGTGCACGTGTGCATGCTATAAAAGCATGCACAAAGCATGCTTTTACAGAACTCACCTGCATCATTGCAATTGTTTCTCATCAGCTCTCCAACAACAGTGAAAACCTTGCACCTGGGATCTTTTAAATTCTTTTGAGAGTATTTGCTTTTCTTGCAGCCTTTCCAAGTATTTTTGTCTAGCTATATTCCCCTTCACTGCGATTTATATCATAACATGAATGCCTGTGACAATGGTATTTTGTCTTGTCATAGCCCAAATAAGAGCCATTTAAACATGCTTGAACCTTTTGGTTGGCTTCCCAGTGACACCAGAAAGACAGTCATTGTATATTTAAAGTGTGCCATCTAGTGGAATCAAAGTGAAATAACAATAAATCATCCATACATCTTCTGAAATATAACCGATTCAACAATTCAAAATGGAAGGACAATGAGATCCATTCATACAATGCATTTATAAATTAATCATCAAGAAAAATAAAATAAAAAAACAGATGTGGATGTCAGCTCAGTCCGCAGTCTTGCAGCTGGTAGACGGAATGAGAAAGTGATGGGCCATGCAAGCAACCAACACAATCATAAGTGGAACTGTAGAGAAAAAAGTGTGTGATATCTGCTCTTAACCCTCTCTCTATAATCTCTTAAAGGTAGGGTAAGTGATTTTCTTTCGTTAAAATAGTTGTCAAATACCTATATATTCTGATAGTACTCATTGCTATAGAGTGTTTGTTCAGTAACAGGAGTCTCCCTGTCTCTCCAGCTCTTAATTAAACATAAAATGCATTTTTAGGCCAGGAGGATACCAATTTTATCTAATCAGAATAGAGAACTCAGACAGGATACAGATTAAACAAGTGAAATTGGAAGTGAGGACACAAAGAAATGAGCAGACGAAATTGGGACTGGAACACTATCAAAATTAAGCTGATAAATGGGCACTCTCTCCTGATTGGCTGAAATGTTGTCACACACACACACACACACACACACACACACACACACACACACACACACACACACACACACACACACACACACACACACACACACACACACACACACACACACACACACACACACAGTGTTTATGCAGACGTACTAGTCAGTTTTAAAATGTGTAGCACACTGGCATAGACTGCATGGCACATTACGAGTCCATTAGTTTACAGTTAGCGCTAGTCATTTGGTTTTCTGGTAAAAGTATTGACCAGATATGTTTTATGTCCATGCGGAGAACAGTATTTTGCTCCCCTGTATACCTAGTGTGTATTGTGGAAGTGACAATAAAAACTGATTCTGATTCTATTTTGAGGAGGGCTTTTTCCAGTGCTGTGGTTAGATAAAAACAGAATGATTGTCTTTTTCCTGTAACATAAGGAATACAAATATATAGCCCTTGATCTATTCATCTATCATTTCAATCATGCATTAAAGCCCTAAACAATACGTATGATATCATTGATCATTTTGTGTCATTTAAACAGCAGATCTACTTCACACTACAGTACTTGACACACATGCATTGCATTTTGTGTCAGTGGGCAAGATGACAGACGAGAGGTAGAGAGGTGGAGAAGAAAAGAGAGTATCAGATAGACAGATAAGACACACAGTTAACGTATGTTACAGTTCAAATTTCTCACAGTTCAAAAAGGTCAAACAATAGAAGCAGAAGCTGTGAAACAAGGGATGGTCAATTTTCAGAACTGGACAAAGCATTCGCAACATACAATCTAACATATGACCACCAAGTGTTTCCTTTGCATTATAAAAATGGTCGTATGAATCGTCATAAATAAGACAAATTCAAATGCAAACCTAGCTCTGAAGGCACACAAGTGTGCAATGGCACACACTGAGAACCGTGTTAGAGAACCACGTGGTCTAGCTAGCCTGCACTCAATGTGATATTAATGTGGAACATGGGCTAACACGAACACGGTTGTAACTACAATAATTAATTATATCTACCGAATGTATAAATATCTAATCATCACATCAGAAGATTCTTTTGTTATTGATTTGGCATATGCTGATTGTATCTCTTTTGTGACCAGGACAGGAGAGATAAGAAGAGAACAGTAGGAGAGAACAAATGCCAAAAGAGCTACGGGAGAGGTGAAGAAGAGGAGAGTATCAGATAGATAAGAGATGGAGTTAACACAGTTTGCCACAGATCAAATTTCTCCCAGTTCAAAAGGTTCCCTTGTCACATAGAAGAAGCTAGGAGACCAGAGTTGATCCATTTTCATAGGGTTTTACTCCTTGCTAAAAAAAACTAACCAAAACTAAAAAATATAATAAGAGACGCACCTGGGGTGACAGGGCATTTTCAGTTGCGGCCCCCACCCTTTGGAACCCACTCCCACCTCACATCAAAGCCGCCCCCACTCTTGCCGTGTTCAAAGCCTCCCTCAAAACCCACCTCTTTAGACTCGCTTTCCCTACCAAACCAAACCAGCCAGCCCACCTGACAGGAAGCAATGTCTCACATCTTATTCATTTTACTCCTTTTACTTCATAACGTGTAATCAAGTCTCTTGCATACAGTACCTGAATAAAAACTTTGGCGGAGTATACAGTACACAGATCAAATAATAAAAAACACCTGCACAGCACACCGTCTTCACTTGCTCAATAAATAAATACAAATTTAAATCACAACATTTCGGTCAAGGACCTTCTTGAAAATGGTGCAATATATCAGGTGAAAGTCAAAAAACTTTCTGGACTGGGCTAAGCCCCCCAAGATCCTAAAGGGCACACCAAGCACTATAATTATAACTATAAATATACCTATCGTTTTAAGTATTGTAACTCAAGGGGATGGCAGAGTCCACATTACCACTATAATGACGACAATGGTGAATGATATAGTTACAGTAGGCCTATATTTATAGAGCTGGGTGTGGATGACCCTTAACAATGCCTCTGCTGTATAGAGACACACGGGCGGAAACGGAAGGCCTACAAATTCACGCCCACTTTTGAGACAGCGCTGCTACTCGGGGTCCGTTAGAAAGATGAACTGCAGCTCTCAATGCAATCTTTATGAGAGGCATTGTAAAATACCGTCATTTCATTGGTTAACTACTGAGGCTGTAGCGACTTTTTTGGTGTTCTAATAAAGTGTCCCATTTGTTTGATTTGTCCTTTTTAACGTCCCATATCTGTCATCTCGATATACTACCCACAATATACTATAATATACTCCATCAGTATGTCAAAACCGCTAGCATCGGAGATCTAGACTTTAAGTGGTCGCATGGTATATACGTCACGGACGCATCCCTTGAGGTTTTCAATACCCAGAAAACTGGTGAAAGTGGACGTTTTCAATATGTTTTGGTCATTATCTCTGGAACAGAAGGTCCAATCTGCTCAGTTCAAAGCTTGTTGGGTGCGTGACTTTGAGGACATTAAGCACGCAATGACACATTTTCGGGTTATTTGTTTTTTTTTAGGGGAGGCGAGATCTTAGTTGGGCAGGCGACCGCCTGTCCTGCCTCTACAGTGTGGGTACACCACTGGTCGGCGCTCGGAGCTCGTAAAGACAGTGATGTCACTGAAATGCGACAACTTGTCTGTCTGCCGTCTACCCTCTGCTGTGTTAACATTATGGGTAACTCGTTAAAGTGGCAAATTAAATGTGAAACAAATCAACTATTAAGAAAACAAGAAGATATGTTTACAAAGACACTCCATACATTTGGAAACATGTTTTTATTTAAATCAATATCGTCTCCAGTTAATGCAGGATCATTTTAAAAGTAGGCTAATTCTCATATCCTCTCATAGGGAATGCATTGAGAGCTGCAGTTCGTCGTTCTAACGGACCTCGAGTAGCGGCGCTATCTCAAAAGTGGGCGTGAATTTGTAGGCCTTCCGTTTCCGCCCGTGTGTCTCTATATGCCCACCATTATACTGTATGTGAAAGTGTTCATTTGTCTCTAGTAAATTACATGCACATTTAATCCCCTTACCTTTCATTCACAGAACAGCACATAATAGATACCAGCTATGGTTATACCACTATAGCTGCAGGCATTGCAAAAAATAGTTTACAGAATATACTGTAGGAAGGAACTCTAAGATGGCACAGTGTAATAACTGAACTTTTCATTTAATAAACCCATACATTTTCAGTTTGAACATTATATACTGTATAGTCTACATGCCTAATGATGAATTCAAGCGTCTACTGATCCCATATACAAAATTATATCAAGCTTCAAGTAAGACCCTTTGGTGAAAATAGCCGATCTACAGCAACCCATTGTGAGCTTGTAGATCAGCTATTTTCACTAGTTTAAAATGTGTTTCAAAATAATAAAAAAATGCCTAATAAGATTAGTCATAAGGCATAAGATGCAAAATAGGGCCCTTTCAGTCAAGTTGGAGTTTGGTCTGTGAATTTTCATTATCGTTTGTACTAGGCCTATAGGTAATATCTACCTGCAGGATATCAATACAGACAACCTTTTTACAGCTTCTATAAATGATTGAGTGTGGGTTAAAGGTAGGTGCTATTGAGTGATACCAATTGCAATAACCAACCGACAGAACAAGTCCTTCCAGTCCCGATCAGAAAATGTAAAAGCATCTCCAAGCCTCAATTTTGTACTTAGTTTGAAAAGAATGCTGTAATAAATCAGTGACCTTCTCATGTCTACAAGCTAGCTTTGTTTTATCGGCATGTTAGCAGATAGTTTACAAGAGGGATTTTAAATTGTGCTTTTAATTGTACCATGGATACTTTTAAGTTGTAACTTGTGAGGAAAAGAAAAGAAGACTCAGTTCTCCCTGCACATAACAGTGCTCTCTCTCTCTCTGTGTGTGTGTGTGTGTGTGTGTGTGTGTGTGTGTGTGTGTGTGTGTGTGTGTGTGTGTGTGTGTGTGTGTGTGTGTGTGTGTGTGTGTGTGTGTGTGTGTGTGTGTGTGTGTGAGAGCGTGTGTCTGTCGTGCAATGTTGGGTGTGGAACGATTTTGCAACTAAAGATCTTGACAAGCGATTAATCTTGGAGCATGTGTTCAATGAACAAGTGCAGATGTACTGCATAGCAGGGTTTAGCTGTCAAATTTAGCTTGGTCCTACTCCTAACATGAACTGTGCACAGCACGCACACCATGTGTGCTATCTATGACATATATCTAGCAATTTACATACTTTGCTATTTTTCTTATTGTTTCTATTGTTTGTTTTTTTTAATCATTTTTTATCATCGTTATTGCTGCATGCTACAATGTTGAGGAACAAAAACCAAAGACTGTTGTGTACTTGTATAGGCCTAAAGGCTACTGTAAGATGTAGGCCCCAACAATAAAATTTGAATTATGAATCCAATTTTGTAATCCAACCTTTAATCAATTGCTGCTGCACTGTAGTGGAAGACTTGTGAACTAAATTGACTCAGTGCTTTATAAATTGTTTCTAGTCTGTGACAAGGTGAACAAAAAGACACAGCTCACCAATTGAGACACATAGATATGAGGTCATTTGAACATGAACCCATAGTAGTAAGAAGAATGGCCATGTTATGACAGGCCTAAGCAATACTACAGCCTTGTGGTCAGAGTTAGGCATTACACACAGTGTTTGACACTGACAGCATCAGCTTATGATCAACCAACAAAAAGAATATAATATTACATTATTTTATGTTTGAACATAACCAGAAATGTTTAATTTGTCACATTATGATTAACTATGATAGAAAATGGTGTTTTCTGTTTGGGTTTAGATAATGCTGTATCAGGTAGGTAACATAACTCATTGGTTCTCAAAGTGGGGTCCGGGGACCCCCAGGGGTCCTTGAGGGAGTTCCAGGGGGTCCCCAGCTAAATGATAGATTAGGCACCAAATGGACCCTTATGGGTCTGTAACTCTGAGAGTGTACAAATGGAACCAAATGGACCCTAACGGGTCCATTTGGTTCCATTTGTACACTCTCAGAGTTAAATTGACATAGATTTTACAATATAAATTGCGGTCCAAGTGATAGAAATGCCATTAAATGGGGGTCTGTAGCCCTAATGCATGTCAAACTGGGGGTCCTTGAAATTAAAATGGTTGAGAATCACTGCTAGAGCCGTAAAAACCTTCTCTTATGGGGGTCCCTGGCTTATCTTTTCAAATGGGGGTCCGCGGGCTAATAAGTGTCAATTTGGGGGTCCTTGACATGAAAAAGTTTGAGAACCACTGACATAACTTAAAGGTGAAATCACAGTAATGGAACCTCTTCAGGCATCGATGGTTACTCCTGGAGGAACATACACAAGTCAAGTCAAGTACACTTTCCTATAAAAGTATTCACGGACAGCTCATTTGAGCAGAAAACAGAATAGAATAGAATAGAATTTAAAACACTAGAAGAAGAGACACAAACAAGATAACAGAGCTGTGTGGTAGTGTATTCTGGGCATCCATATTCCAACCCTGGGGGTAATTGCATTACAACGGCATGTAATCCAAACTTCACCAAATCTTCTGGCTGTTCTGAACTTTAAAAAAATAAAATAACGATTTATGTATCATATTCATAATAGTTGTCAATGCAATATTAGATATTCTTTTCCTAAGTTTTTGACATTGGAATGAGACTGTGTGCTGTGTGTCTCACTGGATGTTGCTAGGTATGCTTTTTACTGCCATCTAGTGGCCAATCTGTTTTTATGTCACCAGTGTTCAACAGAAATCTCCAGATGATTACATTTTCACGATATGAGAAAAAAGCAACGGCAACATTTTGGCTCCATGATGAAAGATTTACAACAAATGTACAGAATTCAAAGTTGTAAATGACAATAAAAAAAAGGGGGGGGGGGGGGGGGGGGGGAGAGAACCTATACATATATCAAATATTTCAGTCACAAAAGTACTCAAATATGAGGTCAGAGAGAACAATGTTTCATTTGATAATATATGCAAAAAATACAGCATTCATATTTTGGTGAAGATTTAAATAGCATTAGGAATGTTTACACAACTAGAGGTTCAGGCCACTATAAGCGGCCCTCACATCTAAATTTGTCGCACCACCGATTCTTCGAGTCTGAGTCATAGAGTATCCAGTGTACCCGTCTGTCTGTGTCCCTTTTGTACCAATATATGGAGATATCTGTTTCTGTCTGTCTACCTGTGTCCCTTGTATGCCCATATATGGAGATCTCTGTCAGTCCTTGTCTCTTTTACTTGATGCCTGATGTCATCATACACGGCCATATATTGGAATGCCCTCAAGGGACCCTGGCATGGACCCTGGTGTGACATTGTCATGACAGACCCCTGAACAGTGTTCGTGCCAGGTTTGGTGCAGATTGGAGCAACAGTGTGCCTGGGCCCCCGGGGGCTCCTGATACGGCCCCTGATGTGGCTATTCTGATGGCAGACCCCTGAACAGTGTTTGTGGCAAGTTTGGTGAGGATCAGGCCTTGCAAGTCTGCACCGTCCACCGTCCGTCCCTTCCGTCCGCCCGCCCACCCAGGCAATTTTAATAGAGGATAAAGATGCATCACTAAACAGATTGATTACTAAAATGTAATAAGTAACAATACATTTCTGTCGATCGATTAATAATTTCACTCCTAGTTCAAATATAGCTACAGGATGTCAGTGTCTTGGGTTGACAACATTCTACAACAAGAGCAAACTAGCCTACATCGTTTGAGAGCTGATGTAGTTTGACATCAGCTCATGTTTGACTGTTTTCAAAGTCAACATCAATCTATCAATTAAGAAGAGATCAATCTGAATAAGAACAGCATTTATAATAGTGTGTTGCCCTCCAGATCCTGTCACAGTGGCCAAATGCATTTTAGATTATACTTACAGTAATAACTTTTGTAAAGCTTCCTGCAGCGGCATGTATTTGATCCGACACCTTATTTCTTAGGAAGTGATAAACTGTCATCAGCTGCTACGCTAGAGTGTAATGTTGAGAAAGCAAGTCAATAAAACATGTACAGCAAATTAAACTAGACACAGGCTAAACACTTCATTTGCATTATGCTCTGACAATGCTGTGCTAGGCTGCTAGCATGTAATTGCTCTTTCAAAGAGGTTTCACACTATATTGGCTATTGTTGGTGCTGCCACCTTGACAATAAATAACAACTGAACTTGGAATATCCTGGTTCAAATGAGGATATTGATTATAGATCAGCCTCGGTCGGGTCACCTGGAGGAGGGTGTCTGTTGCAAAACCCGGAAACACCCAGTGACTCCAGGTAACAACACTGATGATGTGTCCAAGTTTGTGCATCAGTTGATTGATTGATTGATTGATTGACTGAAAAAACAACACAGTTACATTTATAATACTTTTGTCTAAAAGGTCCGACCAAAAAAGTCCTTGCGGACTTGTTTCCGTTGGGGTTCCGTTGATGTTTTATTAACTGAAAACTCTGGGAGTGGGAGTAGGTATACGTACCATGTGTGAGTGGTTCCGCGTTGTCGGTCTAGCTAGTGCCAGGCTAACCCTAACCCCTAACTAGCACTGTTTAACCTGTGCTAACCCCCACACAGTGGGAGCAGTAGCATGCCACTTGGACACAGGCGTCGGTCGAGGTCGCCTGGAGGAGGGTTGCAAGACCCGAAACACCCAGTGACTCCAGGTAACAACACAACGATGTGTGCATCAGTTGATGTTTAATTAACCAGGCCTTTTCTATGAAATGTAGATAAATATTCTGCAGTGCCAATAAAATCAACTAACTACACTGTCTAGGTCTCTCCCCTAACAAGCTGAGTGCTTAATTGGTACAGACCCAACAGACCCAATCTTAAAATATAATACAATACGAAAAACAATACATAATATAGACTCCCACAATTCAATAATGTCACAACAATGTTCAGACGTTATTGTTACATCACATAGTTACAAATGTAAGAGTGGGTAAAATTCTTTCTGCAGGCTCTCAGAAAGAGAATAAGAATAGAGAGGAAGGAACACATAAGATAAAAAAAAAATAGCAGTTAGTTTCATGTTGATGGTTAGAATAAAAACCGGAGGCAAACTAATATAGCCCATGTGAAGATTGCTCCCTCACTACCACTTTGGAGGGGGGGGGGGGGCATCATCCATCCATCCACCCATCCATCTTCTAGCTCTTAACTGAAATCAGGTTGCAGGGTTAACAGTTCCAGCAGAGAATTCCGGACTTCTCTTTCCCGGGCCACATAAGCCACTTCTAACTGGGGGATCCCGAGACCTTCCAAGGCGAGCGTGGAGATATGATCTCCCCAATCTGGTCCTTGGTCTGCCCCATGGTCCCTTTCCAGCTGGTCGTGTGGCGAAAACCACCCTACAGAGGCTCCCAGGAGTTATCCGTATTAGATGCCCGAGTTCACACCAGCGAAATCTCTACACCCTCTCCCCTAACAAGCTGAGTGCTTAATTGGTACTCACTGAGCAGGGGAGTAATACTACTCGCTCTCTGCGGTTGGTTCATGTGTAGTACTTGGTTCTCGCCTCTACATCGGAACTGGACCCTCTGACTTAGATGCCAATGTCCGATCCTTCGAGTCATTGCAGTAGGTGGGCCCGTATGTTGCTCGTCACACTGTCCCCTCCGTCTGTCTCGCTGCACGTCCTCTCTGCCATATCTTGCTTGACTCTCTAGTCTGTGTCTCACGCAGTCTCTCGCTCGTTGCCATCTTTCATTGCTGTCTCCCACAGTCTGTCCATAAAACAAGCGGACAGGACACACCCCACAAGTTGTCTTCAGTGTCTGTCAGTAAAGTGACACACAGTAGGCCTATGTCCACTCCACATACTCATGTATACAGTATAATATACTTTACATTTTTCTGTATGTAAACACAAACTACATTTTGACAGGTGACAACTTTCTTCAGGTGCTGTACTGTGGCTGTAGTTCTTCTCAGTGTAGCGGAATAAACCATTGCTTACTGAGCACTGGCATCTGCGACAACACATGTGCACATATATTACAGTATAGACAGAGAAAATATTTATGACATACTCATGCACATATTTCAAATAATACGACTAAACGACAGACACAACTGTTTCTTCTCAGAAACTCAAGGTGATTTAAGTTGTTTGGGGTGTCCCCATACAAGGTCTTGTCGCTCACATTGCACTCTCCCTTTCTTTCAACTCCACAGCTTTTCAACTTATTCCAGGTCCAGGGAACAGAAAGACTTGAGGGAATGCACATTCCTAGTGTCAACAACCATTGTTGACCATGAGCCATACACACTTTGCCTTTCCCAAAGTTAGAACCCTGGGGGTACGAGGGTGTTCTCTGGTATCTCTTCTCTTCCTACAACCAAGTCAAGGCAGATGTTATAAATCCTTGTTCCCAGAGAGAGAGAGAGAGAGAGAGAGAGAGAGAGAGAGAGAGAGAGAGAGAGAGAGAGAGAGAGAGAGAGAGAGAGAGAGAGAGAGAGAGAGAGAGAGAGAGAGAGAGAGAGAGAGAGAGAGGAGAGAGAGAGAGAGGGAGAGGGAAAGGAAGACGGAGAGCGAGAGGAATTGGAGGAGGGAGGGAGAGAGGGGGAGGGAGCCTATTTCACCCACACAATAACCTGACCATGCTGGGAATCAAAACCTGAACACACCAGGGTAATTGCACTGGGGTTATTGTGCTGGGGTTATTGCGTTGCCAGCACAGTAACCTAGGCAATTTTACTGTTACAGCAAAGGAAGTGATAACTACAGGTTGCTGACACAATATTGCAGAGCAACCACAAGGCAATACACCCCCCCCCCCCCCACAATGTACAGTATGATCTATGAATTAAAACATGAGGAGAATGGAGACACTCCTCCACATGCAATACAGAGTTTAAGCTCGCAGTTTCCAGTATAAGGCTTACTTAAAACTTGGTTAAGGCTTTGAGTTGATCACATCAGAAAGTAAATAAATGCCTTACACACTCAATGCCATGCAGAGAAACAGAGAACAAAGAGTAGCTCACTGTCTGTTTCAATTTAGAAAATGTGGTACTGTGTCCCAGTGTATAAATTAGCTCCTCCTTAATCAAACATGTATAACCTTACAGCACACAGCTCATTGACAAATAAATGATGTTGCACTGTAACATCATTGCAATGGAACAGAAACCATGGTGGGGTGGGGTTGGGGGTGGAAATGGGAATGCGACTGCACTGATCAAAATTCTCTATAGTGGTTGAAGAAAAGACTACCATGAAGTAACAGAAACTGAGGCTCTACCTGGAGTGACAGTTATGCACTGTATCACAAAACTGTAACTCTGTTAAATGCAATCGCACATTTCAAATAATGTCAAACACAAATAGTGATTAAATACTCAACACCAGGGCATTCAGCTTTTCAAGAAGATGAATGTGTAACAACAAAAAGAAACACCTGCAGCCACCTCAGTGGTGTTTGTTTGGATGTACTTGAATCAATATTATTATCATCATTTGATGTACAGTAATTAAGTTTATCAATGTCACATTTCTTCAGTTTTACCCTCCATGATCCGTGAGATGCTGACTCAGAAACAGCCAAATAGAACCTTATAAAACTGAACAGAAACTCAGTTTATAGAATAATAAGGTTCCATATTTGGACCTTCTTCAAGTCCAGTTTAAATACCTCAGCATTTTTACATGTGTATTCAAAGCAGGTCTTGTTGCACTAATAAAGCACAATAAAGTTGTATTACAATAGCTAACAGTTTTATATGGGATATCAAAGCTTTGGTTTTCGATATCTCAAAACTGCTCCTTATAATATGCTAATTTAAAGTATTATAATAATCAATAAATTAGGGCTATCATTTAATTGTTTTGCTGCTGATCGTACAGTTTAAGAACACATGGGCATGCTCTCAAAGTGGATACGTCATGATCACTTTTGGATCATTTTTTTGTCATGTGTTTTGCTTGTTCATTTTACATACTTTACCAACTCCAAACGGTTAAAATATCACACCACCATATGGGCTTGGTGTGTTGAGAGGTGAGGTCACTGGCCAATGTTAAGGGGCCGAGAAATCTTACTGTGGTTATGGTTGTCTGTCGTCCACAGATGTCTCCACAGCTATTGGCTGACCCCCAACACAGGTGCATCTCCAGGGATCTTATAGACTGTCACATCCCATCTCATCACTAGCGGCTTGTTCCATATGTTTCTAAGGCAGGTGTCCTAACCCTCTGTTACCCTCGCTCCCCGGAACCCCCTTTCAAACTGGAATCTATATCCTGTCCCATACAGAGGGAGGCATTCGCTTGAGGAAGAGGCTATTTTAAGGCTGTTCATTTGTGGAGATAATGTTTGTTTTTATATTTAAGGACATTTAAATGGAGTACAATATGGGTTGTCTTCATTCATGGGCATTTGCAATATGTTAATAGGGTTCTGCTGTTTATCTTTCAAGAGCATTTGTAATAGCAAAATTGTTCTACTTGTCTTAAATGATTAATTTATGCTAAGCCTAAGAGAAATTAAATGTGATGATTGCATTTTCACAAAGCTGTGTACTTCTTCATAGGAAAAGTCATCTTGTTACTACAAAACGGATTTGTTTTGTAAGCACCAGGGTCAATTGATGCACAATCCTGTTCATATGCATTCCTAACACATTCAGCCACAGAGGGACATTTTAATTAGGCACTACAATGTTACAATGGTTTTGCTTAAACAATAATCATCATCCACTCCCCAAACAAAGATTAAAGAGACATTTTCAACATTTAATTAAAGCATTTTCATTCAGTTGAAGACAATACTCTTCCTCCTTTCTGTTTTATATTATACAGTATTTGTCAGGGACCATTCTGTATCCTCTCACCCTCCTGGTATCTGTTCACTTGTTTTTGTTTGGTTCTGGACTCTGGCTGATGGATTGAAAGGCTGGTAAGGCCTGAGCAAAAATGGATTTCTGTTCTGGACTGAGATGGTTTATTGAGTGGTATTTTCTACCTGCTGGCCAGCTGTCAATACACCAAATGCTGGAAGACTGCCTTTGATTTCCACACTTAGTGCATTCAACCTGTTAGTAACGAGAAGGTCATATCTATCTATCTGTGTGCACGCACATGACATGAGGCATGCTTTCATCTGTCGCTGTGCTGATGCTGTGCATCACATCACAACAATGAAAGGGACCTTTGAGGGCAAGGTCATAATCTGCAGAGAGAGCATCTGCCCATGGTGAAGGAATGAACAGAAAACCTGTTTCAGTATGTACCGCTGTTCTGGGGTGATCATGTTGAGACCATTCTAAGCAAAGCAAACTTTTGTTTATGGTCAGTTCTCATGGTGCGACATGCTCAAAATGATATGATAACTAGAAAAAGTGCTCCTCGGAGCACAGGTCTCCGCCAGGTCAGGTAGGTTATTGTGGCCTCCAAGCTGCGTTCATGATTTGAGGCAGTTTGTTCAAAACGGACCAATCCTGGAAACTTTGGAAGCCAACCTTAGCCAATGAGGATGGAATATGGGAAATCGGACAGATCAGGGTTGATCACATGACTATAGAGATACTGTGTACCGATTTGCATGACGTTTGGTTGAAAACTGTAGGAGTAATGGGGAAAAAGAGGTTTTGCACAAATCGGCCTCCTGGTGGCGCTATAAATGGCCCATGTGAAAAATGTGGGGCAGAGGTTCTGAATTGGCATCCAGGGAGTGGGTGTGCACAGTTTCGCAGCGACCGGGTCAACGGTGCCGGAGATTAGCTGGTAACACACAGACAGGACACACGCACGCACACACACACGGACGGACGGACGGACGGAGGGTAAAACATACTCTCTCGCCATGCCTTCGGCCTGGCGGAGACAATTATGTGTGTGTGTGTGTGTGTGTATATATTCTTCTTTTTTTAAATATATTTTTATATACCGTATATATTTTTTAATTATGTTTGTTATTGATTGAGTGACACATTTTTATTTCAGATTGGAGGGTGCAGTGAAACAGAAAACCAAAGGCAGAGAATAGACGGGAGTCGGATTAAAACTCATGTCCTCGTGCTCACAACAAGCATAATGCTCTTTGCATGAGACACAACAATGGCCCCTTCAAAATGAAATATGGCTCCAACTGATTTTAAGTCCACTGATGAAGTGTAGAGGAACTTGAGGAGTACACAATACACGACCTGCGACTGTACAGACACAGATTATTCTTTGTGTGCTGTTCAAAAGGTTAAGGGACAAGGCAAAAGGTGTACAAATAAAAGTGGTATGAGTATGATAGTGTCAGGTAGATTACTGCAAGGACTGTTTCCATTTCCCACACATACACTACCAAGAGCAGCCTAGCACTTGCAGGCCAGTGGCTGAAAAAAGCTTTACTGACAAGAGGCAAACATAATTCTTTGTCTTTGATCAAAAAGAAGAAAGGAACTGTGTCTTCAGTGGGCTGAAGAATGAAAACATGGCCTGTGAAATGGAAAGAGTTCCTATTTTTTCCACACACACTAGAATGGATTGCACTTGTACTTTCAGGCCTTGATCACACTTGTGTGAGTAACATGCTACAATCTGCATCTTATACAATACGGATTAGTTAGGCTAAAAAGATAAAGTCAGCGCGCCAATTCACTCCCTAGAGATCCACTAGGACTGGAGTGAGTTTATACGACCACTTGAATGTGATCCTCTTTATGTGGTGGACAGGAGGACACAGTGTATATTAAGCTCTCGTGGTCAATGCCGTGCTGGTGAGTGGAGGGTTGGTGGTTTGAACAAGGCTGGGATTTTTTGAATAAAACAGTTGTTAGAGCTTTTCTCTCTAGTTTGTGGATGTCAAACTCTAGATCGAAATACTTAGATTAAAACCATATTAAAACACTGAACTCAATACATTGTGATTATGCTGTAACTATACTTATTCAATGAGAGTAATGTAGTACAGGTAATAACATAAGGAGATAATAGAACGATACAGGTAATAACATAATGCAGAAATGAAATTATCAATTATCTTCTTCCTTGTTCTTCTTGTTCTCCTCAACTACCTTGTATTTTGTCTCATGTATGGACATGGGAGAGATTACTAGCACATGTCACCTTCCTAAGGGTTTCATTTTATTATGGGGATCTGTGGCCATAAAATTGGTCATCTTCTTTGTCCTTCAGGGCATTCATGGCTGGGGCAATGTCATCATAATAGTCTGTCAGTAGGTGTGGGGTAAAAGTCATGACATTCTGGGTTTTACTTGGACATCTTCTTCTTACTCGTCAAGCAGTGGAGCAATTTGCCCGTGATACAT
The DNA here is from genome assembly GCF_963454915.1 of Gymnoscopelus microlampas. Taxonomy (NCBI): domain Eukaryota; kingdom Metazoa; phylum Chordata; class Actinopteri; order Myctophiformes; family Myctophidae; genus Gymnoscopelus; species Gymnoscopelus microlampas. The sequence continues at coordinate 30,259,084 of NC_139950.1, read as the reverse complement.
TTGTGTGACGGTGCTTTTCACTATTCGACTTCACACCTGCCCTGATACAGTAAGTAGAAACGCACACATAGAGCAACAAGAAGACATTTGTATCATGCCTCGCGATGCGATGCAATGCGAGGGTGCGGACTAGCCATCACCTCTGGACTCTGGACTCCTAGACAGCCCGCCCTCCACTTCCTCCTATCAGGGTCGCGAACTGGTAATGCTAACTTGACAACGGTCACAGAAGGGGGTAAAGTAACTAAGTACATGTACTCAAGTACTGTACTTTACTGGACATTCTAATATGCAGTACTTTTACTTCTATTCCACTACATTTCAGAGGCAAATATTGTACTTTTTACTCCACTATAATTATTGGAAAACTTTAATTACTTTGTAGGTTTAGATTACTATTACAAAACATACATTAACCACTTCAGCCCTATACACTGGCTATTTGAAATTAGTAAAATTTCAAATAGCCAAAAAATACATAAGTCAAAAATGTGAGTACTTTTTCCAACACGCTGGCTCTCTCACATCCGTTACTGAGATCCGGTGGGAAAGGCCCGTTCGCTACAAGGTCTGGAGCTCTGCAGTGTTGCTGGCTCCACTGGCACGCTGCAGTGTGCCTCCTTCCTGTCCTAGCTGTGGCTTTGGGTTGGCTCCCACAGTGTCAGAGGGCTCACAATCAGTTCCGGGTGCTTGACACGGTGCCCAGCCATGCAGCCTCATCCTTCACTCCCTAACCTTCTCTGTGACCCGTGGGAAGCCCTCGTAGAGGTCCACATTTCTGATGTGGACCTCCCATGTGACATCACGTGCCATACGCAACATTCTTGAGTAGGCATTTACAGTTCATCATAAAAGTATTTAATACAGTTTGAAGAAAATGGTGGATAATGAAGTTATGTGTAATTACATAGTGGTGTTCTGCCCTCCCTCACTGCTTTGACAGGCGCAGTTAGGCAGAAAGATAACTCCGGACAAGGGTATCAGGTGTTAACTCTCTTAACTCAAAATCCAGGAGTAAACATCCTCAATTGGATTCAAGTATAGCATAAATGAACATTACTTTGATATAAGTAATCATAAACAATACAAATAATACTCACAGACAATGCTTTGTCACACAAGAAAAACAGAGAGGACATCTGTCTGCCTGCCTTCAAACAGCAAACTGAAACTGGTATGCTGCCCTGCTAATCATAAACCTAGCACATCTTAAGCAGAAACTTAATTACAAATCTCAAACACCTGTCCTAAAATAAAGGCACCCTCCCAGTAACTTCAGAAAACAGTACCACCCACTGGTGGACATCAGTCTCAGCCAGCACACTCCCCGCCTGACATCACTAACATGTCAGAGTTACATTTTCTTCCCATTGTCCTCGTTATCAGTGTTTGTCAGGAGTAGTACAGTTTCTGTTATGGGTCTCAAGAAAGTCTTGCATGTTCCATCAAGACTGGGGAAGGTTTTGGCCACTACACCCCTCGGCCAGCAATTCCGCTTGACCTGACAGTCCTTCAACAGGACAAGGTCCCCTTCTTGTAGGTTAGGCCTATCTGAGTGCCACTTCCTGAACAGTACCACCCACTGGCGGACATCAGTCTCAGCCATAGACTGTATAAATGAGATGGACAAACCCCCTCCGCTGCTTTCTACAGACCGAAAATGAAGCCGATTGTACCACGAGTGTAGGTCCGCCATCTTTCAATATCGCGTCAGAATGAGACCAGACCATTATTGGTTGGGTAGCTTGTCAATCAAGAGCGGGGGGGCGGGGAATGAATGCTATTGGTTGTGTAGCTTGTCAATCAAATCATCCCGCCCCTCCTAGAGAATAGCCTACTTTATCGTCAATTTTAAAATAAATAGGACCATAATTTAGCAAAACGCATATCCTGATGATTGAAAGGAGACTTTAAACTAGCGACTGGAAGCATATAGAATTTATGACAATTTTTATTTACAGTAAGAAAATCTAGTCTAAAGTTTGTCAAAAAACCCATTCACTTGCGTTAAAATAAATTCTTTCTGACACCGCAGGTCGGCGCAGGGTAAAACAGCGCCACTCTGGCCATTTTGTCGGCCTCATCGTAAATATCTAAGACTTGCCCCTTGGTCTCAGCCAGCACAAGTGGAGTTGGTCATAAGAGGAAGGTGGTATAGCAGTAGCCACTGTCTTCCCCCTCTTGTCGATGGCCAGGGGGTTTTGTTAAATAAAAACAGCTGTGTCCCTCTATGGACTTCTAAGCTTAAATAAACATGGTACCTGTAGCCTGCCCTACAGTATAGCAAGTGTAAATTTGGGCCTACGGGTGGCGCTAGCATTAAGGTCATGAGGTCACTAGAGTCAGAAGGGTTCATCCACCTGGCAGTAAATTACATACTGTAGCAATTGGAGTTATTAGAATTGGAGGTTAGGTTAGGTTTTGAGATACTGTAGTGTATGTTGTTTGGGACCAAAGTGTGAAATAAAAAATAAAAAGGAGAAAAAAAGATGTACAGTCTGCACATCTGCTAAAAATGCTCCTATAGCACTTTATTTATTACAAGTGACGTTTAGCGTCAGCCAGTACTTTGTTTGTGAATAATGAGATCCTGTTACATCAAAGCTACGGTGATCTGGTGAGTCAGCAGTGAGGTAAAAGGTTCAGGAATGTATTTAAACAACAGTGCTCCAAGTGCTACACGGAATACAGTGGTGTTCAATTCTGTCATATAGATCTGTAGCTTTAATATTATATTATGTCCATGGTAGCTGGGAGATAGCAGACTTAAAGCAGCACTATGTAACTTTCTTCTTCTACCCCAAATTTGAACCCGGCTTTCTGCACCTGCAAGTGCTGACATTTTTACCATTTAGCTAATATATTTAGAGCCTGCCTGCTTGCTCAGGGGACAAACTGAATCTTGACCATCAGGTCAAAATTCATGTCAGATCCTGTGTCTAGGTGAGACATGACCTTTGACACAATCTAAATATCTCAATAGAAGAGCAGGGAGACAAAATACAACCACCCCTATTGTATTGTATTGTATTGTAAGTTATATTGTTTTAACATACTCTACCATACAGATTGGACAAAATATATATATTTTTTCATAAAAAATAAGTTACATAGTGCTGCTTTAATTTCTATAGAAAAAGGTCAATGACAAGCAATGATGGCATTTCAACACTGAAATCTGGTGATCACAGAGACTAGCAATGGAATAGGGATTCTATTTGGACCAAGCGGATATGTCCAGACTGAGACAGCAACAGGAGGGACCCATGACAACCTTGGCGAGGATTTGTTTAGAAGGCTGGTCCTAGTCAGCACACTATTGGTTGTTCACTTCTGCATAGTTGACCTAACCCTGTTTTCTAAGAACCCCGTGTGGACCACAGTAGACCCGCCAACTCATCATCCAAGCACCTGGTGCTGCAGACTAGAGTTAGTACTACCTGGGAGGCTGGGACATTTGCAATTTAAATTGCAGAGGCGTTTCTTCTTGCCGATATGGACTTTTAGATCTTTATTTTTATTTTTTAGAATAAACCTTTCTTCTTCCATGGTGATAAGAAACTTTGTATTGAGTCCTTGACAAATGTAGATGTTTTGTCTTTCTGTCTTTTTCTTTCTTTCTGTCTTTCTTTCTGTCTTTCTGTCTTTCTGTCTTTCTGTCTTACTTTCTGTCTTTCTGTCTTTCTGTCTTTCTCCCCATGATTGCTCATTAGAACCATCACTGCAAAACCCAACAGTTCAGTCTGTGGAGGGTATATACTGTACCAGTGGTTCCCAAACCACATTATAATTGCAATATGTATTTATATAATAGTATTTGTATTTACTATTATATAAATACTTTGCACTGTGCACTCTCATACTCGAAAAAAATACATTTTAACCACTTTCAACTGGCGTCCCTATTTTCGGCACGGAATTTATAGGCAAACATTTTACATTCTATTCCTACAAACCTTTAAAATAAAATAGTGAAAATAGCCAAGCTACAAGCTCACAATGCATCGCATCACGATGTGTTGTGACTTGTGAGCTTATATATCTACTATTTTCACTATACAGGTGTGCCATGAGATTTTGACTCGCCCATTAGTGTGTCTTGGGCACAAATAGTTTGAAAACCACTGGTGTAGACAACCACAAGTACGAGTAACACATCTGTTTATTTTTAAAGCCATCTAAGGAATGCTCCCCCCTTATATTTGTTATTTTGATGTTGGATCAGAACCCTGTCCCTACCAGACCCGCTCAAGTGACTTCCTGACGCTCACGGTTCCATTTGCTCATACAGAGATAGGCAGGGCAGCATTCTCTGTCAGTGCTCCATCTGCTTGGAGCACTGACAGTAAAAATCAGATCACTGCCTTCCTTGGGTCAACATAGGGCAATGGTTTCCATTTCCATCTGTTTTAATTCTTGAATATTTTTATTTTTTTGAGTATTTTCTGTCTTCTGATTCATATATTTAATATTGATGTATATACAGTAGATTTATATTGGATGTTGATTATTGTGTTCTGTAACTCGGCTACATTGAAAATGAGGGCCTGCCCCTCAACTGTACTCCGAGTTGAATTAAAGGTTATGATGATGTTGATGTCTAAAACCGTTACTTAGGAATGGAAAATAAACCTGGATCCAATATGGTAATCACAAACTCTTGCTAATACTTTCCATTGGTTAAATCTATCTATATATCTCTGCGTATCCATCTATCTGTCTGTCTGTCTGTCTGTCTGTCTGTCTGTCCCCCGTATATCTCAAGAACCGTCCGACTGGTAATCTTCAAACTTGGCGCGTGTGTGTGTCGCCAAACACCCAAGTGGAGTGATGGCGTGCCAGCTCAGCGCAGCTGTCTCCAGCTTATCAGTCAGAGCCAGGTGTCATCACATCAAGCTGATTGAGTACAGAAATTGGAACAGAATTGGAACCAAAATGTACCTGAAGGTACATTTTGGGTGCATTCGGAAATTGCGCACCGGAGCGCACTCGCCTATTAGTTTGTACTGGCCAGTGCGCTCAGTGCTGTATGTCCAAACGCACCATTAGGCCACCCCATGCACGCGCACACACACATGCACACGCACACCGGCACCCATACCAAGATCAACAGGACGATGGAAATAAGCTTTTGGCTTTCTTGTGTCTATCCTTTTGACGTTTTCCTGTGTAAATTGCTTTGCTATGTGCATATTGTCAATCAATCAATCAATCAATCAAAACATGAGCTGGCCAAGGAGGCGGCGCTGTCCAAGGTGCTGAACTCTGTCGCCACAGCGCTGGCTCGCCCGGTGGAAATTCAGATGTGACTTATAGTCATTGGAATGCCTTCTGAGGGCAGCATTCAATTCTCATAGTCACATCTGCGGTGGAAATGCTCACCTGACCGGCGGTTCAAGAGCGGGACTCCACAGTTACACAGTACGTGCATCTCCAGAACTGACTGACCTGGCTATCGGTGACCCGTGGGAAGTCGGTCGGATCGGCGGTTGTCCAGAACCACTGATCCGTCCGATATGCTCATATATGGGCATATGGAGATCCCGACTTGCGTCATTCCCGAGACAGGCACCAGTCACGTAAAAACTTAAAAAACATGAAACGTGGAGATACAAGGTTTCGGCCCAACAGCGATGGCATGTAGAATCCTAGTTTAGATGTTATACGGGGGTTACAGGTAGCAGATGTGTCACTGGGGTCATCAAGAGGGCACCTGATATCACAGATGTTTTATTTAAAGTGCTGTCTAGATTTATTTCCCCCTGAAAAGGTGGAGGCAGTCTCAGCTGCCACAGTACTGATATTTGCTGCAGACTGTAGGGGAGGCTTGAGCTCTCCCTGTAATAGATTTTAGGAGGTAAGAAATCAAAACCATTTGTCAACATCAACAGCTGTGCTGGCAGTGAAAGCGCACTACCTCCTGACTCGCTGGATTTGAGTTATGAGTTGTTTCCTCTTTCAAGGAAGAAGATAAAAAAAATGAAAACAGACTTTTTTTCTTGCTTCTCCTCTGCTCTCCCTTGCTTTTTTTGTTCACTAGCTCCCCCTTACTTTCTTTCTCCTCGTCACTCTTTTAAGACTTGTTATCTCTCCTCTCTGCTAAATAAAAGCATATAGCGAGAAGAAGACAGACATGGTGAAAATGTACAGTACTTCTCCTTCCCACATCAGAGTTGCAATTTCTGTAGTATTCAAACTGTTACTGTATATCACAGTTTTTTTCTTCTTTTAGATCACTCTCCTTGTGAAAAGTAATCCCAGTGTAATGAAAGTGTGCTTCTATATAAGAAGCACAGCATAAAGTGCAGTATGAATCATCCAGTGACTGTAATGTCATACAGGAGAGTCAGAATTCAATTCAATTTTCAATTCAATTTGAGGTTCTTTAACTGGCAGAACAACATACAACAACAATGCCAAAAATTACAATGTGATTGTTCCAAAATACAAACAGCAAGTAAGACGCGCGAACGCAGCTCGAAAATAACAATAAGAATCGAAAGGAATGGGCAATTGTAGAGAAGTGGGTGGTACAGTTTTTGTCTTTTTTAAATTCTTATGTTTGTTTGTCGTGTTTTTTTTTTTTTGTAAATGTTTTTTGTCTTTGTAGTTTTTGAAATGTGTTTGGTTTAGGCATGTTGCAGGCTGTTGTGCATTTTAATCAGAGCATTGTTCCTGCGTTCTTCATGGCCCTTGTTATTTTTGTAGTGCACTCTGGCGCACTCTGGCGGCTGCACACAGGCAGTGCACGCACACAATACTGCACACAGCCAATACTGCACACAGACACACAAGCCGAGCACGGTTTCATAGTAAGCTCCACTTCGCGCGGAGGCGCGCCTCCTTCCGCTGCGTTCGCAAACACATAAAAAGCATAATGCAAGCATGTGCATAGCCTAACTGTAGTCCCAGGTTTCCAGAATGTGGCATACCAGTTTCCTCAGCTGCAAATTTGAAACGACTGTGTCATAGGTGTTTCCGGTTCAAACCTTCTGCTGTGCCAATCAAACAAAGCTCAAGGGAAATTAACTGGGACAGGAAACGGATATGCCACCTTCTGAAAACCTGGGACTACTCTTATGCAGAGACTATAGATAATAACTTAAATTTACCAAGCTGATTACATAAAGAAATTCATTTAAATACATGAATCAAATCATGTTAGTCATGCATTTATTTGATACTTTTTACATTTATTTAACTTTTTCCATTGGCAGTACGTGTGAGACTATGCCATGGTAGAGGCTGGCTAGCGAGGCTAATGCTATTCTATTGTTAAGCCGTGACGTATGCGCCCGTTTTCCCAATATGCGCAGTGCTGTGTCCCTCGCTGTTTTAACAGATCTGAGACTAAAATAACGACTTAAGTCTCATTCTACCACTTTCCTGGCAACGACAAAGAGAAGAGGAAATGGTTATTTTATATTAGAAAATTCGTTTTTTGTGTCTTTACCTACCGTCTGATCTTTCAGTGGTAAGATGAGAAGATGCTACTGTTATGTTTCCAGTGGGTTCAAGGCAGTACAGAGATTGCTGCCTGCTTATGTCACATAATCGTCTGGCTTTGCAAACTAAAGCTGTCAGTGGAATCTTTCCCACAACCATGTCCCTTGTGTCCTCGATCTGGACTTTGTGCTAGAGCCCCTCGCGGGACTGTTTTCTTAATCCAATTCCCGCTGGATACCTGACCATTAACGCCCAATCCTGCAATGTTCATTTTTGACCGCCCGCAGCGAAGTTTAAACTGCCTGCTCCCACGAGATTTGCATTGTGTCCTGCGGGGAACAAATGTGAATGAGTCACCACCACTTATAGAGAAAAGGGAATAGCCATAAACTATGTGGATCCAGAGATACGGTAGTGTGTAGAATTTACACAAATATGCTGTGGGAAACGTTCAGAATAACAGATACAAAACACTGCGTTGAATTAATCCTTCTGGTTAGCGCTAAATCACAGGGCCGGCAGGTTATTTTTTGACTGCATGGTCCCGCCCGCAGCAAATGAATAACCGCTCACGCCTGTGAGATTTGCATTGGGTCCCGTGGGACCCATCGCATCCCATTCTCAATGCAGGGCTCTACCTTGCACTATACCAGTTTATAGCCTTGAGGTTCTAATACTAAATGAATGGGAGAGTTACAAAAGTTCCATTGCGCTCGACATTCTACGAAAGGGAGGTTACAAAACCCCCTCAACACAGTAGCAGATCTAAGAACACAGATCTACTACTGGGAATAGAGGCATTAGAAGCTCAAGTGCAGTACATTTCAGTGAAGCACATCATCATTTTTAGATTTACCAACTTAGACCAAAAGGCCGAATTCTTGCTATTCGTCATACGAGTATAGTGCTTACTGTAAGTGGTTAAAATGTCTGAAAAACACAAGTGCGTGCCTGCATGCGCACATGTGGGGGATCTCAGCTTTGTCAGATGTATGATGGAAGGGGCTCCAAGGGAAAAGATTTGGGAACCACTGCTCTACCTTTTCTAAATTAGTTATAACTGCCTCTATATAGGAGTTTTTTTTATGAGTGATGAATATATGTATTCATATATTATTCATGTCCTACTAGGTCATTTGAAAGGTAAGCTAAATATCTATTGTCTCCAAAGGAGACATTCATCTGATGAGTCTATGAGTTAAAATGATACAGTATACACAATAATACAATAAATATCATATGCTACACATATAGAAGAATACCACAAATATGCATGAGGGCAGGGTAACAAATGAAAGCATGAGAAAAGGACACCAATCAAAACCCCATGATCATTTTCATCACATTGAATTTTTTGAAACTTGATACCTGAAATGACATCACTTCAAACTATATAAGAAGTTTCGTGATTGAGTTTCATTGTGTGCTTTCAGTCATTTTGTTAGCTATAGGTTTCTTCTGCCAATATCCCATTTTAGAAGGACACTTCATATATTCACTTATTGCACATTGATCCGTAAAGAATTCTATAATGTGCCGTTCAAGAACACTGATGAGACTGATATCAATGCAATCACTTTCACTAACTACATTATTTACTCATTAAATACCAGGCTGCAATCAATCAATCAATCGCTGATTGAGGCTTTTTTGATTTCAAGTAGCAGTCCACTTGATTATCATATTCTGAACACAATCGGCTATTAGCACTGGCATGTGGTCTGAACCTTGGTCTTACATGATGAGTTGCAGGCTCAGGGAATGGGGATTGATCCTTCTATACACCTGTATGGATCAGAACAGCAACAGTGGGACGGGAGCAAACATTCCCATAACAAATGGGTTGCAATTGATTCAGTGAATGAGCACAGAAGTGTTATTGATTCGTTTGAGCTGCTAGCATTCAGTTTGAAGGAGATATTCCTTTCACCAAAACTTTATCCCGTCTGAGGTTGGCCTGAAGCAGGAATTCGCATTGTCCTTATAACTTTGTGTAACTAAAGTATATTGTTCTGCTAAACAGTGTGAGGTTTTATCAGAACGTTGTGTTGCACCTCCGGGTACGGACGCACCTCTTAAACCGGCCTTGTAATAGTAAACATTGATTTCTTTTCTGTTTATGCCCCATCAACCTCAAGTTTCTTGCGATGAAAATGTCAGCCAAGCTTTGGGAAGGCATAGGGTCTTTTCTCCCGAACATCCTAGGCACATAACAAAACATTTTCTGACTTTTATTATCCTGTCGGTGTTGCTGTTCAAAACCCCCCACCCCCTAGGGTGCCAAGAGGAATGGAAATTCTGCCGTCCTGTTAATGCGAAATGGTGTCTTACGTGGTGATATTGAGCTAGTGTGAAGCAAGCTCCCTGGCTGTGATACCACAGGAGAGTAGGAGGGGAGGGAGGAGACGCAAGTGGAGGAGGGCATGGGATCAACCCATGCTGAGGCAAAGAGACAGCATTGAAGCAAAGACAGCATGATGGGGTGCAGAGTGAGCAGGCAGGCAGGAAGGGAATGAAAGGGAAGAACAGAGCGATGGACAGGAGGAGAGAGAAGATCGATGAGCGGAGAAGAGGAAGAAGAGGCAAGAGGAGAGCAGGAATCAAAGATGCGCAGGAGGAGGTCATGATGCTAATCCACTGAAGTCCCTCAGGAACCATGCTAATGTCACTGTCAGCCCACATGGAGGGAGCAAAGTCTCACTGCTCTTCACTGAAAATCCATACAAAAACATAGAAAATATATTAAACCATTTTCTGCAAACAAAATATACTACCAAATATAATTCTTTGTCGGATGTTTTTGTATATCGTCACACACTGCTTTTGTATTCCCAAGCTATGTTTCTTTTTAGCCTTGCTAGTGGCAGGGCTCTAAGATGGCTACCCTCGGTCTGTCTGTCCGTCCGTTCACCACTTTGGTCCCAAACTAAATATCTTTATAACTACTGGCTGGATTGCCATGGGATGTTCTGTCACCTTCATTAACCCCAGCAGATGGACCCTAGTGATTCTAGTGACCTCATACATAGCTTTCACTATAGCGCAACAAATCGTCAAAATCTCAACATATTTTACAGCAAAGAATATCTCAAAAACTACTGCCTGGATTCCCATGGGATTTCCTATGTCCCTTCATGCTACCCAGATTTTCAGGACGGAATTTCCTTTCCTCTAGTGTCACCATCAGGTCAAACTAATATATCTCAAAAACAAATAGGTAGATTGCATACGAAACTTTCGGAGTGCATTGAGTGACCCCATGTCCTATACTCTAGCTACTACAGGATAGGACATGGGCTCCTCTTGTGCGGAAACATTATATTGTGGCATTAGGGTGGTGTTTAAGTCTAGCACCACCCTAATGCCACAATATAAAGTTTCCATATAATCGTTTTTTTTCCCACATGGCCTTACTTCCTAATAAACATAATCAATCCCATCATAGGCAGATTCCGGGATGAACCCTACTTATTTTGGTGACCGTGTGGCTTTTCTTCTAGCACCACCCTTTGGCCAATTTCCAGTTGTAAGGAGCAGCACAGACTCAAGGGACTGCAAGCAGGGGTATCTTGTTATTGCGGACTGGCAAAGGGTAGCCTACCTGCTATAATATCTAATTTGTAGGTTTGTAAGGAGCCAAGACATTTCTTTTGGAAAAAATATGTTTAAAATTAAGAACATAGGCTATACCAAGGCTATTCCAAGGTGCTTGGGTGGTGCAGTACTAAAGTGCCTGCACACCACCACGAAGGTTGTGGGTTCTAATCCAGCACGGTGCATCTGGCTTCGTCGAGTGTCTACACGAACACAACCCGTGTTCGGGGGAGGGAAGCCGGACGGGGAGGATAATATTTGTCAATGCATGTAATACTATGGGCTGGGGCGGCACCTGTCAGCAGGGAGTGTGTGGGGCGGGAGGAGTAGGACGAAGGCTCCACGTCCTCCCGGTAGGGGCTCCTCACTTGTAAGTGAGTCAGTAGGATACAACAGCAGTGACAACACATAAATGTGTGTGGGGAGGAATCAATTGGCAGATAAAAGGGGGTAAAAAGCACAAGTATTTGTATGAGGGCTGATCATACAGTAATACAGGAGGGGAATATGATGACGCTCCTAGACGCCTTACAGTGGCCTATAATGACTGCATGAGGCTGCTGCTGAGAGCTACAAGAAGCTCCAGTGCAAGCCAGATGTTTGTTAGTGTTGGGGTACCCACCTGTGCTGCTGTGCTACGCAACCTTATGTATAGGTTTATGTGTAGAGCATCTGAGTCAGTAAATGACATAATCGCTGTCATAACAGACCCCACACGAAGCTCTGTCAGGTTCACCTCTAGACTGTGGAACCATTGGCGCACATGTCTGTATGTCAGAAACTGAACAATGTGAGCTATTTGCATTATTTTTATTTATTTTATTTTGTTTTCTGTTTTTATTGTGTGGTGTTGTTTTCTTGTGATATGGATCCTCCTGGGTCTGAAATAAAGATTGAATTGAATTGAATTGATGATTGGCTGAAAATGTGAAAATAATATTATTATGATTATATGACATTATATATGATATAAAATAAAGATATTATGAATTGATTTGAGGACTGCTGCCTTCCAACAAAGTCAGCCTATACTATATCACCTTGAGTATATCAAGGATGGGGTACCCTGGGAAAAGGCACTCGCCTGGTAGAGCATATATTGATTGATCCTTGCGCAGAAGGCCTAGGTTTGAGTCTGACCAGAGCCCCCCCCTCCCCCCCTTCTTCCTACTGTGTACATATAGTGTTTTATATTTGTGATGATATTGAATGTTTGGTGCTATTTTTTGTATGTTGATGAATTGAATACCTAGGACCCCAATTGAAACAAGACCGCAAGGACTATTTTGGTGCCATCCTTTTAGACAAAGGGTTTGACTGTACTCGTGCTGTTTTTTTTTACATTTCTGTCTAATAAAATATTCAATCAATCAATCAAAGGCCCTTTGATGCCCTTCCCATGTCTCGCTCTTGCCATTTCCTGTCTCTCTCCACTGTCACTATTTAATAAAGGCTTGAAAATGCACCAAAAACTACAACAACAACAACAAAAGTATATCAATGATTAAAGGATTTATGGCTCAGCAGGATTTGGAAGAACTTGTACATGCATTCATCTTCAGTAGACCCGAGAACTGTAATGGTGTCTTTACAAGTCCCCCTAAAAACAAATCGATCAGACAGCTACAGTTGATTCAGAACGCTGTTGCGAGTCCTTTCTAACACAAAGAAAGTGGATCATATCACACCAGTTCTCAGATCTTTACTCTGGCTCCCTGTCTGTCAAATAATTGATTTCCTATCATTCTGATGAGCACCAACAACCAATCCTTGTAATGGTTGTAAATACTTTTCAACCCACCAAACCTAATCATACTTGCCTTCACCCATCCACAAGTTTCTGTCAAACAACTAAGAATTGTAACACATCAGTACTCTACATGCTTACATCACCCAGTGGACTAGCCTGTTGGACAAACAACAAATCTCAGAACATAACAAAGCCATTTGCACAAGTATTATTACGTTATATTATTAGTGCACTTTGGAGTATGTATCGCCCCCAGCCAGAGGGGGCAATCTACAAAAACTACTCTCTCAACACAATAATGAGACCATGCTCATGATACTCATCTATATGATGATCTCAGTTTCAAATGCTTCAACTGAACAAGTTTAAAAATACAGAAACATAATTCATCACATACATTTTCACATATTTACCCTTTCACCTGTTTTAGTGAGTCATTGTCAATAAAATATGGACCTTATAAAGTTAAAATGTGACCCTTTAGTTTAAACCAATCACCTGCCTACTCTTGCTATAATTTACATGACTTTCCTCAATGCTCTAATGAAAATTGTGAGGCTGATGGTACCATATTATTACATAGCATAATATTATTACATATTGTATTTATTTTTACATGGCCAGAATAACTTGGTGAAACAGTCAACTTTGTCCTGAAGATTTGGGGTTATGCTACTTTTTACTTTTGGTATTCAACGTTAAAACTACTGTATATTACTTTGGTTTAGCACCGCAAACAAAGAATACTGGGAAGGCACTTCCTTTCAAAGATCTAAAGATTACAAACTCTTCAAAGAAAGACATTTCAAACTAAAAACAACAAACAAAAAAGAAAATGGAAAAATAGACCATGTCATTATAAATCACTTCAGAAATTCCACCACCACAACAACAAAACAGCAACGCCTTATTTTTTGTAAATTCAGTTCAGTACGAGTACAATGGACCTAGCTTCTTTTTACTAGAACAGGGTTTGTCTGTATTGTCTGTGCCCTCAAAAGTACACCATCACAGCTCATGCCACTACTATAATATGTGCATGACATCATGAAATAGAACCACCTTTTGCCATGAAAGCCTGAAATGCCTGGTGAAGTAAAAGTTAAACTCACAAAGAGCGTGGAACACGGTATAGTTTCATGAATGTCTTGGCTACTGCGACATACTAGTGTCATGTCCAGGGGGTGTACTTGTACATCAAGCTGCCTCGTGCTACGGAAACAGGAGATAGGCTCCTGAGCCTGACCTATAGGCCGCATGGCTCAGGACCTACAGTATGGTTCCCAAGGCTACTTACTTTACTCAGTTCCACCAACATAGTTCTTGTGAAGCATTGCTATTTCCATTTCATCAAATGAGGCGTCTACTGTCTCTAGAACATGCACACATGTAGCTACCCTGTAATAGTGTGATCTCACCACTGAACACCGCATTGTGATTTGAGTGGCTTCATTAACGAATTGCAACTTACTATCGTAACTAAAGGGCTGGAGGGCCAAGCCATTATTTGACACCATGAATGTTTTTAAAAGATGGGATTTTTCTTTTTTTAATAGACATTACATTACAGAGACCGGAAAGCAAGGGGCAGATGACGGAAGATATCTGACAGCTAACGAAAAATACAGGTCCCCAAACCACAGTTAAACCAGAGACAATGTAATTATACTTGATGCTTTAACCATTACAGGATCTACTGTATTTTCCAATGGTCCAAATGGCATCCTAGTGATTTGATTATCTTTGATCTAGTGGCATATACAGCATAACTCAAACCTTCTTACATAGCTGTACCAATGCAGACAGCTCTATGACAATTCTTCGGGTTCTCATTCAGCAGGATGGGGACACTGTTGTTGTTCTTATCAGCAGGGAGTTAAAACAGGCAGGAATTACTTGTGTTTCTGTTTTAAATCCCCTTTAATTAGCAGGGAGAAACCACTGAGGATGTTGTTAAGCACTGCGGCAGGGAGAGTAAAGATGTAAAACTAGTGTGATAAGTCTGACCCTTGTTTACATGCACTAATTGATCCAAACCAAGAGACATGTGTGTACATGGTCCTCAGACTAAGTTAGAGCGTAGTAGAGGCACAGCTCCAGCCAGGACCCATACAGAATTAGAGATCCATTAAAAGCATGGAAAGACTGCCAGTAAGATAAAGTGATGAACGAAAGTGTTAGATAGGCTGTTAGATAGCTGTTAGATAGGGGTGCACGGTGGCTCACACAGGTAGTGCACAGACCATTTGCTTCTTGTGAGCCACCAGGACTGGAGTTGGAATCCGACTCCTGGTCATCTCTCCTCTCTCTGCCTCTCTACATTCTCCTGTCTAGAATGCCGGGGAAAATAGAAGCACAGTAAAACCCTGAGTGTCAGTTTAACTCTGAGGGTGTATAGGTCTATCTGGGTCCATATATTGACACTGTATTTTGCTGTGTGGTTACATAAGGAAAGGCACTATTTGATATGTCATCTGCAAAAATGCACTCTGCTGTATGTGTGACTCATAGCTGTCTCAGTGACAGCTATGATGAGAAGGATTCAGAATCCAGGAAAGACAGTTCTGTCAGTGCGTGCAGACCACCACATCCACACTGCTATCAGCAGGCATTATGTCAGTCTACCTGGAAAGCCCAAAGTGGATGTGAAAGCTCACCTGATACTGATTCCACACCATGTTTGCAAGCATTCTAGCCACACTGGCTCTTCAGTCTTTGACATCTAATAGTGGTTAATCTGGTTCAATCCCGGCTGGAGACTTTGTGTTGCAAGTATTTCCCTCCTACCTGCCCTCTGCTTTATGTTTCTCTACAATCTAAATAAGGCAAAAATATACTATTTAAAAAATGTGTTTCTTTATCTGGGCAAAACAATTCTTATGAGCCACTATGTATGCGTTTCCTTGTGTACCATACATAATGTTTGTGTACACATATGTCAATGTTTCTCCAGCTCTGTCGATTAAGTGATCTTCTTAGTTACGGTAACAGTACACAAGAGCCTGGGCTGCCGACAGGCATCTAGCAGGTGATGGGATTCTCCAGCCATTAGACTCACTCGTCCAAGAATATTATTATTGATTTTGATCTTGAGCTACGGCCTATTGAATGTGCACACTGCACAACGGCAAACAGCAGTAGTGGGAGCTATTGTTCAGGACTAATGACATCATTTTGCGAGGATACCTACTCCCTGCAGAGCAGGGCTGTAAATATATTTATCTATCTCTTTCACGGGCGAGCTGTAGTGGGGAGAGGAGATTACCTGTCCAGATTATGCCCAATGATTAATGTTTGTTTGGGCAACATGCGATAATGCCCATTTGATTTAATGACTAAAACAAATCTGTTACAATTTGTAGGGGTGGGGGTGAGTAATAAAATGTCACCATCAAAAAAAGTCTTAATTTTCAAAGCATGGATTATAAAACTAACAGGGTTAAACTTAATGTGTACCCCATAGTACAACGGTGTATCTATCTAAATAATATATTATTTTCGGCAAGCGACACCATACTATGGAGTATCATTTTGGCTCCAGGGTACATATATCTTGAATCAAGGACGTTTCTATAACTACAGTCACGCTCTTGGTTGGTGTAATGAGGGGTTTGTTTACGCACATGCTAGCTCTCCTCTGAGTAATGCTTAATTGCGATGTGAAAATGGATCTATTTTTGGCGAGTGACGACAAAGTATAAATCAGGCTTAAATGATGTTCACAACCTTCTGGGTCTATGAATTTAGACTGGTTGCACTGTGACCCAAATACAGTCGAGTCGATTCATAAAGTCCACAACAGTCTTTCTTTTTTAACGTACTTATCAGAAATTCTTACATCCTACTTTGGTGTCCCGTTCCAGTGTTAAACAGTATGAAAAATACGGTTCTCTGTTCTCATGCTTATGCTTTACTTCCTGTTCACCCAAGTATCTACTGGTCGCTCATTAGCTGCAGGTTGATTAGTGTTTAATTGTTGTAGCTGTTAATTTACTCATGTAGCATGCTACCTACAGGTACCAAAAATGATGTGCTAAGAGAATATGTAAACATAATTAAAAACAAGAGAAGCATATCTTTACCGAGTAGGCCTAATGGCCCGGGGCTATTGTTATGAATGAGCAGAATAGCAACTGGGCCCAAATAAATAAAGGAAAGAAGGTCTCTCTTTGGAGCTTAGATTGAAAATTTGCTGTGCCAGTCCACTGAATGTTATTAAAAAAAACAGAAATTCTAGTGTTCATGAATTCATAAGTCATAAGGAGTGTAATGTATTTGAAATTTCATCTGAAATCCTGTCCAAGTACATCAGTTCTACATGTGTTAAATGAGATGGGCTACATTTTGATGTCATGTAGAAGATGTAATGCTGCACTATTGAGATATTTTCTGGACTGAATGTGCACCAAAGGATACTGCTAGTCAGTCATATCTCTGTTTGCTTTTTGTTGTGTACTGTAATGTATCCTCCTACAAAAAAATTAAGAAGACTCTGTCTGTCAATACTCATCCATTTTTGTAAGATTATCTCCGGACACTCGCACGCACGCACGCACGCCCTCTTAGAGGGGGCAAGCTTCCTGCAAAGACATGCCGTAATACAATGTGCCGGTGAAATCCATTGGCTATATTATATATCGTGTCTGTGGGGTGGAAACCTCATATGTCCAAAACGGTTACTTTTCGGGATTCAAATTCGGAATTGTGTGAATTGTTGAATTGTGATGTCTTTCTGTCATGCTTTCTTGCCCTATAATCTGTATCTTGACCGCTGTGCTGTCTTGGGCAACTGAATTTATCTTATTGCTCTACACCACGCTCAGGCTGTCATCACTGGCCGGGTAGTCATATTGCAAAAAAAAAATCACACCCTGTGTGAAGGTAGCGGCGCCTTTGAATACATTATGTCATCGATATGTGTTTATAATGTGTTTATAGCCATGTGTCATGTGAAGCTTGACCAATCACTTTGTTGACGGGTCTGACCAATCAGAGCGTCGACGACAGATAAAGTTAAATTGAGGATCTAACTTTAAATAACTTACCTAGAAGGAGACTTTAGCCAAATAAAAATATATACAAAAAAAACATGAGGAAATAAAAAATAAACCTTGACATCATAGTGATGTCATGAATAGTCCCCTTGCCTGACAAATCACAACCTTGACGGGCCTGACCAATCAGAACCTTGACGGGCCTGACCAATCAGAACCTTAACGGACTCTTGGATTCTCGATCGTCTCTATCAAACCATTCTGTCATAACGGATGACTGGGTCCCGAACTCAGACTTTCTATACATTCACCCTTCATCTGTTCTTGTATCTTTCTCTTTCTATTCGTCATATTAACTTTAAATAACTTACCTAGACGGAGACTTTAGCCAAATAAAAATAATAAGATGAAGTCATTGTCATCGTTTATATAGACATCGAATTCTATATTCATGACATCATAGTGATGTCATGAATAGTGACCAATCACAACTTTGGCGCACCTGACCAATCAGAACGTTGACGCACCTGACCAATCAGAACGTTGACGCACCTGACCAATCAGAACGTTGGCGCACCTGACCAATCAGAACGTTGACGCAAAAGCCAGGCATAGAGGGCTAATATCCGCTCTATACCTAAAGGTATAGAGCGGCTAGCGCCGCTAAAAAATACAGAAATGATCCCTGTCTGTATTTCTCACTGTATTTCAGCAAAGTTCATCAGTTCTTCTCAGAGAACAACAGAGATGAGTTTTGCATTGCATACATTTGCATTTTACCAACAGGTTATGGTACAAGTGGCTGCTTTGGCGTGTTTCCAAGTGTCATCGACATGGAAAATCTCTATACTTCATTGACCGGGGTTCCACAGGGATCTATACTTGGCCCCCTCCTTTTTCCCTCTCTACACCACATCTCTTTGCTAGGCTGGGATGGCTCAGGGTTGAAGACAGAGTACTGCAACTTGCAATGGGTCTGGTCTTCAAAATACAGGTCCCTATTATCATGTGTGACTTAGATCCACGTCTTAGGCAGTAATTAAGAGATAAGGTGTATATAAGTCATGTCTGTATTGTCTCTTCATAAAACGATATCAAGTAAAAAACAAATGTCGGCCGAGACAGGCGTGCAGAGCGCATGGATGCATATAGTATATAGGCAGCAAGAGCTTCACATTTAACTATAGCCGTTCTCAGTCAACCGATTGTTATAATTCAAAGTTCTCTATAATCTGTGAAGTATCTACAGTATTTTCATTAGGTGTATCAGTCATGATTGTATTGTCTCTCCATCAAACGATATCAAGCGAACAGGAAACAGGTAGCAAGTATACCTGACAACGCAAATATTGCACACATATGGACAGAACTAGGCAACTCGCCCCGTTTCAATGCATCCAATCTGAAAGACTTGTGTTACACTCTAGGTGGCATCTCAAAGGTTTATCCCTTCATCAATCCACTGAAATAAAATAAAGGTCTTTACAGCTCTTTTTATCGTAGAAGTGGAGAGCGTTCTCTCCCTCTCTTTCTATCCATGCGTTCCAATCTATATCCATACTATACTGCCACCAAAATGTGTAATGCCCTACCAACAGACATGAAACTTTTCGTTTCCCCAGCCAGATTTAAAACTAACCTAAAAACATGGCTGTTCTCAAAATATAATTGGACTTAGACAAATTGATCCCCTACTAGCTTGCCCCCAAAGATGCAAACCTCAGCGAGCTCGAAATGTCAAGAAATGATTCCCTTCTGTATGTTCATGACAAATTTTGTAAAAGTACAGTACAGTAGAGTACACAATATTTGAATGACTTTATTTATTTAAAAAAACAATGAAATTCTATAGAAAAATACCACAATAACATGACAAAGTAAATGCAAAACTCATGATACACCCTTGCATGGCTAGCTACATGGGTGTCTGCTACACCAGTGCTTCTGGGTAGTTGTTGAGGAAATGTAGGGATTTGGACTCCAATCACACAAACAATGCGCAGCTGTGGGCGTCTTTTTGTAATTGTCATCAATGTGGATGGAGCCTTTTGCTTGCTGCTTTTGTGTTGCAAGTCGCCTTGCTTTTATCCACCCTATGTGCGTTTATCCGCCCTATCACCTGACATTTTGGAGGAACTCAAAGCAGTAAAGTGCTCCACATCATTGCTGATTTTTCCCCACTGTCCAATCGGATGAGCTGAGAGACAGTGAACAGACAGAGATTGCTCTAGAGAAAACTCCTGTTTCGGGGCGGGGCCTGAAAGTGAGTGACAAGGGAGTATCTGGTTGCCTGGCAACATCAAGACAGAAGGGCGCTGCAAGCTGCTCTGCTACTCCACAGTGTGACACGCCCTGCGTTTTTCCAATCTGCAAACAGTGTCCGGTGTGATCAGCCCCTTAACTCATTCACACTTTTCTAGCCTGTCTAGGGATTCAAATGCTCCTACCTGTTTTCTTTGGTTTCTGCTGCTGCTGTCCTGTTAAAGCTTTAAGCCAAAGCTATTTGTTTAACGTTCAAAGCCAAGCTATAGGTTTAAAGCCAAGCTATATGTTAAGCTTTTAAAAAAAAAATCAACCTCTCGTTACTATTTTGGGCATGTCATTATAGGAGAACATTTTCAAATATTTTCAAAATCTCTCTCTCTCTCTCTCTTGGAATTAAAGAGTTTGTGAGTTTTCTTTTTGGCGACAGGTGCTTTGAAGGGGCTGCTTAATTGGAGTGACTGAAAAGGGCGGTGATGGGGGTTTGAAGGGTCCTCATTTTTGTAAGGGCCTTCAAAGAGAGAAAGCAATAACCATTGAATTCTGCCCTCTGGGTGCTATTGGAGTTAAATGAACAAAAAACAGATGGTCCCAATATTTTAATAATAATTGATCGCCTTCTGTTTCACTCCCCTCCCAGAGTGTTTGAAAATGTTGTAGATCAATCCATATGAGGAAAGAAAGTTAACATTCCCTTGTTCTTGGCCACACAGGCTTTGCTCCAAAGAGCTTGTGCTTTCCTTTTGAGAAAGAAGTTTCTTCATAGCAGATACAGTATGCTTTATGAATAACAATCTGGTCTTTGATACATTTCTCTTATATTTTAGAGCACTGCGCATGGACTACCCTCAGAGTTACAAATTAGCTCCGCCACCCTGCTGCTGATAACTTGCAATTTGAATCCTTTCAGATGTCAGTATAATGTTTGACACTAGACTGCAGAGTTCCTGAAAAGTGGGTTGTTATCCAAAAATGGTTAAGGTCATTCCTTGCTGATAGATAATCTTTGGTCACAATAGGGAGTGCACAGTCCTTGTTAGCTTTTTTTCTCCTTATTTTTTGGGGGGCTTTTTTATGCCTTTATTGATAGTACAGTAAGTAGACAGGAAACAGGGAGAGAGATGTGGAGTGACACGCAGCAAAGACCGTTGGGATCGGTACTCGAACCTGCGGCGCGCTGTCAGGCTACATTGGAGCCTATGTTTGGAGCCTCCTTCCTTGTTAGCTTTTGACCCCATACAGTAAATGTATCTTTTGTTCTGCTTCCATTTGAATAACTTTGAACAATGTCATCTTTTGCTCTTAATTATGCTGGGTCTCCAGATAGCAGCCCAGCACCGTCCCGCACCACCTGCTTGTGACGTTGTTTCCATTATACAAGGACCCGGGCCAAAGTGGGCACAGTAGGGCCAAAAGGGTGCCAATTTTGGCCCCACTCCCTGAGAGGTCTGCTCAGGGAGTGGTTGCTACTGATTGGCTGTGGTAATGATGTTTTGGTAGACTAAAGCTGTGGCTCCCAAACGTTTTAGCTCAAGACCCAAAGGAGAAATTATATGTCTCTCCACGACCCAAACAACGCTTTGTGAGCTTGTAGATCTGCTATTTTCACTACTTCTTCTTTTTCTTTCTAATTTAGGGAATTTCTTAGATTCTTTTTTTTCTATTAATGATTTTTTTAAATGTTTCAATTAGTTTTTGGGAGTTATGTTACGATCATTTTAATTATGAAGAGACCGCCTGCTTCAATGGACATGAATGCACTAGAAGGCTCGGCTCCGCCTTCCCAATATGGTGGTCCGGGAGACAGGTCACTCCAATGAACTGCAGTGGCCATGCTGCATATTTCATTTGAGGTTTGGCACTATTGTAATTGATTTTGCATGAAGAATAAGGCATTCTAATGACATACGCAGGCTTTAGTCACATGTAAGTCTGCCTCCGAGCAGACGTGAGTTTGAGTGGACCTCCG
Source organism: Gymnoscopelus microlampas (assembly GCF_963454915.1). NCBI lineage: Eukaryota > Metazoa > Chordata > Actinopteri > Myctophiformes > Myctophidae > Gymnoscopelus > Gymnoscopelus microlampas. The sequence continues at coordinate 30,237,069 of NC_139950.1, read as the reverse complement.
GCAAAATTCACGGACAAAAAAAGATTGATGAATCAGACTCTCAACGTACAAAAGTGCCTAAATGCCGATAAGTACAAAATATGTGTGTAAACAAGCTTAGTGAATGAGCATCAAAAACAAACTCTTCTCTGTCCTGTCCCCCCAAGCCCCCACAGAGCATGAACCCTGAGCTCCTCTCTATCCTCCTCTCACCGGCCACTCTCCCTCTCAGCTCCCAAAACTCCTTTCTTTCAGCAGAATTTTAACCTTTACAAACCACACCCTCAGAAAGAGTCAACAGCATGGCAGTACGAAGCCCCCCCTGGCATGGGCAGACCAGGCTGGTTTGTGCGGTGGTTTGGGACCCTTTATATCCCTATCAAAGGGGTAATATCTCAGGCTACTGTAGATCAAAGACTGTTTTCTGGGCAATTAGCTACAACAGTGTGGGCCTGGAGTGAACAGAAAAAGCACACCAAAATAAGTGTATTTCCATACAATTATGAAATGTCAAATCAGCATTTGACAGTCCAATATTTACCCTACTAGCCCCCCCCCCCCCCCCCCCCACACACACACACACACACTCACACACTCACACTCACACACACACACACACACACACACACACACACACACACACACACACACACACACAGGCCTAACCCATGCGTAGCCTGCTATCACATTCATAAGTGAACTGAATAATATGATTACTCACCCCCCAGAAGTGGATGGACAGACCATTCTTAATTTGGCTGCAACAAACTCTTCAAGACTTGGAGAAGTAATCCAATCAGCGAGCTGTTCAACTATGGCCAGTCCCTTAATCAGACAGTCTTGAGACAGCTGACAGCATTTTAGTGTTGTGAGTTTAGCTATCAGAGCTTAGAACAATACACTGCCACGTCAACTGTCTTTAACCTGTACTTGCTCACCAACAGAATACATACAGTAGTTTTGGCCAAAATCTTGAATAACATCCTTCATGAAGGAACTGACATGATATATCAGGTCACACCGTTTTAGATGTGGACATAAGGACAAGTGCAAGCCTGTGCCTTCAAAATAAAAGCATCATTCACAAAATCAAGGGTGCAGATGACTAGTTGAAATGTTTTAATGATATCAATACATTTATTTATCATGTAAAAGAGGACTTGTTAGAGGAGGTGGGAGGCGGTAGCTCTGTATTAACTTGTCCTTGAGTCTGGGAGCCTGTCTGAATAAAGAAAACCGATCAGGAAACACACTTTGTATGATGAACCTGTTCTTTTTAATTATGTCCTGAGGTCATAAACCATTACTGGGTGGTGAAGTATAACCATCCACCTCTGGAAGCACGAGAACAGGTTATTTATTTTGGAAGAGACTTCGCTTTTCCAGGTATTAGCTTTGGTATATGCATGATAAAGTGTGTCTGTCTTTGTTTGAACCTTGGGTGCATGTAAATGGCTTCAGCTAACCTCACTGAATTCATTATTTCCATGGATTTAAAATCAGTTTTATTTGATGGCTTTGCTGACCTGGCATTTTGGCCTTTGTGCCCTAAAAAAAACGGACAGCACCAAAGGCCAAGTGGCCGTGGCCCTAAAATTATGAAATTCCAAGCCTGTTGTGAGGGTTCAGTGTTCAGGTCATAGGGTGGACATTGAGATCGGGCCCCTGAGAGCGGTCAAATAGTCTTTTTTGCCTAGGAAGGTTCCTAACTGAGTGAACTGACCCGGAAGTATCTAAGTGGCAGACATGATAAGAGGTGGTTGAATTCTCTGAAGGAAAGGCGCTTCCTGTCTTCTTTCCTTTATAGGGTACACTGGACCATTCTTTATGAAAGGAAAGGCAAGGTGACAATTCCTTGTGGTAGCAACGAACATCAAAAACCGACAAGGGATGCAGATCAGTATATATGTGACCATCACTTTGGACCCTACAGTAGCATCCCTATCTATAAATCTATCTGTATGTCCGTCCGTCCATCCATCCATCCATCCCTTCCACCCTCCCTATTCTGGGGCAAAACCTCAGCAGAAATAGCAGATCTACAAGCCCACAACGCTTAACGTAACGTCTAATATAGAGCCCTATAGGGTTTAAGTGATTAAGCATTGTCCATCTTATGACACAACGTCATGTTTATAATATGTTTTGAACTTTCAACATTATGTCAATCCCATAGGCAAACTATGAATATTACACTACTTTAAAATGAACAAGGCAAAGTTAACGTTGTAGGATAGCCTATGCTCAGTTTGCATGAATTATTTCTTTATTTTGTAGGTTGTACAGCCTTTAGGCGTATCATTAATACATTTTACTTCATTCACAGATGTTGAAAGCTCACCAATTAAATTTGAGCATCTCTTCAGCTCAGCCTGCAATGGAGTAAGTCTATTTGTATTATGAAGACTGTTGAAAAAAGTTGAAAAGTTAATCAATGTGTGTGTGGATATTTAGTCTCTCGAGACGGATTTGGTGACTCCCACAATTGTTTTAAAATTCTCCCAAAGTCGTGTAAGTTAGATTGTTTGACTATTCGATTATTCACTGCATTCAGCCCCAACTGCCCTTTCAGTAATTTTCTGTTTCTGTCCATGGTGTTAATAGGGGTTGAAGAATCCCCGCACCGGCACAGGCACCAACAGAGGTGGGGGAACAGAAGGCACTTGGCTGTTTTATAACATACATGAGGCACTTGGGGAAAGGCCATCCATTCACCCTTGTTGCTTTATGCTCGGTGCCAAAACATAGCCAGACCGCTGCTCAAGCCTCATCCTCTGGATGTGAAGAGGCTTCACAAATGTCCCTCCTGCCTGGCACTGATAAGTAAAGAGCAGAGCAGTCCATGCCACACCTGCTCCCAGCTACTCTCTAAAAGGCCAAAGAGGGATGGGGGCTTGCATGGCCCTCCTCAAAAAGCAGGCTGAAAAGGAGGAAGAAAGGGATGCTGCTCTATGCAACCAAAAATGAATTTCTTAGTTTTAATTGAATAAGTCAAATTCTTCATTTGCTGAATGAATGGAATACCTCCTGGGCTCTGTATCTCCCCATAGGATCCCACTCTAACAGACCTCTGTTAAAATGGGATCCTATGTGGAGATATGTATCCTATGGGGAGACACGGAGCCCCCCAGGTACCCCATGGATCCCCAGGTATATGGGGTAGGAAGCTCAAAAGAGTCAACAGCAACAGCAGAATAAGTTGTTTGGCATTGATAGAGAACATTTTTCATGGGCGCAACCCACATAATGGTACTCAACTGCGTGCCACAAATGCATGTTCCCTACAAATGGGGCACCATTTAAAGGGGAAATAAACAGGTTTTATTTAGGACGTTACTGCCAAGAAGCATTGTGAGAAATAATCTACCAAACACGCGTTTCCACGTGTTCATGGGAAATGTAGTCGTTTGGTCGTTTGACTAGTTTCTAGCGTTTATTGTGTTACTCTTTGAGTACATTTGTAAATTTCCACCTTCAGTCGATGCTTCATATCCATATGAGTAAAATCGCCGGGGTGGTGTGTTTTTTTCGAACACAGTTCTTATATGAGGCGATCTAAGATTCCCCATGGGGATTTCAACACAAAAAATAACGCAGCAACCCAGGGGTACAGTATAGCGCCCTCTAGCGGCAGCGACGTCAGGACTTCAGCGCTAATACTCCTGTGGTGACAATATAGTGGTACAGTACAAGTAGGTAGAAGCCTGAAAGATAACCAGATGTGTTGCCCCTGGTCACCTGTAAAATGTTTACCTGACATTTGTCATTAGGGCAAACAACAGCATCTAGAAAAGCGAAACATGTACATTTGTGTAAAAATGGCTTGTATTTTCACCAAATATGTGTAACACATGCACGCACGCCTGTGTTGTGTTGTGTTGAGAAAGAGAATGTTAGAAGACAATTAGAAGCTGAGACATGTAACACCGACTCATCTTTATTGAAAAAAGAAACGATAAAAAAATAAAACTAACAGAAACAAATGCACTATTTCATCTTTACGGGGTATCACCATTGAAAGAACTGCTCTTTACTCTTATGAATAGAAATTAGTCTCTTGTTTTTCACAGAAGTTTTTGTTTTTTTCTCTTTACATTTACATGATAGCCTGGGGTGCAGGGGAGAAGCCCGTTCAAAGACACACGCACACACAAACGCACGCACACACACGCACGCACGCACGCACGCACGCACGCACGCACGCACGCACGCACACACGCACACACACACACACACACACACACACACACACACACACACACACACACACACACACACACACACACAAACAAACAATCACACAATTGAGTTTCAACATGTCATTTACAAAATGGTTCTTGTTTTTGATCAGTTTTCATATCCCATAGTAATGTTTGCAGCAATGTGATATGAATGCCAGTGATGTCCTGTTGGTAGCAGCCTAGAAAACAGTAGGAATAGGGTGTAGTCTAAACCATCATTAGTTACTGGAACACGCCGGCAAAATATGTGAAATACACAGTCCACTAAAGGTTGACATAATAGCAGTTGATGATTTGCATAAGAAAATACATTCTTGCACATCAGAATATGGTCATCGTAGTCAGCTGTCACATTAATTCGAATTTTACATCCAGAATCCAAAACCATTGACCAATTAACACATGCTCCTTCTCATTTATGCTGTGCCACGAACATGCTGTCATTTAAATATTGCACGAGCGTAAAATATCTGTCCGACAACTGTTAATTATCAGTTGCCGGCATGTGAGACCATTTAAAAATCTCGCTTCCAACCAAAAGTGCCCCTGGCTGAGGAAACACTGGCAAATTAGATCTTAAATGAAAAAACAAAAACATCTTTAATCTGTGCATGTATGCATGCGCGTGTGAATGTGTGCGCATGTCTTCATCTGCACAAACACCACCCCATGATGCTGTGTTACACAACATTATCACCGCCCCTTTCAAACCATCACTGTGCTTTCAGTGTGGAAACCTGGAAAAAGACAAGCCTGATGTGGATTGCTGAGGGATGTGTTTTGTTGTTAAAGATGAACTCCAGCTCGAGTGGAACCGTGCCAGGTGAACGTTGGAGTCGAGTGGATGCGCAAACAGAAACTCTTGGAAGGAACACCATTTTCACCTAGCTTTGTGAGAAGCACTTCTTTGGAAACTGAGGTACAGGTAACTGAGACCACACACATCGCCGTATGGCTCCAGCTAAACCAACCAAAGGCCCAGCATGTCTATCATTGGTCTTGCTTTCTTTCTAACCGCTGCCAGAGAACTGAGAGAAGCTCCAGCCTTTTCAAATGGAAAATCCAGTGCTGTTGAATTGCCTCCCCGCTGGGACATTTTCACCTCGCTTTCTCGATCCCTAACCTGCCTTCCGACTTCACAACTTGATACGGTTAAAAATGAGCTTGAAAGCATCCCTGCCGAAGATAGAATAGAAAACGTACACAACCTTTGTTCTAGCGCACACACACACACACACACACACACACACACACACACACACACACACACACACACACACACACACACACACACACACGCACGCACGCACACACACACACACACACACACACACACACACACACACACACACACACACACACACACACACACTCACACTCACACAAACATGCAATATGGGCTGTACAACACTGACCGACTGGCAATAAAGGCAGTTAGGGTGTGACGAGATTGTCTAGCCTAACAGCCTGATGTTTTTAAAGGATCAAGCCAAGGTTCTTATCTGTCTGCCCTGACAGTCTAACCCCTACTCCCGGCTATCAATCACACACACACACACACACACACACACACACACACACACACACACACACACACACACACAGATTACGGTACGTTTTGCCATGATACTGTCTGTAGTTGGAGCACTGCCCAGGCCACTATTGTGTGGGAGGGACGGGAAAGACAAATAATCGTATAGTGCTGTAAAACGTCTTGAATTTGTAATCACATATGTGAACGGACACATCACACACAAACACACACACACACACACACACACACACACACACACACACACACACACACACACACACACACACACACACACACACACACACACACACACACACACACACACACACACACTCCTGATAAAGTTAACCAGCAGGCTGTGAAGTGAACTGACAGGTTGAGCATACAGTGCTCAATTACTGGCAGATGTAATGTAATGTCATTTTGAGCTGTACAGAGAGGAAACTCATGATGTCTGACTTAAATGAATTTTGTTCTCCTCTATATTCCATAATTGGCAAACCGTTTTTTTTTTATATATACACTGATGTATATAATGTGCTGAATTGCCTGCCAGTCAAATTGAACTGTAAATTGCTACAGTACATGTGCTCTTAGACTCTGGCTAATTAGAAATTAATTATACCTATACTGGAGGTATGGCCACAACTTGTATGCACATTCTTGGGCATCCGGTTGGCGTAGAGCTAAAACACTCAAACATGACAACAGGGGCCGAGGTTCAATTCCCGACTACATTACCTTTGGCTTGGTCAAGGCCTCCAATGAACACAACTGGCATTGTTCACAGGAGGGAAGCCTGTCACTGTTGCCATATCTGCTTATTGTAAGCAACTTTGGGCTTGTTTGTCTGTTAAGCCTAATGTTGTTTAAACCAGTGGTTCTCAAACATTTTCATGTCAATTGGCCCTCACATTAATATGTATTTGTCCACGGACCCCCATCTGAAAATAATTTGTTACAGGGACCCCATACAAGATTTATGTTGTTAAAATGTTTCTAAAATAGCCCAAATTTTCTTAAGCCTAGTAGGTAGTCGCTTGTTTTGGGCTTGTTTTCGTAGACCTGGCCGCTTGTTTCTCTTGGAAATTCTGGCAACACCGGTCACTGTACTATCATCCCCTGCTGGTTGGCATTAGCTTGAACCTCCACACAGGTGAAAAGATGGAGCTGGTGACTCCATTTGTATCAGAAGAGATACATGGTAGTCTACACCAGTTTCCTAAACATATAGGTCCGTGACCCAAGATGAGTCTCAGAGCCGTTCCATTGTTATGGTTTGGGATGGAAATACCCTGTTTTTTTTGAAGATTTCACACAAAAACAGGAAACAAATTTACCATGTACCTTCCATCAAAGAAATTCAAAAATACTGAAAAAATCCAATCAACAAGCTCGGAAAGTTTAAGTTTGGGAAGACACCAAATTCCTATTTTGGATATCGAGCTGAAAAGGTTTGGGGACCCCTGGTCTATACACACCCCCACTGAAAGGGTTGGCAGTGACAGGGCTTGCATGGGAATTGGAAATGATTAAATTGGGGGGGGGGGGGGCAGCAAAAAAACACATTGTTGGTGTAGCTTGAAATACGGAGTTGTGATACATGATCAATATTCTTTGGCTTGGACAGCAGCCGGAGCCTAATTGCTTGACCTAGTATAACCCGATGACAAAAATTGTAGAAAACATCCACTGAAGCCTCCTTTTCAATGACATTTTGGAACCAGAACTCATCTTTGATAACAAAAGTCCAGTCAGTATACCCACAGGCATATTCTTTGAAAGAAAAATCGCATTCATTCTAATCAGGCAAGGGAAATGAATGAGGTGGTCTCTTGGCAATTTGTTGGTCACTGGCTGAGTAGAAACCTGTAAAAATGGTTAGTATGTGGATCTGTGTACTATTTGTGTATTTGACATCAAACGGCCCGGAGTGTTGGGATACAGTGATGTAATATGATGTGGAGCCTTTTGTAGGGTTCATGGCAGTTTGCAACACTGTGTCCTCTAATACTCCAACTGGCCTTTTTCAAGTTAGAATGAACAAACAAACAAAACAGAATAGGCTGTGCTGTTATTTGTCAAACCTCCTGAGTGGTTTTGTAGAGTCAGACTTTACCATTCATGTCTTTATGAACCGATGTCGCTGTCATGATATATTTCTTATGTAACAAGAGCACAATTGTAGAATGATGTAGAACTTCTGACATGTCACATTGTTGAATCAATGCTATGTGAACCTAAATGTTCGGAGTCAATCTGGCCACTCCCACGCCATGACAGTGTGTCATGTGAAAGGACATTGTGAACCCATCCCCCCCTTCCCCCACAAGAAAAAAACAGAAAAGAAAAAGAAAGGAAAATTAATATTTGACTATCCTGTTTGTGGAAATGTTGAGCATTGTGCACTGGCTGTGAACAAGAAAACAAAGGGCCACTTTCACAAAGCAGTTACAATCGACTTCAGCTTACATGACAAGCCAGCTAGAATTTTTTTAATGTTAAATTTAAATTGAACCATCAGCATTGTAGCAAGGAGGTAAAATCCACATTCATTTTAGGTAAGAAATTGTCTTCGTGAGTATGGACGTACGATAGCTGGAAATATTTAGGGGATTTTCAACCACGTTCATGTGTAAGATAATGTGCGTTATGAATAATGGCCCCCTGGTTTTCTCTGGGCACAGTGCAGGTCAGCTTCAGAGTGAATAGGAGAAATGGATTGCTGTTGGTGTTAAGCGGAATCAGTTCTTCCCCAGCATGCACAATTGGACGGGTCGGGATGCTGCCTTGGTGTTAGAGCTTTCCCAAACACAACCAACAAAATCAAAATCATAAAAAAATAACATCACTCAAGCACCAAGCATCGCCATCATTATGGACTCTTTGTTGTTATGGTTGCCAGAAACATTTGGTTGTGAATTCAAACATAAACTGAGGAAGTCTGGCTCCATAGGGTACAACATAGACATTTATTTCTTGTTTCAAGAAGCCCCTGGGTTCACGTGGACAACTTTCAGCCCCAGACAGCAGCAATTGTTCAGTTACCAAACAAAGTGACAAAAGAGAAATTGCAGATACTCCTCTTCCTCTGTGGTGCCTGCCTATAGCCATGTGTCCTTCCCCTTTCTGGCTTTCCAGTCAGCTATCCAGCCATTTATCATTCCCTTTGTAGCCACATGATAACTGGCAAGAGACCTGTGCAGCTATAGAGTATGTATGCACAGTAACATCCTCTTTTAATTTAACTCTGAGTGTAAAAAAGTTGGGTCCATTTTTACACTCACAGTGTAAAAATGGTTGAGGATTTTGCTCTGTGTGTGTGTGTGTGTGTGTGTGTGTGTGTGTGTGTGTGTGTGTGTGTGTGTGTGTGTGTGTGTGTGTGTGTGTGTGTGTGTGTGTGTGTGTGTGTGTGTGTGTGCGCGTGAAGTGAGTCTCATTTATAAAAAAAACTACATTGGATCAAACCCCAGGCCATGTCAGCATCTGGACAGTCCTAAGAAATCAGCTCTCCCAAACTCTGACCATGGAGGAGTTCTGCAGGAGTCCGTGGACTTTTGTAGATGAGCGGTTCATGTTCATTCTCCCTGTCTGTCCTTGCTTTATACTGTACATCCGTGAGCGTTCTGTTAAGATCCAGGGAGTTATTGTTATTTGTACTGTCAAATCCAGGTGTCTGTTCACGCAGGATGTCGGGACCTTGATTTTCTGAAGAGGTCGAACTGTCAAAGGCGACGGGAGGGATATCAACTTCAGTCGCTCCTCTTTTGGCGACCATATCGATTTCTGGCTGGGTGGAGTTTGGGTGGCAGCCTAAGGCCTGGTATGAAGCTCCTAGTTTACAAGTGGGCCAGAAGAACATGTGTGCTTTGTGTGTGTGTGTGTGTGTGTGTGTGTGTGTGTGTGTGTGTGTGTGTGTGTGTGCGTGTGCGTGTGCGTGTGCGTGTGCGTGTGCGTGTGCGTGTGCGTGTGCGTGTGTCTGTGGGGGGTTGGGGCAGGAGCTGTAATAAAAAAAGGTAGGAGACAAAAAGAAATTTAAAAGGTACATCATTCCTGTGTTCTTCAACTTTGTACTTGGTCACTTTTTGAATTCCATATATTTATATCCATATATATTTATATATATTTATATATTCTTTTTACAATTAAAAACACCATGGATCTGACAGACTATTTGGTTTCTTTTTGTCTAAGTAGAAGTGTTTCTCTCATTTTTAAATAAATGTACGTAAATATGTTTTCTCTTTTTCCCATACTGTAAATTGGCGAGGCAGCCACTCCAATGTTTGCACATATCCATAAAGTATGCATACAACACCAGATTCTCCACAACAAATTATGTTTTTAATTTTTTTTCTCAGGCCACCCGTTTTCATCCCATAAGACGCTGAAGTGTCTCCATTCAGAAATCCAAAACACCATAAGTTTGTCAAACGCCATCAAACTGAGCCAGGAAGTCAATGTCCCTGGGTCTTGTCCTTTCATTGGCCCCGCTGGCTCAAGTCTCTCTGCGATATGTTGGGGCTGAGCAACTGGGTCTCCGTGGGTCCGTTGGAGCTCAGACCTCCGGCTCCTCCTCCTCCTCCATGAGGGCTCAAGAAGCAGACAGTTTCTCTGGCTTCCACGCGTGCTGCCACTGAGCCACTGCCACCCTGGTTCACACCAGGTTCTTCCTGCTTCCTGTGGGCCAAAGCCAGAGCCCTGAGCTGCTCCTGGGCCTCCTCCAGCAACATGGCCACCTCGTCCCGCTTCTGGAGGCAGGAGGAAGACGCGCGACGCTCGTTCTTCCCCGCTCGCATTTCCTTACAGGAAGTGGATCCCAGCGACACTGCAGCCGGGCTAACGCTGGTTTGCATACAGGAGATGTCGTTGTCAGGGTGACAGTGGACCGAGGGGATGATGGGGATCGAACAGGAGCGGAACGGGGGAGGAGCACATGAGGAAGAGGAGGAGTAGGAGTGACCGGGACGTTGGCCGGGTCTCCTCAGGCTACGGATGGAGGGAGCCTCCTTCTGTTCCAGCTCCTCGACAGGGCTGCCCCACCTCGCCAGGGAGCTGCCCTCTGCAGACACAGCAGGCCGCATGTGGAGGAAGGCATCTTGTCTGGGGTCACTGCCTGGCCTCTCGCCCTGCATCTGGTACCTGAGCACCCAAAGAAAAGGACAGGGAGGGAGGAAGGGAGGGAGCGAGAGAGAAAAGATGGATTTAAGCTGTAGAACTCACTCAACTTCACCTCGAAAGGAAGTCACAGCAACTATGGGGAATTGATCATATGCGTGCCGGCAATTTTGCTCTTACTCGGGGGTGGGAAATAACAAAATGGCTGCCGTGTGAATATGGTCAACACTTTTCAGGCGCCTACACAGGACACATCTCCTTAGGGACAGCTCTCTGTCTGAACTCTCTGTCTCGCCTGCTCAGAACAGTTTCGCGCACATGCACGTACTGTACTGTACACACACATGTTTAGCATTCCAGTTGTTGCTTTACCTGTGAGGAACATACTATCAATTACAACTGTATATTAATTCTGACTCAGAGTGTTACAAAATCAACAGCGTGGTTAAAATGTTTCACTATTTACAAAGGCATGTCAGTTTAGGACCTGGGGCACCTAAAAGAATCATGCAGAAAATATATTTGATTTAATTTTGAGCACATGTGTGTTTAAAGCAACCAGGGCGCATAGTAAGGCAGTGGTTTAGGGACATCCAATATTGATTTGTTCATCTCTCTCTCTCCATTTCCCTCTGCCTCAAAAACGACCATGCTGTTTTCCTCCGGAGTGTTATCTATCTCCCCATCTAGCGGTGTTCCAGAGGCTTGTTTCATTATCTTTGTGTAATAATTCATAATCCCTCACAAGGGCTAGCTTGCACACTGAGCATCAATATTCAACTTTGAGTCTTCTGTTATAATACGACATTCACACCCCTCAAGAGTGGGGGAAGACAGTGCTTGGGTAGGGAGGGTGTATTTCAAATGCTGTGTTTCTTTGGTGAGAACCTCTCACCAAAAAGCAGCATTTGAGACTTAGCACAGTACAAAGAGGGGATCCCACGTGGGCTAGATAAGAGAGGATGATGTCAGGGCCCTAATGCCCGAGATAACATTCAACAGACAAATCTCTCTTTTGATGTTGCCAAATACAATGGGAATGCAAGAATCTATACAATAGAGTTCAAACAAACGCCCTGGAGCAGAGAGTGAGCAGTGGGAAAGGTATTACACACATTTATTTTGGATTGCCTGTTGCTGTGAATGACAGGCATTTATTTATCTATTATTTATCTATCGCGACTGCTCGAGCATAAATAATTCCAAGGGAAATCAAGACCGTTTCCCCACAGGTCTTTTGTTTTAATATATCCCAACAGTAACGTCCCTATGTAGTTCGGTGTGACGACTACTTAAGGCAAGCCTTAGGTCCTATTCATTTACACATACATGTCTGTCTATCTATTTGCAATCTTGTCTGCCATACAAGCCACCGTGCTGGGCTAAAGTGATGGCCCCACACACGCACACACACACACACACACACACACACACACACACACACACACACACACACACACACACACACACACACACACACACACACACACACACACACACACACACACACACACACACACACACACACATTTGTGTATGTACTGCATATATTATACAGAGAGAGAGAGAGAGAGAGAGAGAGAGAGAGGAGGTGACATGCTTATCTAGAAGATGCTGGTAGGAGAGAAATATACAAAAGTGTTCCACCTCTCTGTCGGTCGTTTTGCAGACAGGTTTATCTTAAAATAGCGGCAACAACACAGGACATTCTGTCTCCCCAGCAGACATTCTGGGGAGATAAGGCCAGGGTTGTCCTAACAGGTGCACAGTGAGAAGGCGCTATACTGTTAGCTTTCCTTGCAGTTTTTTTTCTCCGTTGTACAACTGTCATATGCTATATGCACCCTGGTCTGACTCCCTCCACCTCGTTTTTTTCTTTTCTCTATTCTTGCCGGCTAAATTGAAATGTATTCACACTGCTTGTGTCTCCGTTTCCTGTCTGTCTCTCTCTGTCCATCTGACTGGCAGTGACCCGCCTCTCTGTTCTGGCTTCTGTCCGTCTCTCGGTTTCCCTTTCACGGCTTAACGTCTCCATGGCAACCCGAGACCAGTGGTGGAAAAAGTACTCACATTCTTTACTTCAGTGACCGTATCAATACTGCAATATAGAAATACTCCATTACAAGTAAAAGTCTGGATTTCAAAATGTACTTGAGTAAAAGTACAAAAGTATTGGCATCAAAATGTAGTTAAAGTACCAAAAGTAAAAGTACTCATTATGCAGAATGTCCCATTTCAAGTTTTCTAATGTGTAACAATCTTTTGAAAATAGCCTATCTACAAGCTCACAATGCGTCACATCGTGACGCATTGTGAGCTTGTACATCTTAAATGTATATAGGACTGAAGTGGTTAATGTACTGTATGTTTCGCAAAAATAATCAAAATCGACAATGTAACTTGTGACTAAAGCAATATTTGGATCCGAGATGTAGTAGAGTAGAAGTAAAAGTATTGGAAATTGGAAATACTCAAGTAAAGTACAAATACCTCAAAATTGTACTTAAGTACAGTACTTAAGTAAATGTACTTAGTTACTTTACACCACTGCCCGAGACCCCCTTACAGTACCGCCGAACAACGCTCCTCTCTCCAGTCAGCTCGTCGAGTCTGGCTGTCTGTCAATCTTTCAGCCTCCACCTGCCTTTTGCACGCCCTACCTCTTGTTGTCTCATGAGTACAGGTGTATAGTGAGTGATGGAAGTCCAGTTCTCTGTCTATCCATCCATCTTTCTGGTTTCATGCATTTTAATGTGAATTTTAACCCCGGTGCCCCATTTGCTGGACTCTCTTACTGTCTGTTCCTCAGTATCACTCATATATCTTCATCATATTTATTCTGCACATACGCTATGTTTGAGTTGTCTTTCTAAAATGCAGTGGTGGTAAGTAACCAAGTAAATTTACTCAAGTACTGTACTTGAGGAAAATGTTTTGGTATTTTTTGCTTTACTGGAGTATTTCCAATTTTCTATAATTTTACTTCTACTCCACTACATCTCAGAGGCAAATATTGTACTTTTACCCCACAACAATTATTTTTAAACTTTAGTTACTATTACCTTGTACATTAACCCCTTCAGCCCTATATATACTTTGGCTAGCCCTATATATACTTTGGCTATTTGAAAATAGCGGATCTACAAGCTTGCGACACATTGTGAGCTTGTAGATCTGCTATTTTCAAAGGATTTTAATACATTTGAAAACTGTTATTTGTGAAATGGGACCTTCTGCATAATGATGAGTACTTTTGGTACTTTAAGTAGATTTTGATGCCAATACTTTTGTACTTTTACTCAAGTAAATTTTGAATACCAAACTTGTACTTGTAACAGACTATTTCTTCTACAATAGGGTATTGACACTTTTGCTTAGGTACAAAATGTGAGTATCACCGCTAAAATGTGGTTTGTACTGTATGTAGGTCATGTGGAGCTTATCTTCAGATGGAGCCACTAGGCCTCTTATGTCTGGTGTGCTGCTAGCTTGTACAGGTAAGTACAGCAGTGGCGCTCCATGAAACTGGGTCAAACCACATATCCTCCGTAAATTAAATACACTTTCTGTTGATCAGTGGCATCTCCCTCCCTTGGCAGCTTACAGACAGAACACTGTCTAACGTGTACAGTACAGACTTCACTAATGTTGACCTGGAGCAAGGATTCTACATCCGACATTCTGTAAGGGTCATGCTTAATTTATACAGTGGTGGGAAAAGTACTCAAATGTTTCACTTAAGTACATTACTGCAATGTATCAATACTGCAATGTAGAAGTACTCTGTTACAAGTAAAAGTCCGGAATTCAAAATTGACTTGAGTAAAAGTACAAAAGTATTGGTATCAAAATGTACTTAAAGTACCAAAAGTAAAAGTACTAAAATGTTTGAAAATAGCAGATCTCCGAGCTTGTAGATCGGCTATTTTCAAATAGCCTATTTTATAAAATACGGCTAAAGTGGTTAATGTGTGTGTTGTGTCAGCACACAACACACATGTGGCAGACAACAGGCGTCAGAAAGGGCCCTGTAGTAGGGGCTGCTAAGTGAAAAATCGTTACGCGGCGGATAAAAGCATGAAATTTGATACAGATGTCCCTTGGGTCATCCTAAAACATCCTAGAAGGGGTGCCCAAAAAAATCTTAAACAGGAAGTGAGTTATGGACAAAATCCAAAATGGCCACCTAAACTGTTGACCGTTGACTCAAAAGACACCAAAAGAATCTCCAAAAAGCATAAAATTTGGCACACATGTCCCTTAGGTCATCCTAAGACATCCTAGAAGGGGTGCCCAAAAAAATCTGAAACAGGAAGTGAGTTATTGACCAAATTGAAAATGGCCGCCTAGTGTTGTCGATTGACTCAAAAGACAACTAAAGAATCTCCAAAAAGCATAACATTTGGCACACATGTCCCTTGGGTCATCCTAAGACATCCTAGAAGGGGTGCCCAAAAAAGTCTTCAACAGGAAGTGAGTTATTGACAAAATTGAAAATGGCCGCCTACATTGTTGGCGATTGGCTCAAAAAGCCTATAGAATCTCCAAAAAGCATACAATTTGGCATATATGTCCCTTGGGTCATCCTAACACATCCTAGAAGGGGTGCTCAAAATAATCTGAAACAGGAAGTGAGTTATTGACTAAATTGAAAATGGCCGCCTACAGTGTGAAAGATGATGCAAGATACCTAAAGAATCTCATAAAAGCATGAAATGTGGTACAAATGTCCCTTGGGTGATCTGAACGCATTCTACAAGGGGTGCCCAAAGAGGTTTTAAACAGGAAGTGACCGCCTAAAGCAATTGACACAAAAGAAAACATAAAGGGACGTCATAAAAGTGTACCATTTGGTACGTACATTGAGTGCTTCTTAATATATCCTAGAAGGGGTTATTTATTTGTTTGTTTGCTTGTTTATTAAACTTTTTAGGAAGGGACCATGTTGAAGAAATTCTAAATGGCTGTTTAAACAGTTGACCACGGCAGTCTGCATATTATGCAGACTATCATTTCTACATCAACCTTCTGTTTTCATTTCTACATCATCTTATCTATTTTACTTTCTGCATATTTTTTTTTATTTTACTCTTTGAATCTTCTTTATTTATCTAACTCTCTGCATATTCGTATTTATTTTACTCTGCATCTTATCTTACTCTGCATATTCTTATTTTACTCTCTGCATCTTATTTATTTTGCACTCTACATCTTCTTGCTGGTTTTACACTCTATCTTCTCATGTATTTTCTTCTTGATCATTACTGTTTTTTGTGATTAGTGTTTAGTAACTACATGTATTCATGTGTGCCATTTCGCAATTACCAGCACATTGGCATAATGCTCTGCAAGGTAACCCAGCATCCCGGCATCTACACTTTCTCAAACAGAAGGGCTCAGCTTTGCAGCCACACTTGAGTTCTCTACAAACTTTGGCAGCCTCTGGCAAGAGTGTCCATAAAGGTGTCCACGAATCAGCGACTTTAATCCATCCATATTTGTCAGGAGATGGTAGAGATTGCATAGCTTTCAGGCTTCTGGACCAAATGCCAGATTGGCAAACTGCTCGATTTGAATGTTGTAGCAGTGCAGCCCGTGGGGGAGGAGTGTTTTCCATTGAGAGACTATTAAAACCTTTTTTGGGAACCCCTTAAGATGCATTCAGATCACCCAAGGGACATTTGTACCAAATGTCATGCATGCTTTTATGAGATTATTTTTTATGAGTGTCTTTTGCATCATCTGTCAACACTGTACATGGCCATTTTCAATTTAGTCAATAACTCACTTCCTGTTTCAGATCATTTCAGGCACCCCTTCTAGGATGTCTTAGGATGACCCAAGAGACATGTGTGCCAAATTGTATGCTTTTATGAGATTCTTTAGTTGTTTTTTGAGTCAATCGACAACACTGTAGGCGGTCATTTTCAATTTTGTCAATAACTCACTTCCTGTTTAAGATTTTTTTGGGCACCCCTTCTGGGATGTATTGGGATGACCCAAGGGACATGTATGCCAAATTGTATGCTTTTATGAGATTCTTTAGTTGTCTTTTAAGTCAATCGATAACACTGTAGGCGGTCATTTTAAAATTTGTCAATAACTCACTTCCTGTTTAAGATTTGTTTGGGCACCCCTTCTAGGATGTCTTAGCATGACCAAAGGGACATGTGTGCCAAATTGTATGCTTTTATGAGATTCTTTAGTTGTTTTTTGAGTCAATCGACAACACTAGGCGGCCATTTTCAATTTCGTCAATAACTCACTTCCTGTTTTAGATTCCTTTGGGCACCCCTTCTAGGATGTCTTAGGATGACCTAAGGGACATATGTGCCAAATTTTATGCTTTTTGGAGATTCTTTTGGTGTCTTTTGAGTCAACGGTCAACAGTTTAGGTGGCCATTTTGAATTTTGTCCATAACTCACTTCCTGTTTAAGATTTTTTTGGGCACCCCTTCTAGGATGTTTTAGGATGACCCAAGGGACATCTGTATCAAATTTGGTGCTTTTATCCGCCGCGTAACGATTTGGCCATTTTTTGTGGTTAGCAGCCCCTACTACTGGTGAGAACTCATTTCTGGGGGGCACCTTAGTGACTCAACTCATGGTGAAGTCCTGTGATGGAAACAATGTTGATTTTGTTTTTACTTTTTGTCTAGTTTTAGTCGACTAAATATCATAAGATTATAGTCAACTAAATCAACAATTGATTTAGTCGACTAAAATGTATTTTGGCGGTGCCTTGATGGCGTCGTAATGGCTGATTTTACACTTGGTTGCATGCTGAAAATAGCCAATCTACAAGCTCACAAGCTTGTAGATCTGCTATTTTCAGAGCGCAACACCCGAGCGCAACCAACCATAAAATGACTTGTCTTTTAGTTCTACTGGATCTCTCTCCACTAGTCCCTCACTAACATTTTGGTTTAGTTTTTATTTGTTGACGAAATTGTCAGTATATTTAGTCTTTGTAGTTTTAGTCATTGTAGCTTATTTTTTATTTAGTTTTTATTTAGTTTTTATTTCTTTTTATTTAGTTTTCGTCAGTGAAAAAAGGTAGTCGCCGAAAGATTTTCGTCATAGTTTTAGTCAACGAAATCAACACTGGATGGAATCCAGCTAAATGCCCTGCATCGGCCATGTCTCTCTGCTCTACCGTCTCTTACCTAGCTCTCTCCACGGTTCTATAAAAATAAAAATAAAATCTTCAATAAGATTTGGGAGGCTGGTTTTACAGGTGCTGCTGTCACTAAGCAGAATTGTGAACAAAGGACCAACAAACTGGCTAGACACTCTCCTTAGTAAGATGACAAGAGCTTCAAGCTAATCACTGGTTAATCACATTGCCGGCTCAAAACCTGTGAAATAAGTACTTACCACGTGGGGTGATTGTCACAACAGCTGGGAGGGATACAGGTAGAGCACTACATGTGGCACAGCAACTAGTACTCATTTTATGACTTAAACTCAACATGTAATCACAAGATTATATCCTTCTTTTTGTTTTTATATCTGGGTATAAAAATAAAAACGAGGGCAATCTCGCGATATTACTATATACTTTTTGACCATTACAAGCCATTGTACGTTTGCTAACGAGAACAGGCTCACTACTGAGATCATCCTGACTGGATGCATCAGTGCTGCAAATGGTGAAATGGACAGCCCCTAGACTATAGAGCATCAGTGGATGTTAGCTTCCCTCCATCCAGTGGATGTGAGCTTACCCCCTACTGGGGATATATACTGTAGAATGAATGGTGTGTCCGTAAAGCCTGTAGGAATTGGATTATCAAAGCCCAGAGCCACCCCAACAAGGTACTGTTTCGGGTGACACATTTTACCACCAGGTAACCAGGCATATGAACAACGGAAACTAGCAACCTATTGTCTGACTGAACGTTACACACACACACACACACACACACACACACACACACACACACACACACACACACACACACACACACACACACACACACACACACACACACACACACACACACACACACACACACACACACACACACACCCCGCATGTACAAATGCACGCACACACACGCGCGCGCACATACATAAAAATGCAACAACTACACACATACATTTTCCCTTTTATACACACATAAAGCAACTTACATTGCTCTATAAACGATGTATATATTATTTAAACACATACCAAACACATCATTTGTGTCGAGGAGCCGAAACCAAGAAGCTTACTCTCTTATGCTTGTATAATGGGATGTAACAATAAAGAATCTTGAAATGCTGAATAATATTATTACAACAGTAATACATGAATAAGATGATCTGGTGCAAGGTATCATGTGCTACAGATTAGGTCACCAGTAACATATATATATATATAGATATATATATAGATATAGGCAGGCAGACAGACATAAAGAGAGAAAGATGTAGATAAACCATATCCTGTCATTCAAAGCACCGGTGCCAGGCAAGGCAACTTCTTTGAACAGCTGCCATTGTGCTGCAGATCACAACATAATGTGACCTTATTTTGTTTTAATCTTTGCTCTGCAGATTGGGAAACAAGGAGAGAGAGGGGGAGTGGGGACATTGAAACAACAATTTATTTTTTCTTTGAACAAATGAAAGTCTTTGATATTTCCACTGTTGAAATGAAATCCAGAGCTGTCAGCAGCATACAGTCACCTGCATTTCTCAGATGTATGTGCACTTACTCAATGTGGACAGATGTTCAGTGTTGAGTGTTCATTTAAATCTGAGAGTGTACAAATGTAACCAAAGGGACCCTTACACTTGTACATTCTCTCATAGTAAAATTTACAATCAGCATTTTACTGTATACAGGGATGAAGAAGATGGAAGTAGATGAGGAAGGGAGTTTTTAGTTTTAACTGTTTTTACGGTGTGGCTCTGCAGGAGGCTAGCCATCTGAATCGCTCAAACAATTTGCAAAGTGAAAATAAGAAGCTAATAGCGACTCAGGGAACTAGAACCAGGGAACTAAAATCTTGAATGTATTACCTTTTTATTCTATTTTATTAATGACAAAGTTATAGCAAAACATGTCTGTCAGTCATCAATAGTGTTTGAAGGGGGGTTTCATTCAGTCATAGATAGGTTAGGGCAAAACATTTGTTACAATGTTTTTACTCAAGATATAACATCCTCACCCCTGTGCTTCAATGTCCTTTTCACATGACTCGACTTCCTGGAGATGTTGGTAGGCGGGGCCCGAAAATTTGGATGTTCCAATCGGATTCAGCCTTCCTCTGGTAATGGGAGGGGTTCTGCGAGGAGCTGAACAATGAGCTGGCCGAGTTCTCTGGTCTGGGCTGTTGGACAAGGAGCTACTTCTGAGAAAAAACAAAACAAAAAAACAAGTCTCCGCCAGGTCAGGTAGGTTATTATGGCCTCCTGGTGGCGCTATAATAGCCGAATGTGAAAAGGATGCCATTTATTCCTAGGCCTTGCACGGCAATCGGACACTGCATGCATGATTTGAGGCATTTTGTTCTAAAAATGTGTTTTGCTAAATTTGACCTGCTGGTGGCGCTATAACAGGCCTATGTTAAAAGGGTGGCATTTGTTCCTCAACATAGTGTGAATGTGCGTTCAAAGTTTAACCGTAATCGGACGCTGCATTCATGATTTGCGGCATTTTGTTCAAAACGGGCCACTCCTGCAAGCATTACATGTCAATGTTAGCCAATCAGGATGGCATATGAGAAATCAAACAGATCCGCCTTGATCACCTGACTATAGAGATCATGTGTACCGATTTGCGTGAAATTTGGATCAAATATGAAGGCTTAATATCAAAAAAATGTGTTTTACATAAGTCTGCCTCCTGGTGGCGCTATAAAAGGCAAATGTGAAAAATGCAGGGCAAAGGTTTGTCCTTGGCCTCTAGAGAGTGTGCATACAAAGTTTTACACTGATCGGTGCAGTTATAGGTAAAAATACGAATCGGCCTGTAACAGCGCCACCATGAGGCTGATTTGAACATTTTCAAATGGCATTTCTTCCTCGGCCTAATGGGAATGTGTGTGCAAAATTTCACGGAAATTGCATGCTGTGTTCATGATTTGAGGCATTTTGTTCGAAACAGAGTACTCCTGCAAACTTTGAAAGACAAATTTTGCCAATCAGGATGGAATATGAAAAATCTGAAATGAGCCGTTTCTTTTAATGACTATAGAGATACTGTGTACCGATTTGGGGGATTTTTGGCCCAAATTTGTAGGAGTACTGTTCAAAAAAGTGTTTTGCACAAATCGGCCTCCTGGTGGCGCTATAAAAGGCCCATGTGAAAAATTTGGAGCAGAGGTTCGGCTTTGGCATCCAGGGACTGTGTGTGCACAGTTTCGCTGCGATCAAGCCAACGGTGCCAGAGATTAGCTGTACACAGACAAGACAGAATGACACACACACACACACACACACACACACACACACGGACGGACGGACGGACGGACGGACGGACAGGGGGTAAAACATACTCTCTCGCCATGCCTTTCGGCCTGGCGGAGACAACAATAGCAATCATATTTCTTTTGTGGTACTGGCTCAAGATTGTATGTACAGCAATGACAACAATTGTAACACAAAAGTAGGTCGTTTATTGGAGCAAATATTTCCCAAGCCATGGAATCAGGATTTTGACCTGAAAGTCAGCCCCAACAATACCATTCAACCACTATTTCACTAAGGGACATAAAGTAGGATGTCCTTATCATGGCCAGGTACTGTACGTTTAGGCACTTAGGCATCTGGTAAAATTATATACTGTATGATCTTATATTAAAGGAGAATTCCAGTCATTTTAGATGTTTGCTTTGATGTGTCGCTAATCACTCACCAACATACAAAGGGCCGTTGAATTTTTCCAGAGAAGCCCCTGTTGTCCATTGTGGAGACCCCTTCCACCAATGGAGTAATGCGGGTAAACAAAAATCGCCTATTTTAGCAGCTCCAAAGTTTTTTTTCCCCCACTAATCCTCATTATGCAGTGTACTGACACTCAAACATGCACTGAATGTCCCTTAAGAGCTGCCGTTCACGCAGAACGACATGGAGCTGGTTGCTTGTTTCTCTCACAGAATCTGGCAACACCGAGGACTAGCTTCACAAAAAACAAACTTTGGAGCTGCTAAAATAGGCGAGTTTTGTTTATCCACATTACTCCATCATGCCAGTGGAAGGGGTCTCCACAATGGACAACAGGGGCTTCTCTGGAAAAATTCAACGGCCCTTTGTATGTTGATGAGTGATTAGTGACACATCAAAGCAAACATCTAAAATGACTGAATTCTCCTTTAAGGCTGCATTCTTCAGAGTTGGTAGCCGTTAGGGTGGGAATCAGTTCTACCTTCTCTTTGTTTCCGCATGCAGTCAACAGGGTTATTCGCTAGGTGCCGCTAAAAAAAAGGTGCCCAGAGTTCTCAGGGGCCCACTATTCCGGTTACACTTGCGTGCTTAAAATCTTACTTATACAGTGTTATAAGCAGATTAAAATGCATTCATACTTGAACTTATGTCACTATAAAATGCTTTGTAATGTATGATCATTGGTATAAATCATTATGAGTATTATTAGCTCTTATAACAATAATTATACAGCGTAATAAGAAGATTATAATACATTATAAGTAATGAATTCTAGACATGGGCTGCATAGAAAGTGTCACAATTTTCCTGTTATATAGAGTTAATCAAGAGCTTTTTTACACCTTTCTGGCTCCAAGCCCTCATTCATACTAAATTAAACATTGAGAAGAAGTGAAGCTGTTTAAAAAAACAGCAGTCCCTTAGCTATGATGTCTGTAAGCCCTGGTGACAGTGGCAGCAGCTGGCAGCATGATGTACAAAGGCTTTAAAACAAGTCATTTCCCAACCCTGAATAACTCTCAGTTTCTCTTCAGCTATTTTGGGACACAATATCACTTTGGTTGGCTGACAACAACATCCGAATGCATGCTTAAGATGCAATTGCAAATAAATTAACCCTGATTACCCACTGAGCATGTCACTTGTTGTGACAAGGGCAAAGGTCTGCCAGCCAAAACCAGTAAGTCGGTAAGTAGACCCCCTTGAGTAAGGCCCTTACTTTCAGTAGCCAACAGTAGAAAACTGCAGTGGTACTGGGCAGCTGCCTGGTGCGACTGTTTGTAACAGAAAGAATGTGCAGGGTGTTGCCTAATACTAGGCAAAATTTGTATGGAGGTAAAACGTTAATACTAATTGGAAGGGTAAAATATGCATCTAGCTACTAGAGCATTCATTGCAATTCTTTAGTTAAATTATAACTTACTTTAAAGACTTGTATGAAAATTCCAATCAAAGTGAGTGCTCACAACCACTAGGTGTCATATTTTTCTGCAGTGCAATGCTAATGATTACGCTCCACAGTACAGCATGGCCCAACAAACCTCATACCTTTATCGAGGTGGGAATACGTTTCTTTGGATTTAGACTCTACTCTGGCTCATAAATCTGTATACATACTGTAGGTGCAGTTTCATGTTTTCTCTGTCTCATCTCTTCCATGTAAGAGATATGTGTATTGTGTTTATAGCTCCAATTATAATTACTATCATTCTTCCGTGAATCAACAATTAACTTTGGCTGCACCATAACCTGGATAATTCAATTTCTCTCTTCAATGCGTCCCAGCTGATTATGAGAAGGGACACTGCAGTTGCATATCGCTATAATAATCACCAGCACTCTCTTGTCTCTACGGGATGTTGTATGACAGCCAACCATTCTGAACATTGGCTGTGTGCAGCGGACAATTATACTTGTCTGTGAGAATTTGTGGTTGTTTATGCCAGTTTATGTCTACGTTAGTACAGTTACATTCCACCTTTGGAAAGATAACCCTTGCAAAAATAGAGATGAGAAACATCCTCCCTAGATGGATCTTTTGCTGCTGCTCACGACTGCAAGGGTGGGGTTAAGGGTGAATTATGAATGTGGCCAATGAAAGGTCCTTACATATACGGTATAAGACATTGTTCATTGTGTGTGCACGTGTGCATGCACCTACCCGTGTGCATTTGTATGTGTAGGCATGCATCTGCATGTCTGTGACTCTGCATTCCTGCCTTACCTGTGATGTTTTGCCGGGCCTCTGGAGGTGTTGGTCGTGGTATTGTTAACATTGCAGTGAGCGAAGGTGGATTCACAGAGAGCACCCTCACGAGACTGGGAGGACCGCTTACAGTACTATAAGAATAAGATAAAAAAAAAAAAAAACTACATTAAGAAAAAAACATAAACAATAACAATACTACAGCAATCACGTTAGAACAATGTTTTACTGCACTAGCTATTGGTTGCTTACTGATCCTCTCACAATAGAAGATTGGGCAGACATAGTTAAGAAAATGGAAAAAGAAAATATATGTTTAACTAAGTTATGGACAAAATTGGGTTGCTTATGTAACATAGACGCTGTTACACTTCAGGGAGATAACATATTAATAGATTCATTGTCAGCTTGTGGAGTACGGTGTTTTTGTTCTTGTTTTGATCCTTTTTTAATCACTATACACAGAACCCAGGAGCCTTCTCTGGGACCACCCAAGTCGGAACGATGCAATTCGAGAACAATGCAAGTTGGAAATGCATGCCCCACCCGGTCATGCAATACCCATTTGTAACCCCTCTTTCTTGAATGCTGCTCAGAAGTCACCCCCATAGTGTTTGATCTCAGTTCACACATTTATTGTCGGCAGTTGAGTGAGACACAGTCACAGTGTGTAATACAGTACACACAGTCAGCACAATACCGTCAGTACAATAGTTCTGTAAACACTTTGCGACTCAACTAAAAATGGCTTAAAAGTTTGTATGAGTTGCCTAAAAGTTTAGCCTGTTGCTCATCCAACTGATTGAGACAGAACATGTAGTCAAACTATGCATAGGCATCATATACAACTCCATCTCCTATAATCTGCGTAGCATGTCTACGGAAAGAAAAGTATATGATCATTATGCATATTTGAATGGAAGTTTAGCTCAACCAGAAGAGGCCAGTATTGCTAAGAAAATAGCATGGAATAAAATAAGATATCTAAACTGTACATTTTGTTGTCAATTTACTGCACTTTGACAAACTTAATATCAATGTTAAATCACTCCTGTTACACATTGTACCCGGTGTTAGAGGAGCCTACCCATTGTACCCATCTGTGTCCTATTTATGCCCATATATTAATACAGGTACAATATCTTTTAGCAGCAGTATCAAAACAGAAGGCAGAAGGCGTATATCTTTAGCAGCAGTGTCACATGTGCAAAGAAACAGAAGCACACATACAGTATACATCAACACTATCTATTCCACTTGTCTACGTACATGTGCAAGTAACATTCTCTGCAGCTTCTCTGGATTAATTTGTTTTTTATTATATTTTGTTCTTTGACCATGCCCTCTATTTCTTTTCTTTTTTACCATGTCCTCATTCAGGGATCTGACAGCCGCAGTGAAATAAATCTTTCTGAGCCTTGAGCCCCAGGCTGTGAGACACTGCCACCGTTTTCCATTTAGCATCATCACAAACAGTCCGTTACTAGGATGATGTTTGTCCTTCAATTTTATTTTTGCACTACTCAAGCACCTGCTGTGGTATATAATATATATATTATGCCCTGCAGGGACAGTAGAGAACTGAATCTATGGTGCACTCAGGCGACCTCCCCACCTTCCACAGCTGGGAAAAGCTCTTTCCATAATCCATACCATATAGATCTGGTGCCTGACAGGATGCTCTGCATGGGTTGTACCAGAGTAGAAAGATGTCAGGACCTTCTCTGACACAGTGAATTTCCTCAGCTGCCTGAGGTGGGACAGGTCACAGGTGTTGCCTCACTTTCCTTGCTTTCTTTGCCAGTTACCTTATGATGCACTGTATCATAGGCTATACTGTATGATCGTAATCCATTAAGCATAGATAAGAGTTTGTGTTGCTAATTATCAGAGCATTTGGAGAATATCAATGTTGTAAAGAAAATACAGTATCACACATTCGCACGCTCCTGATAGCTATACAGTGTGGCCATTAGCTTGACTGGTGGGACCTGATTAGAGGAGTCCAAATGGAGTTAAATGGGGCTCTATTAAAATCTACTCCGCCTACCGCCACACCATCATGCTGGAGTGTGGAGGAATTCTGCCGGTGGCTTCATACAGTACCGGCCGACGAGCGATCTGCCCTCTTGTTAATTGGCTATTTCATCCATGCGCAATAAATTCATTAATTGTCGACTGCTGACGCAACCCTACTGAGCCTTCACCTAATCTGATAAGATTATTACAGAGGCATAACTTAAATTTAAATGGCTTCACTGGGGTGCACTGTGGAAGCAGCCTGCGGTGTAACATGGATGCATACCGTTGTGAATTCTGATACTGGCTCACAGCCTTTGCCACATAGCATTCCTGATCCTGATCTCTGTTACACTCTACTGGTTCAAGCTAGGTAGAAATACCATGAAATTAATTAAAACAATAAGCTTTTCCAGATGTGGATTTTATCACAGAGAGATTAAAATCAAAAATCAAAAATGCGCCTTCGTTTGTCTATGTACTGTACATATCTCACCAAACAATGCACTGATAGTTGAATCAAATAGTCACTTCCTCTATGCAAGAAGCACACATCAAGACATTCTGGCAAAAAAATGGTGATGTTTTTAGGGAACAGTGTAAACCCATGTGAAACGCAAACGAGGATAGACCAAGAGCCATACAGGCAGACTAACTAGTCATTAAGCTCATCTCTGTGGGTGACTGAGCGAGACACAGTCACAGTGTGTAATACAGTACACACAGTCAGCATAATACAGTCAGTACAATAGTTCTGTAAACGCTTTGCGGCTCAACTAAAAATGGCTTAAAAGTTTGTATGAGTTGCCTAAAAGTTTAGCCTGTTGCTCATCCAAAGCTCTTATGTTCACATTTAGCATTCAGATTTCTATCACTTCATGCGAGTCCATTCTGATTATTTAGGCTGTAAGCTTAGGGAAAATACTGACGTTAATAACACCCAAGATACAAAATTGAATGTTGTTGACAAAATGCTGTTGTTTATTAAAACCAGGTGGAAACTCCCAATTACTCCAGTTTACTGCAGTTATCCACCGTGGACCTGAGTAATGATAAATCCTTTGGTGTAATATTTTAAGAAAGAAATAAGGAACTCAAAGGGCTCTTATTAAAAAAAGTCTGGGCCGCTGCCCGGCTACGTTATGCCGATCCGATCGAATTTGCAGGAGCGGCCCGTTTTGAACAACATGCCGCAAATCATGAACGCAGCGTCCAATTCCAATGAAACTTTTCACGCACATTCGCACTACGTTGAGGAACAAATACCACCTTTTTAACATTTCCCTATTATAGCGCCACAAGGAGGCCGATTTCAAACATCACGCAAATTGGTACACATTTATATCTATAGTCAAGTGATCAAGTCATTGATTTTTCATATTCCATCCTGATTGGCGAATTCCGAACATTGCTGGCCCACAATAAACTACCTGACCTGGCGGAGACCTGTGCTCGGGGGGGGACCTTTTCTAGTTCACAAATGTTTTCCATAAGAATTACTCTTACAGGTACTGTACAATTTATTTGTCACTCAAGTAAATGTACTGTAACTGATAAATATAACTCATTACTACCCACCTCTGCTCACAATTCCTGCTCAGTGCCCTCTGGACTGGACTACACCAGTCTACAGTAGCTGGCTGGCTGGTGCTTATGGGAGATGTAAGGACAGGAATGGGTGCCAGACTCACATCTCACATAAGCACCAGCCAATATTCACATTTGGCCTCATTTGCACTAATACAATCTGCAATTTGTTTTCATATAAAAGTGAAACTTTTAATTTGACTGATGCTAAATAAGCGCCCATCTCTAATAAAGCCAAGTGTTTATGTCATGCCACACACTTGGAATGGGCCTGTATATTGCCAGTCATGCCCAATTAAAAATGTCCAAAGCAATGCAGAGTCTGGCTCGTGGCTCCAACCATATCTGAGGGCACAGACGGATGATAGTCTACACTTGTCCGACTACCATTCTCTCACAAAACCACAGACTATGCAAGCCCAAAGGGTGAAAGCGGTTGAAGTGTTAAGCTTCACTGATTTCTCTGGGAAAATTCAATCAGTATTGTAATCAGTTTGAGCAGTGCCCTCAAATTTGGCATCTTTGGAAACAACACAGCAGCACCATCATGCAAATTCAGCACACAAGCACACACACGCACGCACACACTTGTTTTTCATGTGTCTCAAGTTGCTCTGGTCGACTCCCCCACAGGAGGACATGAAACAGCAGTCTCATTAGCATGCCAGTTAATAGACTGAGTATCAGACAGAGAGATATGGGACAGACAGCCATACAGACAGACAGACAGACAGACAGACAGACAGACAGACAGACAGACAGACAGACAGACACTACTAGAGCTTGGAAATATTGTCAAAATTACAAGGTTTGGCTAGACCGCAACAGTGGTGACAACCTTATAAACACGAATGTCTCCGACTGACTAAGTTACTGATAAAGTAGGCTGCACTAGCCCTCCTGTTTTCGTACCTAGAGGGGCGGGTTTAACATCTCCGGCTAGAGAATGCGCGTGATCCCATTGGTTCACCGATCTGTCCGTCAGCCCCCGCCCCGTCAACACAACATTACGAGCGACGCCCACTGCACTCTGGTTGGTTGGGGAAATGAAACACTTCCTATATCGGGTACACCGACGCGCTGCTCCAGGCTTTTATTTCTTAGCAAAACTAAACAATAAAAGCCTGGAGATCGAGGCTACTGATAAAGTTACACAATTGGTTTGCCGGTTGGCCTAACAACAAACTAGCCAATCGCAGAGCAATTGTTTCTCTCAGACATGGCTCTCGGCTCTATGTCTGATCAAAATAGATATTACATTTTAATCCAAAGTAAAAGATAATTAAGTAATGTATTGTAAAAGAGATTATTTTCGTAATTCAAACTTTTTTTTAAATTAGAGACCTCTATTATATGGCCCATGCTTTTTCACAAGCAATCCCAAAACAATTACTGCAATCAGTTTGGAAAGTTGTAATTGCGGGATAAGGGGCCCTAAAACGGAACTGGGAACAGAGCTGCCTCAGTTGTGCCTGCCACAGTTATCACAAATGATACCCTTATGATCACATGGTCAAGTGATTTTAAATAGTGATATTAGTAGCTCAGCAGCACAGCTGGCACAAACGGAAAAATTAAGACAGGGTCTAACACCAGCTTGGCTTCCCTGTGGATCTCTGATGTCAGGACCGGCCGGCCGGCGGGTGGGCTGACCTCGTCGTCACGCTCATGTCACAATGACTGCGCCCAAATATGGAATGTGTTGTCTATAACCTCAATGTGTTGTCAAGGCATCAGGCGCAAACAAAGCAGTCAGATCCATATATGGGAACAAACGGGGTCATGCCCATATATTGCCATAATCTGATGACATCAGTTATCTCCATATATGGGTATAAAGGGACAAGGGCTGCGTAGGTGTGAGGGCCGCCAAACCTCTAGTTTAAAAAAAGATGGGAAAAAAATCACCAAAAAAGTACATAAATGGCACAGCGGGCCCTTGGGTGGCGCAGTATTCTTGACATCAAACTGACTGGTGAAACAATTGCATCAAAAGTGATCAAGAAAGTCAATCAAAGATGTTTGGGCAGAATGTCCTCTTTTGTCAACAAAAGTGCTCTCAAGACTCTCATTCAATGCCATTTTGACTATGCTTGCACCTCTTGGTTTTCCAACATCTCAATGTCACTAAAACTAAGGTTTAGACCTTCCAAAACAGACATTCCACTACTTCTCGGCCTAAACCCGTGACCCATCCAACACACTTTGCTAGTCTGTGATGGCTCAGGGTAGAAGACAGGGTTAAGCAAGATTTAATATAAGCAAGGGTTAAGATAGTCAAAGGGCAGTGCCCTGACAATAATTGGTGGACATCTTGAATTGATGCCAATTAAACATACTTCCGCAACAAGGATTTCTTAGGACTTTTAGCATGTTGTTCTGGACACCTCATAGAAATGATGTATGGTGAAAGAAATTCTGTTACAATTACTTTGATGTGAAATGCTGGTTTACTATCTGGTAATAACATCCTGTAGTTCTGTTATATTGGGTCAAAAATGGCAAAAAAATATATATATTCTTATATTTTATCAGAATTCCTCACCTAAAAATGTATTTGGAAGTCAATCAAAATCTCAGACGAATGAAAATTGGACTCACCCTCATTTTAAAAGGCTTTTTGACTTGGTTTGTGAAGACAAAACATTCTGTTACCATAATTTCATATGGCTTTTTGACAATAATTGGCAGCCATTTTGGATTGATGCCAATTAAAACATATTTCCGCAACTAGGATTTCTTAGGACTTTTAATATGTTGTTATGGTGACTTAACAGAAAAAAAATCTGTTACAATTACTTTGATTTTGAGGTCCAAAATGAGCTAGTTTGCCTGGACTATTTGTCAAGCGTCTATACGAACACATTGGCCCGTGTTCTGGGGAGGAAAGCCGGGCGGGGAGCGTGATAATTGTCACTGCACATCCTCCTATGGGCTGGGGCGGCACCTGTCAGCAGGGAGTGTTGAGGCAGGAGGAGTAGGGTGAAGGCTCTACGTTCTCCCGGTGGGGGCTCCTCACTGGCAGGTGAGTCAGTAGGATACAGCAGCAGTGACACACAAAAAAATGGGGAGGAATCAATTGGCATAAAAAAACTAAATTGGGGAGAAAAATGGGCAAAAAGAAAAAAGAAATGTGTTCAGGAAATGTACTTCCATGGCCTATTGGCAGCGTGCCGAAGAATTCTGAAGCACATCGGTCCAGTAGTTTGAGAGATTAGTCACTCATAGTCTCATATCACGACATTGATATTATATTTATATAGCACCCAGCTGTACCTACTGTACTACTTTGTATATATATATATATTTGAGCAGGGGAATGGTTCAGCTGCCACCCCATCTGTCACTTGTCAAACTCGATCAACTTCCTGTTTAGCCTCCTACCCGCATCTGTGTTCAGATGGTTAATACTGCCCTCATTTCAACTCGCAGTTCCAACCAGCACACCCACGGTCCCCCACACCCACACTAATTAGTGGCAAGGCTTCCAGTGCAGTGGATGGCACAGAAACCTGTTAATAATATTCCAGTGACCCAATGAAGAGAGGGTAAGCAGCAGCACAATACCAACAGGGGAGGACTGATTCATTCACGATTAAGTGGAAATGTGGAGGAGTGACAGGGTTCACTGATTGAACAACACATTGTTTTAGCACTTGATTGAAAACAACATTTCATATATATATATCTCTGCTGTCGGGCAGAAACCAACTCCAAAATGTTCATTTTTCAGGAAATGAAAAAAAGAAAAAGGCTTAATGGACCTCAAAGCTCACAATGAGTTTGGAGGTCAAATTGATTGATTGATTGATTTATTGACAATTTGCACATAACAAAACAATGTACACAGGGAATAGTCAAAAGGATAGACACAAGAAAGCCAGAAGCTTAGATCTTGGTGTGGGTGCGGGCGTGCGTGTGAGTATCTGTATGTGTATGCGCGCATGCGCGTGTGCCTATGTGTGTGTGTGCGTGTGTGCGCGTGTGCGCGTGTGCGCGTGTGTGCGCGTGCGTGCGTGCGCGTGCGTGTGCGTGCGTGCGTGCGTGCGTGCGTGCGTGCGTGCGTGCGTGCGTGCGTGCGTGCGTGCGTGTGTGTGTGTGTGCATGTGTGCGGGGGGGGGATACGAATCCTAATTAAAAAAATGTACTTTTAGGTCGCACTGGTAGTGAGCCATCTCTTAAGGGAGAACTTAAAACCAGCCATGGAGCTAGTGGTCTTGATGCTTGTGGGTAGTTCGTTCCATGCATCTGTTGCAGGCGGTGGAACCTGCAGTCAGCAATACCAGCTAACTCCACCCCCCTTTGGTGGAGTTAGCTGGTTTAGCAGAAAGTATGAGGATCCAATGGAGTTAGCTGGTTTTGTCAGAAGCGCTTTTTAATACTTTTCATTGGTTCAATATTAGTTTTACCAACACACAGACGCACAGTAAAGGGTGTTCAATAGCCCTGATTTATGGAAAAAAATGCAAAAGCGTCAAAATGGAGTTAGCTGGTTTCTGCCTGACAGCAACGAATATATGATCAAGGGCTTGACGTACCAAATTCATGTGAGAGAATGCCTACATTTCTGCCATTTCCATTTAGTATACATGTGGGAGCCGAACGGGGCCTTACGCATGTGTTACTGTACATACAGTAGTAGTATTGACTGTTTATAGAGGTCATCAATGAGTCTCATGTTTCAATGCATGGCTGAGGCGGAAGCAGCATTTTTAGCACAGGCAGGACTATGCGTGTTATATTATAAAGTATGGACACACATATGTGTCTATGTGTGACTGTGTCTCTCTCTCTCTCTCTGTGTGTGTGTGTGTGTGTGTGTGTGTGTGTGTGTGTGTGTGTGTGTGTGTGTGTGTGTGTGTGTGTGTGTGTGTGTGTGTGTGTGTGTGTGTGTGTGTGTGTGTGTGTGTGTGTGTGTGTGTGTGTGTGTGTCATGTACACAGTGTTGTAATGGATATTTTAATCTCAGGGAGATTGGGTTGTCTATAGCACTGGGGCTTCTTCGTTGACAGACCACCCTGAGGGAGTCAGAGGCCGATTTGTATCATATGTACAGACATAAGCATCAATAATACACAGCCTGTAAGCTCCACAAACACATAAGAGTACCACCCTACACGCACACGCACGCGCACACACACACACACACACACACACACACACACACACACACACACACACACACACACACACTTACATAAGTTTAGCAATTAGGCAATTCATGCTTTGGCCATAATAGGAACAGAACAGGTGTGCGTGCGTGCGTGCGTGCGTGCGGGCGGGCGGGCAGGCGTGTGTGTGTCTGCACTAGTGGAATTCCTGACGGACTGGTAAAGCCTGACTGATGCACACAGGGCAGCCTATACTGAAGTCTTCTTAATCAAATAAAATCAACAGCGGGCCCGGTGGTGATAATTAGAAGTACCCATTTTCTTAATTGGCCACTGCAGTAAAAAAGATTACTAAGTACTAGGCATGTCAAAGGCACACTTAGATTTTAATGAACAGCTGTGAGATACATGAGCAAAGTTTTTTTTTAATGGCATGAAGGCTGATGTTATTTTAGCTATTGAGTTTGCAGTAGGCTACTTATTGAGGAGTTTAGATATACTTCCACAACACTGTTATAACATTTGGGTATTCAAGATTCAAGGTTATACTTTCTTTGTCCCTTAGGGAAATTTGTCTAGGACATACGGCCGGTGAAATTAAAATACAATTACAGCAAAATTAGAGTGCAGTCAAGTACATTCTAGTTATGCAACACAGTCCCTCATTTTACACCCTCCTTGTTTAGGACACTCACTGATAAAGGACTGAGATTTTTTTACCTAAATGACTGAGTGACAAATAAACCCCTCTTGAGTCTTGAACTAATGGTAACAATAACAAATCGGATGTCTGGCCACATCTTTACAGAACACGTGAGGATTGGAACGTATGACTTCATTGAAATGTCGCCACTGCTACACGAGAGTCTTAACCACTCTGTCATAAATAATCTAAACTGTCACCAAACTGTGCCCATCATAGGAATTTTAATGTAAGGGAATTAATGAAAATACAGCCTCCAGGCGTCCTTTAGGCTGTTGCATGAAGTCCCCAGCTAAATGATTGATAGTTAGGAACTAGATGGAACCATAGGTCTGCGACATTTTGAATAAAAATCGTTAATTTTTAATGTCTTGATAAAATAACATCAAACTAGATAAAGTGCTCCTCGGAGCACAGGTCTCCGCCAGGTCAGATACGTTATTGTGGCCTCCTAGTGGCGCTATAATAGGCCAATGTGAAAAGGGTGCCATTTATTCTTAGGTCGTTCACGGCAATGGGACACTGCATTCATGATTTGAAGCATTTTGTTCCAAAAATTTGTTTTGCTAAATTAGACCTGCTGGTGGCGCTATAACAGGCCAATGTGAAAAGGGTGGCATTTCTTCATCGGCCTAGTGGGAATGTGCGTGTGAATTTTCACGGAAATCGAACGCTGCGTTCATGGTTTGAGGCAGTTTGTTCAAAACGGACCAATCCTGCAAACTTTGGATGGCAACCTTAACCAATAAGGATGGAATATGGGAAATCGGACAGATCAGGGTTGATCACATGACTATAGAGATACTGTGTACCGATTTGCATGACGTTTGGTTAAAAACTGTAGGAATAATGTGAAAAAATGGGTTTTGCACAAATTGGCCTCCTGGTGGCGCTATAACAGGCCCATGTGAAAAAATTGAGGCAGAGGTTCTGAATTGGCATCCAGGGATTGTGTGTGCACAGTTTCGCAGCGACCGGGCCAACGGTGCCGGAGATTTGGTGGTAACACACGGACACACGGACACACGGACACACGGACGGACGGACACACGGACGGAGGGTAAAACATACTCTCTCGCCATGCCTTACGGCCTGGCGGAGACAATAACATCAAGAGATTACAGTCAATATGAACCTGGGTTATACAGGCGTTATGGACCAATAGTGGTGAATGATCCCCCAGATTTTCTGGATCAAAAAACATTTATTTCTATTTTTGTATACTTTATGTATGGCATGTACTCTGTTATATGAGATCGTGAGTTTGGAACATGAGATTTGCGTGTGTGGGTGGTACTCTGCATGCATAAATGTATATGTGGTTTGCTGAAGCTCCTTTGAGCCTGAGCTTGTTTCTCTGTGTGGTGAAAATTCTGATAATTGATAGCTCACAGACAGAAATCAATAGCAGTTTGTGTGGGTAGGCACAAAATAAACAAACAGGATGCATTTGCATAAGTTCCCAATAGACTCTCAGTGAAATAAATAAATAAACAAGATTCAAAAGCAACATTTGTAAAATAAAAAATGGCCCCGGCTTGTTTTTCCAAACAATACATTCTGTGGAGTCAGTAAACCATGATCAGTAATTTATGAGCTCATGCTAATATGGCAATTAGACAAATTAGAGAGAAATAATTGTTCTGAAATCCATTGTGTTGTGTCTATCGTGTTCTATTCTATTCTTGTAGTCTAGTCTAATCCACTGGACTGTGGCTGTCAATCTGTCAGAAGGGAAGCGTGTCCTAAAAATGTGGGAGTTGCTCCTGTATAGGTCAATGCCCCAATAGGATGCTGGAAAACTGCCTGACCTGCAAAGTCTTATTCTTTTATACAAGTCAAAATGTCAATATTTTGGGAAACTCTACATTTACAAAGGTACTGTATATTTGATACATTTTACATATCCTGCCATATGTATGGCCATTTGCACAAACAAAGGTTATACACTCCACATTTTAGTACATACAATGAAAATGTCCACATGCTGTGTTTACTTACTGTACCAAAGTGAACATTGCACACCTGCTGTATTTCTATCCAGTTTGTCTATTTGTTCTTCAATTTGCGTGTTTTATTGAGACTTCTTTAATTAGATTTATCTTTAGCCTCTTGCTGAAGTGGCTGTTACACCTTACTGATAAAGATGTTTTATTTATCTCATCCGATCTGATCTGATCTGATTTGATCTAATCTCTTTTCATCTAATCTCTTCCCAGCAGCATTCTTTTAAAATGACATGCAATTAACACATCTTCAGTCTTCTCAATATACAATTATGATTAGATGCTAGGACAGATTGTTATTAATTCAATCAATGTTGATGCCTTCACAGGTTTTTGTTTTGTTTTACAGTATATTTCATCAAAGCTCAGGCGTTAAATTACCTTGCCCATTATCGTGTAGCATAGAACAAGTGTCTATGCAGCCTCTCCCATATCATACTTAGTTTCGTGTAGCAAGATGATGGGAGATCTCTGCCTATTGATATGTCTGGGGAAATAATAAATTCAATATTCATATGGGTTAGAGCAGTGGCAAGAACATCCGCTAATGAACCTATGCCCACTGCTTTAAAAAGCAATCCTGAGTCTATCTCATTATGTAGGTATG
Source organism: Gymnoscopelus microlampas (assembly GCF_963454915.1). NCBI lineage: Eukaryota > Metazoa > Chordata > Actinopteri > Myctophiformes > Myctophidae > Gymnoscopelus > Gymnoscopelus microlampas. Next base: position 30,201,080 of record NC_139950.1, on the reverse strand, counting down.
TAGGTAAGTAAGTAAGTAAGTAAGTAAGTAAGTAAGTAAGTAAGCAAGTAAGTAAGTAAGCCTAGTAGTAGACTCAGGGCGGACACTCGACCAATATGAAGGACCACCCTTATTTTTTTAAATCTCTGCATTGTTTCCACCCAGTTTTAGCCACTACATTGAATTTAGATGTCACCAAACGAATCAGTAGGCGAAGATCTCTGATCATCTGGCTAAGTGAGACTATACCAAACAAGATTGATCAACTATCACATGCCATATTATGATTTTGTATTTGTGCTGATGTTTACCCTTAAAATATTTATTATTTTCATTACATATTGCAGCCCTTACATATTTTTAAGGATTTTAAACTTGTAAATTAATTCAGTCTAAGGACTGTTATGAGCCACACTATTAAATGCTTTTTAACTTTTCCACAAGAGTGCCTTGGTCTCATTGTCACCTAGTTGTACCAAAGGGCACCTTGTTGGGGGACAAACAGATGCGCTCCTTTCTCTCTTTTCTCTCTCTTTTTTCTCTCTTTTTTCTCTCTTTTTTCTCTCTTTTTTCTACTGTTGTGAACCAATTGAAAATACAGACAAACAAACAATAGACGAGAACTTGCAATTTACTTATTTAGTGAAGCCATTTGCCATTATGTTAAATTACTGACCTATACTGTATATTACCGTACCCTCCCTGTTCTATAATGTGTAGATTTAGGATATACGTATGCATAATATGTTTATTCCACTTGAATAAAACCGTGTTATTTATTTAGAGTGCAGATTCTCTTCACTTAATATGTATACATCACAAATATTCCTTTTGCCTTTTAATGATACAGGGACAATTATACAGTACATGCTTTCATGCCATTCTGCCTTGACTAACACAGGCATTTCTGTTCTCTCTTCTCATCCAAAACACATTTCCAGATTGTGCAAAATCCTTCTGCCTGATTACCGATAAAGTGATGAAACTCACAGCAATATGATGTGTGATAACTGAAAGTGTAAAAAGTTAACAGGATTTTGTAGTGCTGATTACTTTGTCGGCTCAGCTAGAATATCTTAAACCTTCTCACCTGCTATGAGACACCATTCCAATATTTAAAGTTCAATGCCCTTTTTCATTGTCCCAGAGAGGCTGTTAGATCATTTGTTTTGACCTATATCATTTCCAGCTTATTTGAATATCATGCCCTGTGCTATTTGGCAGGTTGGCACCAAGTTAAAAGAAAGTCACTGTCTAGTCATGCAAATTCAGTCCCACAGCTACTGACATGCATTGCCTTATCAGTCTTTTGTTTATTCCTTGGCTCATGATGGACAGCAATTCTCCCACGTGTACTGCACGTGTACAACAACAGAATCAGTACACTTGAAATTAGGCTGACGTCCTTGGGGTAATACAAATCCAATATGGTTAACAAGTCTTTGTGTCAAACAAGCGTAGACTTGTTCTGTAATGAATAGGTAACCTAGTGGCTTATCAACGTGGGATATATGTTAGGATAGTTAAAAGATAATATTTTGCATAACCAAACATTTACACATCCTAAGTTAGTGGAAGCTTTGTTTTTGACAGACATTCAAATTAAGGATGTTTACCATGTGAGCTACTTGGGCTGGGATAGATAGATGTGTCAACAAGGACTGCTGAGAGGATGATGAATGGCAGCACTCGCTGGCCCTATGCTCCCAAACCACTGAACGATTGCTAGCTCAAAGACCTCTGGGCCTAACACAAGTGGGCAGGTGGATGTGGGGAACACAGACAAGTGGTTTGAAACGCTGCAATCAAAAGACCCAGCTCCAAACAATGAGATCAGTGAACAGTGAATGTAATGCGAAGGGTAACATGCAGTAGGAGGAAGGACGTTTTATGAATATTGTATATGAGTATGCATCTGGTGTGTTAATTTATTAAAGTACATTACAGTGCATGAGTATGTTGAACCTTCTTTGGAGTCCATTGACAAATGTTGTACTTTCTTTAAAGTTTACAACATGAAAAAATAAATGGGTGGAGGTACTTCCTTGGCATACTGGCAGTGTGCACAAGAAATGTGTCACTGATCAGTCCAGCGCTTTGCGAGATTAGCCTAGGACAGACAACACACATACGCACATGCACAAGCACACACTCACGTCGCACGCGCGTATGCACCCTTTCCTAGATGGCTAGCCTCCAACAGAGCCACATCGTCAAAAAGAAGACAAACAGACAAAGCCATGAAGATGTATTGTATGTCTGCATTTGACACTTGTCCTCAATAAATGTCTACAGGGCTGTGCATTCAATTTGTACTTGCATGTCTTCAACAGATGCATAACTGTTGAGTCTGACATGCAACACTTCCACCTCAAGTACAACCAGTGGTGGACAAAGTACACAACTAGTTAGTATCCAAAAATACAATACTACAGACACTCAAACATTTTTACTTAAGTACAGTACTCAAGTAAATGTACTTTGTTACTGTTTACCACTGAGTACAAGCCCAACAGGAGCTGCCTATTACAACCACAGTCCTTTATGGCTGGCAACTGCTCTGATCTTGTCTTTGAAGAATAGTACAGTACTTACCTTGTGCAGCTGAAGGCCGGTGTTAGAAGATCTAGCCTTGGGATCAGGGCCATTAGAAGCATAGTTCTTCAAACTGCGAGTCTCCTTGAGGTGGGCCTGGAGCTTCTCTCTGCGTCTTCTAGAGAGAAAGAACAGGACAGATTTGTATATTAAGATTTCAATGGATAATGCACAAATGGAGTTTAAACAGTTTTGGAATGAGAGCTCCCCTTCATTCCCGTGTTATTCTATCACATTCATTTTCCTGCAGAATCTTAACTCTTGACACAGCAATTTCTAGGCATCAGCTAGGGTTCCCTCAATCTTATCCGGCCCATGGCACCTTTCTCTGGGTATTTTAAACTTAATCAAAAAGCAGCGTGTGGTGTCAGCCACAATCATGGTCTGAAAGACCTTGAGTTGACATTGCCTGGATGCATACAGGCCAAAGAAACCCAGCACTCAATTTCTCTCCAGTTAGGTCATAATGAGAAGTTTGGTCTAGCGGAAAATACTTTTTTAAATCACTATTAGTTGGAAGGAAAGAGGAAATGTCCTTGGTTGTACGTTTATCAAATAATTACTTTTTTTTAAAGAATGTATTCCTTCCAGTGCAGAAGCATGTTTTGAGGGTTACTTGTCACATTAATTTTGTTCTCTTGTTCTGTCCAAATAATTTTCACTTTGATTCAATTTAGCAACCAGTTAGATAATTAGTTGGCAAAATTAATGAATACATTTAATAAATAAGCAAACATTTTAGACCACAAACTCTCTGACCAACATTGGCTCAATGAAAGAAAATGACTCTTATAAATGACAGAATTATCACACTATAATTTCACTTCATATTGGTGTTGTTAAAGCTGCACTATGTAATCTTCCTGTTCTACAACCGATTTGTCAACCTTCAGGTCAAAATTTGTGTCAAACCAGAAACAGGATTGTGTTCAGGGTCGTGTCCAACCTAAACACAGGATCTAAACGTCTCAATAGAAGAGCAGGGAGGCCAAATAGAACCACCCCAATTATATAAGTTGTATTAAAATAGCATATAAAATAACATTTTATTCAAAAACAAAAAAGCTACATAATAGAGCTTTAAGACCAGGGTAGAATACATTTACTTTCTTATTTGTCTTGAAACTTTTCACAACGTATACCGTATGCTTTTCTAGTATTGGGGATGTTCTTCAGAAATGCTATGCCTGGAATTGAACCCAAATCCCCTTTTCAGCGAATGACTTCATGGCTCTGGTAATTCCTTTACCCAAGCTCCCCCAGAGACACAGCCAGATAGATGGTCAATGAGCTGGAGGTGTTCACATTACACTTGCTGGTCAGTGCCACTTTATCTGCCCCCATGAGAGTGATAAAAATATAACTAGAAAAAGTGCTCCTCGGAGCACAGGTCTCCGCCAGGTCAGGTAGGTTATTGTGGGCCAGCAATTTTCGGAATTCGCCAATCAGGATGGAATATAAAAAATTTGACAGATCCATCTTGATCACTTGACTATAGAGATCATGTGTACTGATTTGCATGTTTGGACAAAATTAAAAGTAATATAAAAAAGAAACATCTGCCTCCTGGTGGCACTATAATAGGGCAATGTTAAAAGGGTGGCGTTTGTTCTTCAACGTAGTGCAAATGTGCGTGCAAAGTTCCACCACAATTGGACGCTGTGTTCATGATTTGCGGCATTTTGTTCAAAACGGGCCACTCCTGCAAACTTTAGATGTCAATGTTAGCCAATCACGATGGAATATGAAATATCAAACAGATGCATCTTGATCACATGACTATAGAGATCATGTGTACCGATTTGCGTGAAATTTGGATAAAATGTGAAGGCTTAATCTAAAAAAAAAGTTTTACATAAGTCGGCCTCCTGGTGGCGCTATAAAAGGCTAATGTGAAAAATGCAGGGCAGATGTTTTTCCTTGGCCTCTAGGGAGTATGTGTGCAAAGTTTCACGCAGATCGGTGCAGTTATAGTTAAAAACACAAATCGCCCTTTTATAGCGCCACCATGAGGCTGATTTGAACATTTTCAAATGGCATTTCTTCCTCGGCCTAGTGGGAACATGCGTGTTAAATTTCACATAAATCGCAAGCTGCGTTCATGATTTGAGGCATTTAGTTCAAAATGGACCAATCCTGCAAACTTTGGAAGCCAACCTTAGCCAATCAGGATGGAATATGGAAAATCAGGCAGATCCGTGTTGATCACATGACTATAGAGATACTGTGCACCGATTTGCGTGATGTTTGGATAAAATCTGTAGGAGTACTGTCCAAAAATGTATTTTGCACAAATCGGCCTCCTGGTGGCGCTATAAAAGGCCCATGTGAAAAATTTGGGGCAGAGGTTCTGCTCTGGCATCCAGGGAGTGTGTGTGCACAGTTTTGCTGCGATCAAGCCAACGGTGCCAGAGATTAGATGTTCACAGACACACGGACACACGGACACACGGACGGACGGACAGGGGGTAAAACATACTCTCTCGCCATGCCTTCGGCCTGGCGGAGACAATAACAATAATACAACTGGTGACTAGAACTAACAAGGAGTTCTTTCCCTTCAGCTTATTTATTGTGTGAAGGCTGGCTATACCTCACATGCAAATCAAATGCTGGAGCTTTGTGTTTTGTCAGACAAGCCGGGCTGAAGTTTGTCTGATGTATCAGAGTTCTGCTTTGCGTTGTGTTATACCCACAGGAAATTTGCTTCAATCAATTCAGGGCATCCTTTGCATTTTCACTGGCTGGCAATGAAAGTGATCCTTATTCTGATTCTCTCTTTCTCATAACTAGGATTCATGGTCTTTTATTTTATGGATTAATCTGATTACCTTTGATTAATTACCTTACAACCAAATCAGAATTAAGTTACCAGCTCTCCAGAACCAATCCTCTTCTAATACCTAAGGAATGTATATCTTAAAACCCAATTTGCTTGTATGCAGGAAGAAAAAAAGAACTTTCAAAAGAACTCATTTTGAACATTGTGTCTAACTTTATTCCCATCCGTCACATTTATATACACAGTCCCCCTGATCAGTATGCAGCATCTCTGTCAAACAAGATAGTTTCCTGACTCAATTATGGATTCGCTCAAAGTGGCTGTCCATCACGTCTTGATCCGGTTATACTGTTGTCGAGCTGCTCGCTCACTCACATCATTATATTAGAGCGGAAGCCTATATGGAAATACAGTGCCATCGATCAGTGAGGGCTGTATGCTCCATATACCATGAGCGACAGACTGCCATTAAATAACACATGTTTGACCCATCCTGCAGAGATGAGGGATGTATGTAGAGGCCATAGGTACTGTAGATATGCCAATAATTGGACACGCTTCCTAGAAGTATGTACAGAGGGATGGAGAGACAGATATTAGGAATGAGAGAGAGAGAGAGAGAGAGAGAGAGAGAGAGAGAGAGAGAGAGAGAGAGAGAGAGAGAGAGAGAGAGAGAGAGAGAGAGAGAGATGATGTTCATGCAGGAGTAAGTTGAACTTGGAACTTGCAGTAAATTTGGCTTTTCTGTTGTTGTTAGGGATAAAATGTCTAATGCACCTATGGTTTAGCCGATTTGTACACTCTCAGAGTTAGATTAACACTGTAGGTTTTGCATGGTAGATTTGGAGTCCCAGAGACATTATACACTCTCAGAGTTACAGTGTCCATTTGGACCGCTGGTGGGCCCCGGAACCGACGTTGAGAACCAGTGAACTAAACAACCTGCTATGTCTGTTCATCGACATCCACTCACTTGTTGCGGCAGTAGAGGGCCATACACAGGGTGCCCAAGAGGCTGATTGCCATGGCGATGGAGGTGATTGACAACACCTGTCTCTTGTAGACCTCCTTGCTCTCTGCAGGGAGACAGACAGAGGACACAGAAATATAAATATCTGACCAGTCAACACATGGGAAATCAAATCTGCATACAGCGATTATAAGCCTGTGCGTGTGTGCGTGCGTGCGCGCGTGTGTGTGTGTGTGTGTGTGTGTGTGTGTGTGTGTGTGTGTGTGTGTGTGTGTGTGTGTGTGTGTGTGTGTGTGTGTGTGTGTGTGTGTGTGTGTGTGTGTGTGTGTGTGTGTGTGTGTGTGTGTGTGTGTGTGTGTGTGTGTGTGTGTGTGTGTGTGTGTGTGTGTGTTTGACAGATATTGAGGGAGGAGAACACGGTGCATTTTTCTGCCCTTGTATTTATTCCGCGTGACTCTGTGTGCCTGTGCATGCACGCGTGCACACGCGCATGTGTATGCGTGTGCGTGTGCGTGTGCGTGTGCGTGTGTGTGTGTGTGTGAGTGTATGTAATGGTGATACACTATGTCTAAGTTAAGATCACTGTCTGGCATTCAACAAGAAATCCTCCCACAATGAACCATCACAGAATTAAACGTGGCTTTGAGATGGGTACTTACCCATATATTATTTTCAATATAGATGTTTACAATACCCCAGCAACCATTTGAAATGGTGAAACAACCATTAACAAGACAGCAGCTCTCTAGGGTTCGTTGCCTTTCTCCCACGGTTTCCATGAAAACCTTGTTCATTTTGTTAACTGGATTTGTTTCTACATGAGAAATAACCCCAGTTGAAACAACTTAAAACATTTGTTCAATACCCACGCAAACAGCTATAATTCCCAAACACCACCTCATTCATATATTGTTGCTGTCAGGCAGAAACCTAGTATCTCCCACTGCGTGAAAATAATTGATTCTGGGCATCCATATTTAAACTTGTAATGTTTTTTTTTTATCGTTAATTAATGCACTACTTCGATATAATACAGTGTCACACAAAAGGTGTCACACAAAAGTAGCAAAAATAGCAGATCCACAAAGCATCATCACAAAGCACTGTGAGCTTGTAGATCACAACTTTCAGTTTGTTTTTTAAAATATAGGTTTCTGTGGGTTTTATGAATATTGAACCAGGGAAAAGTATTAACAACAGCTATCTAACTAACTAGCCGACTACATCTATCTAACTAGCTACTGTAGCTAACTAAATAATAACTACACTGGATCCATTGGAACACAGGTTATTTTTTACATTTCCTAAAACGTTTGGGTTTTTGATCATACAAGGTTTCCACCCAACAGCAACGATATTTCCAAACGGTCTATTCTATCAGCTCGCTCGCATCAAGTTAGTGCTCAGATGCACGTAAACTGCTGGTGGGAACGGTTGCTACATGTAATGGAGCTTGAATGCGTCAAGGCGAGAAGAGTTATGGCTCGGACAGACACCATTAGCGGAGAAAAATGGAAGCTGTCTCGTTTGCTATGAACAAGTAAATCATGGCCGCCTTCAGATACATTAATAGGCGATCGATCACATTTTTATTTAGTAGAGGCCAGACCTTGTTGGGGTTCTGTGTGTGTGTGTGTGTGTGTGTGTGTGTGTGTGTGTGTGTGTGTGTGTGTGTGTGTGTGTGTGTGTGTGTGTGTGTGTGTGTGTGTCTGTGTTAGGGGTGGGGGGGTGGGTTGAAGCACATGTCATGGTGATTGAGATAAACTGAATGAGGACGGGTTTAAAAAGAACCACTTTAGTATACAAAAGCGTTCAGTTGTTAGCTATTAGGAGGGGAGAGAGAGAGAGAGAGAGAGAGAGAGAGAGAGAGAGAGAGAGAGAGAGAGAGAGAGAGAGAGAGATGCCTGAAACACAGACACACAAACTCGTACAGACACATACTGTACAGTACACATACTTAAGGCTAAGTGGACAGAGGAACTTTAGGTAATATGTGGTTTATGTGACAGCAGTTAAATTGCATATAGCAATATCCTTGTTGGTTGTCATTCACACATACACAACACACATGCGTGCGCGCAGTCTGAGCCTAATGATAAATGTTCACGAAATTTCTCCTGCCCGCTTGTCTGCCCATCCACCCACTCACCCACGCAACCACCCACGCACTCATGTCCTTGTTTGGACACCGATGCAGAAACACTCCCTTGAAGTGAATAAATCATTGGACCCAGGGAGAGAGAAAGCATGTACCGCTTCCATCTGTGAGGTCATAGGGTCCCTCCTTCTATTTATTTCCACTCCAGAGGACCAGTTTCGCCAAAAGCCTCTCTGAATGCAGATTTTACAGCACCACAATAGAAAAATAGGATTAATATTTCAGACCGAAGGTGGCGGAGGCACACGAGCTGTTGCAGTGACCTCTTTGTCAAGCAGGAATGAGGCAAGTATGCTATCCTTTCAAAAAGGCTATGTGTTCATGAAAATATATATAATATAACCATTGTTATAATGTTATTATCCAGAGACAAAAAGACAACACTTGCATATAGCAGAAGTGCAAGGATATCACTGATGCCCAGATTGGAGTTGGACCTGATCTGGCAATAAGTAATAAGTATGGGGATTTTGACTGATACTGATACTATTATTGATACTGCTTAACGGTCATAGTCTTTATGGATACACAATTGATACTTTTCTATTATTTGCCTATCCCTAAACCTAACCCTAAGGTAAGTGGGGAACAGAACCCAGGGAACATAGAATCTGGCAACAAAGGGATGACCCCAAGTTACCCATATTTTGGCAATTGGCATAACACTATGTCCTCCAAATATTCTTCTATCAGACAGAAGGCAAGTGACATTTTCAGTTTAAATATTGAACTAAATATACTAAATAGTACTAAATGTACTAAATATTGAACAAACTGTTTAGTTTATGTTTCAATAGTAGGCAATTTAGTTTTCAGATTTGAAAACAAGGTCACTATTTGATGATGTCATTGCTTTGTGATGCTAATCAGATCTACAACAAGCTAACAACTGTCGCGATGACATGATGATAAATAGCTTGTAGATCTGACTCCACGTCGCCTAGCAATGACATCATCAATTCTAACAGATCTACAAGCTAACAACAATTTGATGAGGTCGTTGAAAGGCAAGTACTATAGAGTGACCCTAGCTTGAAAAATCTCTCTCTCTCTCTCTCTCTCTCTCGGGCTGAGCCGACATTTGGATGCATGCTGACTTTCATCCAGCTAGATGATCTTGAGTCTGCATGGAACAGCTCGAGTCACACACACCAAAGGCAGCAGACAATAGAAAATGCACTCTGCAGCACTCTTACACATTCAATCCTCATCACTTTCAGCTCTTTCTGTTTCGCCTGTGTCATGGAGATCAGGGGAAAGGGGATGAATGAAAGGAACAACATAAGATGTGATGCGAGAAAATGACAGACAAAGGAAGTAGTCTGGCACTGGAGATGTCCGCCTGCCGAAACCTCTGGTGACATCTAAATTCAACGGCCACTAACACACCCACTCATTGAAAACCAATCCTGATACCATCCCAATAGGACTGACTACCCTTAAGTCTTTGCATTGGTTCTGCAATGCAGTTTGTTTTTACATTTCTCAACTGTTTCCACCCAGTTGTAGCCCCTTCATTGAATTTAGTGGTTGCCTCACAGACCTGGGCAGACGTTTAAAAAAAGAATCTAAACTGTGTGGGAAACACACATAAACAAAGAGTTAGTATTAATGCTAAATTTGAATATAATAAATATTTATCTTTTCTGGGATGTGTAACCTGACCCGTAGCCCAGGTATTGTGTACAACAACAAAATAACTTGTTTAGGAGGCAGGGACACCTTTCCCACTGTTGTGTTTTGGAGGCATGGGGTCAATACTGAAATTTACATTTCTTTTGTTATATATTGTGCATGTGTACTGCACTGAAATCAAATCGCTCTGGGCTTTTAAACTGTGTTTTAAGGTGTATAAGATGTTTAACATTGCGCATTTCAGTCTGCTGTTTAATTGTGTTTTCACAGGTCCTGGGTCATAAAAGCAATGAAAAGTGAAATGAGGGCGCTCGGGTGGCGCAGTGGTAAAGTCCCTGCCCACCACCACAGAGGTTGTGGGTTTAAATCCACCGTGGTGCATCCGGCTTTGTCGGGCGTCTATGCGAACACAATTGGCCGTGGTCGGGGGAGGGAAGCCTGGCGGGGAGGGTAATATTGCACATACTCCTACAGGCTGGGGCGGCACCTGTCAGCAGGGAGTGTTGGGCGGGAGGAGTAGTTCTCCCGGTGGGGGCTCCTCACTGGCAGGTGAGTCAGTAGGATACAGCAGTGACAACAGCAGTGACAACACAGAAATGTATGTGGGGGGTAATTCATTGCCATAACGACTAAATTGGGGAGAAAAAGGGGTTAAAAATAATTGGCTCTAAATTTAAATAAAATAAAAAAGAACTAGATAAAGTGCTCCTCGGAGCACAGGTCTCCGCCAGGTCAGATACGTTATTGTGGCCTCCTGGTGGCGCTATAATAGGCCAATGTGAAAAGGGTGCCATTTATTCTTAGGTCGTTCACGGCAATCGGACACTGCATTCATGATTTGAAGCATTTTGCTCCAAAAATGTGTTTTGCTAAATTAGACCTGCTGGTGGCGCTATAACAGGCCAATGTGAAAAGGGTGGCATTTCTTCCTCGGCCTAGTGGGAATGTGCGTGTGAAATTTCACGGAAATCGCACGCTGCGTTCATGGTTTGAGGCAGTTTGTTCAAAACGGACCAATCCTGCAAACTTTGGATGGCAACCTTAACCAATAAGGATGGAATATGGGAAATCGGACAGATCAGGGTTGATCACATGACTATAGAGATACTGTGTACCGATTTGCATGACGTTAACATTGCGCATTTCAGTCTGCTGTTTAATTGTGTTTTCACAGGTCCTGGGTCATAAAAGCAATGAAAAGTGAAATGAGGGCGCTCGGGTGGCGCAGTGGTAAAGTCCCTGCCCACCACCACAGAGGTTGTGGGTTTAAATCCACCGTGGTGCATCCGGCTTTGTCGGGCGTCTATGCGAACACAATTGGCCGTGGTCGGGGGAGGGAAGCCTGGCGGGGAGGGTAATATTGCACATACTCCTACAGGCTGGGGCGGCACCTGTCAGCAGGGAGTGTTGGGCGGGAGGAGTAGTTCTCCCGGTGGGGGCTCCTCACTGGCAGGTGAGTCAGTAGGATACAGCAGTGACAACAGCAGTGACAACACAGAAATGTATGTGGGGGGTAATTCATTGCCATAACGACTAAATTGGGGAGAAAAAGGGGTTAAAAATAATTGGCTCTAAATTTAAATAAAATAAAAAAGAACTAGATAAAGTGCTCCTCGGAGCACAGGTCTCCGCCAGGTCAGATACGTTATTGTGGCCTCCTGGTGGCGCTATAATAGGCCAATGTGAAAAGGGTGCCATTTATTCTTAGGTCGTTCACGGCAATCGGACACTGCATTCATGATTTGAAGCATTTTGCTCCAAAAATGTGTTTTGCTAAATTAGACCTGCTGGTGGCGCTATAACAGGCCAATGTGAAAAGGGTGGCATTTCTTCCTCGGCCTAGTGGGAATGTGCGTGTGAAATTTCACGGAAATCGCACGCTGCGTTCATGGTTTGAGGCAGTTTGTTCAAAACGGACCAATCCTGCAAACTTTGGATGGCAACCTTAACCAATAAGGATGGAATATGGGAAATCGGACAGATCAGGGTTGATCACATGACTATAGAGATACTGTGTACCGATTTGCATGACGTTTGGTTAAAAACTGTAGGAATAATGTGAAAAAATGGGTTTTGCACAAATCGGCCTCCTGGTGGCGCTATAACAGGCCCATGTGAAAGATTTGAGGCAGAGGTTCTGAATTGGCATCCAGGGAGTGTGTGTGCACAGTTTCGCAGCGACCGGGCCAACGGTGCCGGAGATTTGGTGGTAACACACGGACACACAGACACACGGACACACGGACGGACACACGGACGGACACACGGACGGAGGGTAAAACATACTCTCTCGCCATGCCTTACGGCCTGGCGGAGACAATAACTGCTATAGATATGTCATTACACATGCACGCCACACACACACACACACACACACACACACACACACACACACACACACACACACACACACACACACACACACACACACACACACACACACACACACACACACACACACACACACACACAGTCTACTAGTCTACTCTTCACCATAGCTGTCCAGAGGCTGAGCTTCTTCCAGTTAAACCACACTCTGTACAGTGTATGTTGGTGGAAAATCGCCCCACCCTGAAAAGATAAATAAATAGTTGCCTGCAACTCTTTGCTGCGACATTGATTTACAGGGAGAACATCGTCTAGTCAGAGCTCAGTGATCTCTGATGGAAACATTGATGGCCACATGACTGACTGACTAGCTGCAGTATAGAACAATTTTCTCCCTTTCACAGAGCACTGTGAAATATGTATTATAGGAGTCCAAGACTCTGGCAGCAGAGGCAGGATGCGAGAAATGCTGAATTTATTTTGTGTTGTGTATTATGCCTCAGAAATGTAATGTCCTGCGTGGAGGGATTTCAACCTTGAGGCGTTTCTGTTTGATTTTGAAGCTCAGCAATTGGCCTGTCAGAGACGTCTGTGTGATTCTCTAGAAACCCTAACATGGGTGTAGGTTGCCTGAGGACAGGTTACACAAAACACCATAACATTGCAATGGAGACTTTACCGTTGAGCTCTTGATATTATAAAGCCTGATTTATACTTGGGTGTGCGCCTGTGTCTCGCATCCAAAATAGCCGTGACACGTTTGTAGATCTGGCATTTTCTGTGTGAGATGCTGTGGTGATATAGTGGTGCACGGATGGGCTCTCACGTCACCCAAATCTGCGTGTACACATTAATTATCCACCCGTTATCCAACCGCAATAATTATATTATCCAATTTATATATCCGCACAAACCACATTTTCGAAATTATTATTATTATTTTCCGGTATTCCCTGTTAGTTTTCTTAGTTGTGCGATCACAGAAATGCATTGATTTAGCCTATGGAATGTCCGTTCGTCTTTTTCCCTTTCTTTTTTTTTAATCAGTGCTGCTCTGCGCTGAACCTATACGGAGGAGAAATGGAGGGACCCTACCGGTGCACTATCAGTGTTACCATGTCTGCTTAGTGCTTATGTTACTCACTCTTATGTATGGTTAAAGTTGTACTGTGCAAATTTCAAAAAAACGATTTTTAGCAGCCTCTGCTGGTCATTACCGTCACTGCAGGCCGTATGTTTATTACTGCGTTACCCAGAATTCCATTCGTTTTCACCGGAAGACGGAAGTGTTTCAAAAAGCGTTCTTTTAATTGTTTTATACGATCTGTGGATCGTTTCTCTTAGCCAGTGGAGCTTTAGTTACTGTGAGCTGTGTTTTCTTTTTCTGTTTTTTTTTTTCGTTCTTCAAATCATACGATCTCTTAAAATCAGCGTGAGTTTCCTTTTGTTATTAGCGCGGTAGTTCCTGGCGAAACAGGAAACCGGTGCAGTAGTTCCTGGCCAAACAGGAAACCGGTGCATTTCCGCTTCCATTTTCCGGCCAGATGACGTCATTATCGCGGGAACGTCAACCCCGACCCCGTTCCAATAGAAAATATATAAATAAAAGGCTTTCGGGGGTGAAATTCATGGAGTGGGTGTTGTGAAACATTTGCCACTCGCAAAAGATATACAATTTAACTTTAGTTTTATTGAAAAAGTTACCTAGCATTACTTTAAGGGGAGACTGTATGTTATGGGGAGACTGTACAGTATATGGTGTTTTTCTCCATGCTACTCTCTGCCTGCTGCTCTCTGTCACTCACTCTCAGGTCCAGCCCATTCACTCAACTCAACTCCACCTCTCACCAACGGTTGGTCCTTCCCCTCATCAGTCCACCAATCACCTCCATCGTCATCAGATATAAAGCACCTGTGACGGCGGCCATCTTTCTCTTTCCCCACCATGCTTCCACCAGCTCATTTGTTTGCTCCATTGTCCTAACAAATTCACCTTCAGTCTTATAGAGCGTGCCAACGCGTCGTCACCACGGGGGGGGCGTGGCATTGGGCAATGTTAAGTCAACCTGGTTTTTACCCCTCAAAGATGTCCGCCGCTACCAAAAGACACTTGTTGACGCCCCTTTCAGGAATTTTGGCACGCTCTATAAAGACTTATTGATCTTTTGCCAAACGTTTATTACTGGGGAGGGTAGGGTACCCTGTACATCTTGCACGTAGGTAATTTCCGTGTTTAATCCCACTAGTCTAGAGGTGAGTGCCACCCATTGCATTTTCTGTATATTGTTAGAGTAGGAAGGATTTTTGTTTCTCTTTTGAGTAAGTAAGATCTTTATTTTATTTACAGAGAGTTTTGGTTTTACTACATTCTTTCCTTTGGCACCACCTGAGCCTCCCTGTATTGTTACTTGGCTTTCATTTATTTTTGTTCACCTTAGTTTGTTAATAAACAACTTTTCAGTTAACCTCAACCTCTGTCTGTCTCAAGTATATAATTTGGGTATATGTTACCGTCCCTTCCTCCTGGACCACCATCTGGGACGTAACAGCTTACTATAAGCGACTTTGCTTCCTTGCTTTCATAGACTTGGCTGCTTATTTATCTTGCAAAATCTGGCAACACTGGGCACAATGCGAGTCTAGTAGGTGGCTAATTCGTGCCTGATGAAAAATTACGTCACGTTACAAATTATACAAAATAACACACACTCACACAGACACAAGCACGCAGAGATTTAGCTATAGATAGATATATTAGATGTCATTAATTTCTTTCCCACATTATTTCACCTGCGGTTTATCCAATATCAATTCATGATTAAATTTGATTGACCCAAATCCACCCAAACTGCGGTTAACCGCGGCACCTGGGGATAAAACCGCAATCCGCGCACCTCTAACTGGTGTGCAACCAAGCATAAATCAGGCGTAACTGTTCGCTGCGCCTTTGTGCAGGCCTGAGTATAGCATCAGATTACACATGGTCGAACAAATATTTTCAGCTTCATTGATTAGCTCCTCTGTGGGAGTTCTGTGTACTCTATAAGCATCCATTACACAGTATATATTTGTATTAATTAATTTGACATAGTTTAGATATTATTAGAAAAACTTCTTAGCATTGCAAGTGCAAACCAATGTATATTAGGCCATTACTTATGCACGCCATATATCTTACTGAATTAACAGTCAGACAGAATAGGTTATATAATGAGTTATAACAAAATGGCTTTAGTATAGTTTTAAGAAGGTGATCTTTAGCTGTTGACACCTTAAAGACTGAAGAAGGAACCTTTGAATATCACTGCAACAGTCTCTATTGGAGCTGAAGCACAGTCGCAGTCTAGGTAGGTAGGTGGGTAGTTAGGTAGGTAGCCAGGTAGGTAAGGTATTACAGCAGCTCTCATAGAGACATCAATAAAAACACATTATAATAAAAAACATCTAGAATAGGCATCTAAGCATCAATAACCCACAATAAAAATAAAAAAAATGACAGATCAAACGCTACTTAGAGTCCAATGGCTTGAATTCAACATTCCCCGTCCTAATCAGCCTGATCAAGCCAACCAGATGAGGAGTTGTAGTCTTATTGCTTTTTTTTGTCCCTTTTTAGTTCTCTTATAGGATTATGTCAACATGTTCAAACTCAATCAACAGCCCAAAAAAACTCTAAACAGTTTGAAAACAAACTGTTTACACAGACTTCACTCCAAGGTTTCAGTCTCAATTCCTTCGAGAACATACTAAAATACAGGTTTATAACATAGAAAGACAGCTACAGGGCCAAACTTGAGGGTTGCCTAGAGCAAAATCCATCTACAGTATCTGTCTGTCTGTCAGTCTAAATAATTACAGTCTAGGCAGAATTTCAGAAAATCTGAAGCTAGGGGGAGACAAAACCCCCCCCGTCCCCCCCGGGATCTCCACGTCTGCCGTGTATAGGATTCATAAAAATATATATTTCTCTGCTTTCTGTTGCTTTTTGGCAAAAACAAGCTACTTTCAACTGCCAATAACTATGGAACGGATTATGGCGATTCTACGAGACTCTACTACGTCTTTTAAAGCGATTGGCGGGTGGATCGTTGTGAAGATATTCTATGATGAAGGTTAGTGAAAACGCTCGGAATCACTGGTAAGGGCTGCTATAGACGATGTTTTAACTCTGGCATTAAGGGGTTCTGAATCCAAGTCTGCTGTATGCCCAGCTCAAAAATGGCTGATAATGCCTCTAAATGGACAATTTAAAGATGGCGGCCATCACAATGCTGAAATCCTTTTGATAATAACAAGGTAGAAACTTCATTGAATTTAGCTTTTAGGTTATCATATATGAGGACTCCAATGCCATATTCTGATTTGAGATGAAATGTGAGGAAAGTGTTAATTGGGGAAAATATATCATCACTTGGAACACATTCTTTAACAAGACATTTCTTCACCAACGTGATTGTAAAAGTGTCTTGCAAGACCCTCTAGGGGAACCCGTGACAGCTACTGATAGTATCCACAACCTTATGAGGGAAAACATTTGATTGTTTAATTCTGCCTTAAATAGTTTGTGAGGGGAACATTTTTAATTGCTTAATTCTGCTTTAAGTACGGTAGTTTGTGAGGGGTCAAACTAGATCGATTTTCCTGCTCATCACAAACCCATTTTTTGTGTGAAAATATATATTGCTGGGTGCATTAGTCATTTAAATTCCTCAAATACTATGAGATATTGCTCCACAATGTCAAATGGTGAGGGGTGGGTACTGGTGGGGCCTGGAGTGGAGGTAGAGGGGAATCGGGGGTGGGTGTGGATGTGGAGGTAAGGGGGGCTGTAAGTCCAGGGAGTCCTGGGTTGTCCCCCTCTCCCCATTACAGATTTGATGTGGATCCCCTCAGTGGGGATACAGTGAAGAGACATGGCCCCATATGGGCGTGGAGGAGGTGTGGAAGTCAGTGCCGAACTTTCAGACTTTCAGAACTTTCAGTGACAGGGATAGGTTCCTTTGCTTGTTACAAATGTCTTTTTTCAGGAGCTTTTTAACAGCAGGAAGGGAAAGGTGAATAGCCCATGATGCCCTGTGCTCCATTCTCCCCATATGATCCTAGTTTAACTTTAACCAACCTCCAGGCCCATAAGGGATATGTTATTAATATACTTCAGCATAGTTGTGGCCGCCATCTTTAAATTGTCAATTTGCATTAGCAGCCATTTTTGAGCTGGGCATACAGCAGATTTGGATTCAGCACCCCTTAATACCCCTAAAATAATATGTAAGACATAAATTAACACGATTTGCCTTCAGGGTTAAGATTTTTGGGAATCTGACCTAGACTAATAACACCTGTCTCTGTTAATTGTATAAGCTCTGTATAACAGTATGTGCTTTTCGAATGTCTGGGACTGGGCAATGGCTGACAAACTGGCCCAATACAATGAAAAAATAACAACAATGGAAGCTCTTCCAAATGCAGCAAAACGTATATAAGCTATAAAGCAGTGCACAATTTATCCAGCATATTTAAAGCAAGAACAAATAAACCAAAAACAGTTCAAACTACTACAGTATGTCCTCTGACAGGTGGTTTTCTGTTCCAAAATATAATGCTACATACAAGGTCACAACTTTGTATACCATTAGAAACAAAAGTACAGGCAAGAACATCTATTGGCAGCCAAAGAGGACGTTGTCAATGGGTACTACTAACCCTGCCATCTCTATACCTGAAGTATGGAAAGAACCTACATTCTATCGACTGAAAAGAGTGGAGAATGCTAGACAGAATCAGGCATTTGTGTTGCTAACTAGCCTTTCCCCATGACACCCTGCATAGACCCTGCAAGGAGAGCCAAGAACAGCAGACAGCCTTGCAAAGACATTGAGGAGCTACTGGCACAATGCCTGCACACAGTCTCCCAGTTTATGGAAACACAATGCACAATGCATACTGTACTGTATATGCATACAAGCATATGTAGATGCTTGATGCAAAGCCTTCTGGACACAAGCCAAACATACCGACACATCTTGACATGTACACCACACACGCATGCGCGCACGTGTGTACACACACACACACACGCACACGCACACACGCACGCGCACGCGCACACGCACACGCACACGCACACACACACACACACACACACACACACACACACACACACACACACAAATGAGAAGTAGTTGGTCTTGGTAGCAGTACCAACATCATAAAAACTCCCTGACTGTACCCTGCTTGCCTCTCTGTTCTCGCTGTTTCCAAGGAGACTGCAGCACATTGGTATTCTGAAGGGACATTTCATGAGCAATTGGAGAGAGGGAGAGAGAGAGAGGGAGAGAGAGATAGGAAAAAGAGAGAGGGAGGGAACACAGAGATGAAGCCAGAGACAAAGAGAAGAGAGATGAAAGCAGAGAGATATAATGATATATACATAACATATAGGGAGTAAAGATAAGTGAAGAATAAAACCATGTATGTATATATTATAGATGGGTGTGTCTATGACATCATTTTCAGACACTGTGTTTTTCATCACATGGGATCAGCACAGCTCAGTGTCTTGATCTCCAACGTGTGTGATAATGTAGGTATGTTCACATCCGTGGAGATGAGGTTCATGACCATGATGTAATGCACATATATTTAAACAGTCAACGTGCAGGGCTTTATGTAACATGAAAGCATAGGGCAGGGGTGACTCACACACATGTAAGACAAGAGAAGATTTTGCTTACCCATAAACTCGATGCCCAAGTGATCTGTTATTCCGAGAGGCACGTGGAGAAGGAAGGGCAGGGGGGGGCGAGAGAGAGAAAACAAGTTGTTAGCAGATTGTTGCGTTAGCATTGTCTGTCACAGTGCATAGCCGGATCACAGTTCACTTGATATTCTGCATCAGAACTTAAGGCACATGCCTGCCAGGGCTGACTGACACACATAATGCATGTTCAAATGCACGTATACACACATGCACGCACGGATGCACGCACATGTACCCAGCAAGGCTAGGCGTAATCTACACACAGGATAGTGCCTTTCCCCTGGAACCAGAGTAAAACCTGATTTAGTGTCATACAACCGTGTCGCTTGCCAAATGATTTTTAGATCATGATCACTACACCAGTTGTATCATTAAGAAGGCGCAACAGAGACAGACTAAACACCCTGATCAATTTCTGCCACACCACCATAGAGAGCATCCTTACAGGGGGCATAATGGTGTGGTTTGGCAACCTGACTGAACAAGACCACAAACAACTTAGAAGGACAGTAAAACACAAGAAATCCCAGGAACATCACTGCCACTGCTTCAGGACATTTATACCACCCACTACAGAAGGAAGGCCCTAAGTATCATGCAGGACACCTGCCACCACCCAGAAAATGGTCTGTTCTCACTCCTTCACTCAGGAAAAGGCTTTACAGAGTATCAAAGACAGTTTCTACCCTCAGGCGGTCAGAATAATGAACAGTATAGGCACCTTACATAACTTGCAGTGCTTTATTATTTAGCTGGATTTCTGATTCCTTATTTATTGTTTTCGTTACTTATATTGCTGCCTCCGCTGGCGGACAGCCATGATTGGATGCATTATGTATTTGGCTTGTCCGTACAGTAAGTACGTACTGTACTTACTGTCTGCCGGTTTCAACATTTTGAACGCAAGATCTCAGGAAGAATAGAATAGAGCTCGCCCCAAAACACGCTTGCCGTGTCAAATCCGACAACCTCGGAATGGTCGCCACTGAGGTTCCTAAACGTAACCTCAGTAAAACTATGCCTAAACCTAAACTTATTCCTGAACGTCACCTCAGTAAAACTATGCCTAACCCTAACCTTATTACTAAACTTAACCTCATTAAAACTATGCCTAACCTTAAACTTATTCCTAACCATGCATGAGCTAGGACACATGCATGTCATTGCATTTGAATGTGTATGGTACCTTTTAAATGTATATGACAATAACGTTGAACATGATTCTGAATCTGTACAGTATAATATATGGATACCAGGAGTGATGTGGTTAATTGATAGCTAGCAGTGTGCTGCTTTGTTCCTATGCCTACACAATATGAAAGTAGCTTGGCGCGCTTGGACCATTATTTTTGTCATGGTATTTTGTTTCCTTGTGTAACTCAATCACAGTACAACCGACCTTTCAAACACAGGCAAATAACAGGACATCATTACATCGTCACATTCGCACTGTTCCTGGCCAGTACATAGATTACTGTATATACAGTAATGGACTTTGCACCTCAAAGATGTAGGGAATAGGCTAAGAGTTGGTTCAAAGCTTGCATAATCACAAATATACATACTGGCCTACATATAAAACTACATAACATATTTGCACAAAGTTTTAAGTTTTTCAGTCCTATTTTCAACGATTTTATATCTGCTATTTTCAAATCCAGCTAAAAAAAGTTTCACCTAATGAGATGCCCAATGACATGTATCTTTTTGAGCTGAATCTGTCTTGGTAGATAAAACCCTTTTAGACCTGAGGACGATTCTAAAAATAAGGTAAAAACAGTTTTCTGAAAATAATAAAAATGATAATAATGTTGCTATAAATTCCTTTGCATAACCACATAGTTATAACACATTCATGTCATTACAGACTATAATTGGTTACTTTTAAGCTTGAGTTACAGATCATCACCATGGCATACCAAGCCAGCAGAGGGGCAGAGAGAGGCGTTCCCTGGAGTAGAGTCAAGGATCTCGCTATCTTGAACCAAACCACTGCATGTCATCTGCCTCTTGCAACCCATATGGCCTAATGCCTCAAAATATAACCCCCATCCTCAACACAAACACACTATTACAACATAATCCATGGAAAGTACTCATTTATCTGGTGTCAACAGCAGCTTGTAGATGAGTGTGATGGTCACTCCTAGTCCCAAATCTAAACACTGGGCGAGCTAGCAGCTCATCTTAATGCCAACGGCTTTGTCCAATCTAACCTCCATCTTATCGACCAGTGTCAGCCCCCATATAAGCGGATCATCTTTCACTTTACTGATGACCCAATAGACATCTCATTCTCCCTCTCTCTCACTGTCTCCTTCCACTCTCCCTTCATAAACGGACAGGATATCAGGACAAGAATAGATGAACCCGATAAGTGAAAAAAGTTATGCTTCTTGGAATGCCCAACACTCATATCTTTCCGTCTGTGGAGAGCCAGACGGAGAGGCAGGTGCTGGTGACAGGGAGTCCGTGGACAGTCTCCATGTACTTCCCCTCCCCATGGAGACACACACACACACACACACACACACACACACACACACACACACACACACACACACACACACACACACACACACACACACACACACACACACACACACACACACACACACACACACACACACACACACACACACACCCACCTCCATCTAAATGTATATACTATATTAGTATAGGTGATCAAGGTACTTTCAAAACTAAAACAGGAAACATGGGGACAGACAGACTAACAGAGTAGGAGGGAGGTCTACAACTGCACAAAAACTGCATGGACTTTTTGGCCCAGTGACAGCTAATCACACTGTACCCTCAGTATTTACTAAACAGTAACATCCAGAAACCATGGTATCTTTAACACATGAATCTGGCGTCTCTATAGACAGGTTTCCTGTTAGTAAACATTGAGAGGAATATGACCGCGCAGCTGCGGGGGGAAGCCTATGGGTGCGTTTGGAAATTACGCACCGGAGCACACTCGCTTATTAGTTTGTATTGGTCAGTGCGCTCACTGCCGCTCAGGGCTGTATTTTCGAACGCGCCTTCCACCCCCAGGCATGCGCAGATTGCGCATTCTGCTCTGTGATGACGTCGCTCGGAAACCCGTCTATTCTGGGCATGTTCTAATAGACTAACATTCTGCAAAAATAGCTCACAACGTACCCCAGCGCGATGCGTTGTGAGCTTGTAGATCGGCTATTTCCGGCGAAGAGATTTTCGTCGGAAAGGAGGGGACCATGTATAGACCCCTGGGGGACCTTGGTCAACAAAACACTGTACGTACTGTACATAATGTTTTAAGTGGTTAAGGGCCCCTGTAACCGTAATATTGTGGTAATTGTGCATGCTTGCATGTGTGCAGAATTTCCTGTCTGAATTGCCCTAGCTGCAGTCATTTTAAGAAGAGTTTTGTCATTACAAGTCCCAATGAGATGGGACGATACAAATATAGTACATCGCTTAACAAAATCCAGAACTGTCAGCGTAAAAAACTGTATGCCTTAAGATTGTCTTCCAAATAACTGGTATTATCCTTCCAAACCAGCAAGACGGCCGAGAGAAATCAGTTTGAACTGTTTTTTTTTTTTTTTTACAAAAATGCGTTTTAATTGGACCAATCACTATCAAACCCATGGCCTGAGGTGAAGAAAAGAAACGACATTTTGACAAAAAAAAAAAAAAAAAAAACCTTGCCCATACAACTGAAACAGAAGGATTGCTACAGTAGTAGCAATTTTCTTTCCCCACCACGTTAGCGTTTTTTGCCATAAGTGCAACCTTGTAGCAGATGGAGAATTTGGAGTTCATATATCTGCCATTGCCCCTTAGTGTTATCACCTTAACCTGGCAAACCTTAAAAATTTCTATTTCCATTGGCTATTATACTTCTTCTGCTGTATGGGTTGCCTCAAGGCTAAATTCATGAACCTGACACAGTTTTTTGTACATTGGCGGATGCTAACAACACTCAGCTCTATCTGTCAGTTAAACCAAATGATTTTTGTGATCTGGACAGGGTTCTGTAACCGTACAGCTGCACTGCCAAGGACTGAATGTCAGAAGGCTCACCCAGGCACATTCATGCAACTGAAATCCTAGGTATCCATAGGTTACTAGACTGAATGAGCAGTGTTTGGAGTTCACTGTGAACTTTTCCAAAGAACATAGTTTTTCAAAACTCTGTCAAACTACTGTAGAACATTTTGATACATATTAATGTATGAAAATAATATGTGCCATGATGATACTGTATGCTAAAATTTGGGATTTTGGTGCATTATCAGTACTAGACCGTTGCCCTTAAGGCACCGGCCTACTCGGATAACACACAAGTCAGGAACGATGTAAAACAGTAACGATGCAAGTTGGGAATGATGCCCCCACCAAGTTTTGCAATACCCGTGGTACCTGCTGTCAGAGTTCTCTCTGTACCCATTGTTAGAGTATCCAGTGTGACACACAGACCTACTCGGGAATGATCCAGGTTGGGACCGATGCAAGTTGGGAATGCGTGCCCCACCCGTTTATGCAATTCACATTATACTTCTTGTACTTGTCAGAATACGCGTTGTACCCGTTCTCAGAGCACCCAGTGCAGTACCCACTAACATATGACTGTCAATTAAATATGGAGATACGGGGTCCCTCACGTCGTCCGAAACTGCTGATGTCATGTTGATGACGTACATGGGAAAACATGAATGGAGTTCTATTGTACACGCTGCCACTTATATTGGTGCATCCGCACAGACATGACACAAAGCGCTGACAATCCGTAAAGCCCAGGGTCGGGTTGGCCAATCAGGGAAGCCGGTGCCTACATATCCCCCAAACACAGAGATTCGGTGCGACAGACAGATATCCGTGTTTTTTCTGTTCTCAGTAACCGTTGGTAGCATCGCACAACAAAGTACAAACTCGGTTTATGCCTGACGCTGTCATATGATGAAAATAGCCGATCGAAATAGCCAGGCAATGGTCTGTGGCTGTGCTTCAACAAATGCACTCACTCACACTCTCACTCTCACTCTCTCTCTCGCTCTCTCTCGCTCTCTCTGTTTTTCCCCAATGACAGATCAAAGGAACACCTGTACAGTTGTGCATGTCAAAGCAATGGCATTAGATCATAAAACCTGAGTGATGGCTTCACTCTCTCTGTCTTTGTCTGTCTGGGCACAACAGAGATGCGCTGCATGCCATTTCCAATTTATGCTTACAGTACTGGATTTTAGAGAAGGGGCCATAAATCGATGCCTTGACAGATGGCTGTGGAGAAAGAGGAGAGCAGGGGTAGTGAGAACGTGATGCCGTACAGTCATAATGAAACGCAGCATTGATAAGAAACTCTGCGCATTGCAGTCTCTCTTCTTTCAAGCGGTCTCACTATACTGTATGTATCCATCTCCCTTTGCTTTGCTCAGACTTAGTGCACACACTGAATCACACGTGCAGGCTAGCACTCCCCCCCACACACATTAGGAGTACAAGTAAAAATAAACTGTATTTATTCACATTCAGTAACTGTAGTTGCATCTGAAACTGCTGCTCGCCGGTTTGCTAATTGCAGACATGCAGGTGGATCTAAACCAACGGCAGCCATTTTTCTCCCCTGCTTTTCAAATCCCCATTCTGCATGGTTCAGTTCACATGTGTCCCACACCGAGGGAGTACCAGACAAACACCATAAATAACTGTCACCTTTCACTGTCTCAACACAGACAGATTAATAGCTGTTGACTGTCCATAACAGTGGCATACAAACGCAACAATGACAGTAATCAATCCATTTTGTATGACAGTGTCATCTTGTCATTGACCATCTTTCACTGTCATGTTCCAGCACGTCTTCTCTTTCTCCCTTGCCTCCCTCGGTTTCTGGCACACACTGGTTTCTATAGTAACCAGGTATCTTTATCTATAGTGCCCTGACCCCTGTCCGCAGTACATTCACATAGCATCAGGAATACTGATATTCATGTAAATGGGCTATGGATTGTTTAACATAATCCTCAGAAAATAGCAGTATCATCACAGGTTCAGTGTTGACAGCATCCCACTTCTTCACTTTATCCATAAAATCCATGAAAGAAGGTATACTGTATGTACTGCATAAAGCAAGCAATACTTTTTTTGCCAATCTGTTGCTGTAAACACAGGAGTGTAAGTTCTCATTTCTGATGGGTAGAAATGGCTTATTTTCCATTTAAAGGCAAGCTCTCCAGAGATCTGTGTAAATATACCAGAAAAATACACTGTACGTTCGTTTATAAGGCCAAATAAAGCCTGGGATGGGCTTTTACAATTCTGACGGTGTAGTGTTTGAGTTGACCCATTTGCTGAAGAGCTGAAGAGTAATGGCGGATCCAGTGATTTCAATCTGTGCAGTCCAATGGAAAACAAACAAACCCAACTTTACAATCATTCGGAAATTCAGAGCGGGAGTGAAGATTTGCCTATGACATGTACAAAATAGCCAGCTAGAAGGTAGACCAATGAGAGAATGTATTGTTTAAGAATGACTATTGAAATAAATCATAGGTTTCTCTCTCCCCACCTGCAACACAGACATCATTCTGTACTTAATCTAATCTCAACAACTAAGATCTTCTCTTTTCCTTGGGTCCCTGGCAACAAATCTTTTTAAATGGGGATTCTGCGGCTTAATAAGCATCATTTTGGTTGTCCTTGACAGGAAGCCCAAATAAGCAACAACACTTTAGAAACAAGACACAAAACGTGAAAGAAATACACACTATCTGCAATTACCAATATTTGTATGCAACTTTAGTTTACAGAAAGCCCAAAGTCACTTTATACAGCAACAATGCTGTTGACTATACAGCGTACATATTCATGCATGTAGACACGCTGCAGAAGATACGGTGGGAAATGGGAAAAGAAAACAAACCAGATTCAATGAAATAATTGAATGATCGGATGATACACAGACTATGCTTAGAAAGATGTATTTTTGTGAGCGGGCAGTGACAAAACTCTAACCTACATTAACGTACATTAGACCTTTATTATCTTTCCGTCAGGTCCTGAGTATTCTGGTCTTGCAATGTACAGCAATTTACTTACGAATCCATCGGTGTCACACATGGACACAGATATACAGGACGGTTCCTGCAGTATGTCATTTAATGTGACGGAAGGTGGTAACACTACCTGGGTTAGTGGGTTCCGTAATGATGTGGGTAGAACATGGCACTGCCTTACACTGCCACGGTTAAGACCACTGTTACGCATAATGTAGCATAAAACCCATACTGTAAGCCGCAGGACACTAGCCACACACTTCTATCGTTGCGTGTTTCAGGCTGCCATTCCCTGCACCCCACAGCCCTTCCTGATCCTCTCACTTTCTGTCATGTCACATGCAAGAAAGCAGAGGCAGCATAATGTACAAACACCTGTCCCACGAAATAAACAGGGGAAGGTGAAACAGACAGAATTTGGAGCTGGCGCTACCAACCAACCATGAAGGACAGTCTCGTGTTCTGGTGAAGTCTAACAGGGCCGTTTGACCTGAACAGCGATCCTTGACGGGATCTACCATGGATGTGGGTTCTCAGACCAGAGGCCTTATTGGAGCAGAGCCAGGTGGAGAGCAGGTTAAGCACAAATAATTAACTCAGATGCTGCTTCACCCGAGCTGAGCGCGGTTGAACAGAGCTAGGTATGAGATGTTGAGCCTGAGGGGGGAGGCTGACATAAAATGCTGGCTGTCTTCTAAAGCTCACTTCACATGGACAAAGCTGTGTGTGTGTGCTTAGTTTATGTGTTATATGAAGCAGGAGGTACCCCACTACTCAAACCATGTAACACGTGAACAGCCCGAAATCAAAAGGGAGTGCACAGTGCTATAACTATCTTAACATAATAAAGTACATTTGAAAATGTATAGGAAGAGGAAGTTTTTATTCTTCTAATCTAATGGGCAGTCAAATAGCTAGAATTGTTCAAACTGTTTCTCTGTAAAATATTTATATAATGATAAGCAATCACAAAATATAAAGATAAGCAGAAAGCTAGAAACGATAGACAATGTGAATACACAAAGTGTGTAATAAATTGACAGACACCTAATGGTTTTGTTTCATCTGTGTCTCTCTTCTTTAGACTTCCCACAAGAGAATGTACCGGAACTAGTGGGTGTGTTATAGAGAAAGACAGAGAGAGAGAGAGAGAGAGGTGCAGAGACGGAGGGATGGATGGGAGGGGTAAATCACAGGCAAGCGGATCAGCATGGCTCTCCTCTCTGGGCAGAAGAGATTTGTACGCCAATGGTTGTGATCGAGTGGGGTAAGTGAACTCCCATCACTCTCGATGTTCCCACAGGGACAGACAATGACACTTCACTTAGTCGTCAACTCCTAAAACCTAACAAAAAGGCACATTAAAAAGTAATTTGGCCTCAAAAGCATTGGGTCATTTTGTCCGGTGATAGGCGGCCTCTCCTTCCAATGGCTCCATCACCCAGGTGTAGGTCATATACCCATTTTCCACCGGTGCCCACAGAAAACTGTCATAATGCTAAAGCTCATAGTTGGCCAAGAGCAGTGCACACGGCACATAATACACATGAACAATGGTCACTTGTGCACAACGATTTCAAGAGGCCTGGTTCGAAACATCAACCATCTCACATTGGGACCGCTGTTTAAAGCTCAATTTAGCCTTTAAAGGGGGCCATTATGCTAATTTCCAGCTATTATGATTTTATTCTGGGACTCTACTATAGTAGCTTTGGATGATTCACAGTTCAAACAACTCGTTATTTATCTTATACTGGCTCTTTATGCAGCCCCTCTTTTCAGTCTATCTCTAAAAACCCAGCCGTATTAGCCGTTGACTCATTAAGGCCCCCTCTAAAAGCCCTCTTTATTCTGGTTGGTCAACTTTCTTTTTTGGATGGATGACATCCATGTAGAGGCAATGTGGGCAGAGCAGATGCCCATAAAGAAATCCATCACGTGTGACACGGGCTTGTTTTGAAAGGAGAAAAAGCCCTTGAAACCTAGCATTCTGAGCAATCTGAATTGTGAGCTTTTAGCTCACAAGGATTACTTCATCATTTGTTTAACTCATTATTTGAAACTTTGGCCATGTTTAATATGAACATCCGACATCATAACATATACGTCTACATGACAGAAAATGAAGAAATGCTTAGGCCTAATAGGCCCCCTTTCATGACTGCTATTGTCATATCCAGCAGAATTCACAATGTAAAACTTAACTTGGATCACCTCTGTAGCTTGACAAGGAGACCTCCTGATGAGCTAAAGGCCGTGACCCACAATGTTGGACTCAGGGATTTGATCACCATAAAACGTGTGGAAATTTACAAACGAACATTTGCAATAACTGCAATCATTCATCACTGAACGATTTCGAGAGCAAGAGAAACAGTGTGAAAGGGCGAGGGATATAAAAGAGTAGAGATGAGAAATAAGAGTGTAGAGAGGGACAAGGAGGTGGGGAAGAACGAATGGCCTCTGCATTCCTGCCACCCTTGCCCAGTTATTATTAATGACCTGTGACTGGAGGGGCAGTAGTATATAGTATGCCTCCCTGCAAAAGCTTCTACAATGTTCTGAGATAATCTGCATTCCAGTGCTGTATTCTTCGCTAAACAGGGGCTGACAAGAACTGCACTTCACCATGAAATAGACCATCCACATCCATTAGTGTGGGTATGTATGCACAGCCAGAAAGCCTTGATCCACTGCTGCATACAGCACTCAGCAAAATAAATAAGTGAACACTGAACAAAATAAAACAGAAAGAGAAACATTGATCAAGTTTTTTTTCCCCAGTCCATCCAAAACATTACCATTTGCTAGAGTCAAAATATTTTGAGCGAGTCCAGTCGCAGAACGGGGACTGTGCCAGATGTATTCCAGCAATCGATATGAAATTTCTGTTCTCTTTTCCACCTCTCTTTCTTGTCTCCTTCTCTTTTCCAATTGTACTTCCATCGCAACAGCTAGATAGAAGGTAAATTGGCCACAGCAATCAGAATCAATTACATTCTATTGTAACAGGCGATTCAGCATTACTGCTCAGCTTAGCCTCAGAGTTAGGAGGAATATATTTTTTGGGAAAACAAAGAAAGCAGTGTGCATTTTATTTTAGCCCCGCTAGTCGTGGGATGGCTCAGGATGGCTATATTGGTCGGTCGGTCTGCTGGTTGGTCGGCCTGTCCACCACTTTACCCCAAACAAGTTTATTGTGAAAACTACTGCCATGGAGTTTGTTGTGCACTTTATGATCCCCAGAGGATGTGCCCACTGATTCTGGTGACTTCATGGCCTTTCTTCTAGTCTAGCGCCTCCGTTAGGCCAACATTTCCACTTGCATAAAAGATACAGAGAAATCTAACTGGTGGATTACTGTCAAACCTGCTGAGCACATTCATGCTCCCCGGAGGATGAAATCTAACCACTAGAGTGACCTTTCCCTTTGCCTTGTTTCAATTTTAGCTCCTCTACTGCCAGTGTGGAGCTGGCAGTAATAGCAATGTCGGTTGGTTCAAAACACTTTGTTCCAGTTGGGTGTAGGGAGCACAGCTTCTAGGGGCAGCTAGTGGGCTTGTTTTTTTTTTTTTACGGTATTGCCGAAGGGGCTAGAAAAGGGCTGGCCTGTATGTACAGTATGTCCCTACAAAAGTAGACCATCTGTATGTCACCACAAAAGTATACCAATCACTGCTCACATTGCAGCACCAATCACAGAGCAGCTTAAGCTGCCCTATGCATACAGCACAGGTCTCGCAAACCACCCTCTGAGTGGGGAGAAAAATAAGGGTGGCTAGAAAGTGTGACAGAAGATTGTGTAGTCTACAAGGTGAACTTCAGTTAGCCACAGTAGAATCCACGATGTAAACAACATAAAGTGAGAAGCCGCATAGAAGCCAGGGAGCACTGACAAAGTTCCTTGTTTATCAAGCGACCCCAGAGGCTAACATGGTATGACAAATCATGTCAATTAAATAAAAGTATTTTGTTTTTAAAACCCAACCCTGGTTGATTTGAGCATGCTTGAACATTTGACATTTAAGGCCTAATTTAAACTATTACTATAAAACTTGTCGATGTCGTTATGGCATAAACAATACGTTGAAGGGTAGATTTAGGAGGTTCAAATCATGCATACTACTTTAAATTATTTTATTTTAACTTTTTCATATTTTGGAAACAAAATTGCCAATTTCAAACTGCAAAACATACATACACAATACATGTGTAGTGTATGGCTGAAGCATTGCATTTCCTTGTGATTATGGTATGAGTACTTGTTACAACCATGTAACAGTATGTGCAATCTGGGAACCCATCGGAAAGAAAAGAAGGAACAAAGAGAAATAATTCTTTGAAGCGCTGAATCTGTCTCGAGAGACTACACGTGTGTAATGCAGTAATGCAGCTGTAAGACCTGTTGTGTTTGTATTATTGTGTGTTAT
Organism: Gymnoscopelus microlampas; assembly: GCF_963454915.1. Taxonomy (NCBI): domain Eukaryota; kingdom Metazoa; phylum Chordata; class Actinopteri; order Myctophiformes; family Myctophidae; genus Gymnoscopelus; species Gymnoscopelus microlampas. Next base: position 30,170,400 of record NC_139950.1, on the reverse strand, counting down.
GGGTATAACTGTTCCGAAATGCCTAGATTTCTATGCATTTCAGGGGTTTGGGGGGCTGGCACGGCCGGAATAAGTATCCCTTATTTTAATTTCTGAAAGGTGGCAGCCATATGCATTGGATATCACAGTAGCCCAATGTAAAAGGACGAAGGCAATTGTCACACTACAGTTAGACTGAAGAAATGTTTTCAATTTACATTTTATGATGTTGGATATTATATGTAGGTAGGGGAGGTTCAAGCCAGTTAGCTAGACAAGCCATGCGGTCATTAGACTCTTGTGTCTTGTTTACCGTTGCTTGAAACCTGTGAATAATGGATTGGTCATTGGGGGCAAGATAGAAACTATGGAAAAAAGGAGAGAAGAATCAGCTATTATTTCGTGTCTCTATTCTCTCGAGGGGTAAGCTGTCATGAGAACAAGATTTGTGTGATTAACTTCTTCCTGCTATTATATCCCAGGGCTGAGGGAAAATAAAGGACTGATGCTTTAGTCGGGAGCACAAAACCAATATAGGCCATGCCTTAATTCTCCTAATATTCTAAATTCAATTCATTTCAAATTGAATCTAATGAGGATATATGGACATGCATTCAGGCACGCGTGCACCTTCGCGGGCACACACACACACACACACACACACACACACACACACACACACACACACACACACACACACACACACACACACACACACACACACACACACACACACACACACACACACACACACGTATGCATCTTGCATACGCATGGCAGGACATTATTTATTAAGGTGTAATGTACTGTTCCCTATCTTCTCCCAGCTGGGGCTCACAGGCACCGGCCACAGCCATACCGAAGGCTAAGCTCTCCGAGGTGCCCTGCCTTGAAAATATTTCATTCATATTAGCCTCCTTCGTCACATTCCATATATTTGTATTCACAACTCATAGCCATTGTTATTTTCTATTTATTTCATGGCCTGGATAAAAGCTGGCCAGAGGATGCCAATTAAATGTGTTTTAGGTATTTAATGCAATTAGATCAGACATTCATGACTGACATTCATGCATGTGTAATGTGTCAACTCAACAACAATATCTAGTCAAGTTCCTAGTAAATGTCCGTTTATGGGGTTAATAAAATAAAATTCTGAACATTTAGGAAAAACATCCATGACAGGACCTAAAGAAAATCAGGGAGCAATTGAACATGTTCACAAGGCATCCATTTAGCTCTTCATAGTACAAAGTAAGCGCAAAATGGCCACCATGTGATTTTAGTCAATATGTAATTTGGGACAGACTTTACTTAAATAATCAAAAGGAGAAGGCACATATATCTGCAGGGTTAATGAAAGCCCCAGGTTTGTGTGCAAATAAGTATATTATGTCACTAATTAGGAGCCGGGCAGCTATGCTGGCGTTCCCTCTTGTATTTGCCTTTCTTCTTCTATCTTCCAATCAGGAAATCTTTCTTCCCATACATGAAAATAAATACAACTTGTGGCCCTAATAGTCCTGATGATGGCACAACGGCAACCACAACCATGAATTTATGGCTTTGTGGGGTGTGTAATTGATAGAAAACTAGAAAAAGTGCTCCTCGGAGCACAGGTCTCCGCCAGGTCAGGTAGGTTATTGTGGCCTCCTGGTGGCGCTATAATATGCCAATGTGAAAAGGGTGCCATTTCTTCTTAGGCCTTGCACGGCAATCGGACACTGCATTCATGATTTGAGGCATTTTGTTCAAAAAATGTGTTTTGCTAAATTAGACCTGCTGGTGGCGCTATAACAGGCAAATATTAAAAGGGTAGTATTTGTTCCTCAACATAGTGTGAATGTGCGTGCAAAGTCTGACCACAATCGGACGCTGCGTTCATGATTTGCGGCATTTTGTTGAAAACGGGCCACACCTGCAAACTTAAGATGTGAATTTTAGCCAATCGGGATGGAATATGAAAAATTAAACAGATCCGCCTTGATCACATGACTATAGAGATCATGTGTACTGATTTGCGTGAAATTTGGATAAAATCGGAAGAAGTAATGTAAAGAAATATGTTTTACATAAGTCTGCCTCCTGGTGGCGCTATAAAAGGCAGATGTGAAAAATGCAGGTCAAAGATTTTTCCTTGACCTCTAGGGAGTGCACATACAAAGTTTTACACAGATCGGTGCAGTTAAAGGTGAAAACACGAAGCAGCCTGTTGTAGCGCCACCATGAGGCTGATTTCAAAATGCTCAAGTGGCAGTTCTTCCTCGGCCTAGTGAGAATGTGCGTGCAAAATTTCACGGAAATTGCATGCTGTGTTCATGATTTGAGGCATTTTGTTCAAAACGGAGCAGTCCTGCAAACTTTGGAAGCCATTTTTAGCCAATCCAGATGGAATATGAGAAATCTGAAAAAGTTGTTTGGTTTAATGACTATAGAGATACTGTGTACCGATTTGTGTGACGTTTGGACACATTTTGTAGGAGTACTGTCATAAAATGTGTTTTAGCAAAAGCGGCCTCCTGGTGGCGCTATAACAAGCCCATGTGAACATTTTGGGGCAGAGGGTCTGAATTGGCATCCAGGGAGTGTGTGTGCACAGTTTGGCTGCGATCAAGCCAACGGTGGCAGAGATTAGCTGTCCACAGACGGACGGACAGACAGACAGACGGACAGACGGACGGACGGACGGACGGACGGAGGGTAAAACATACTCTCTCGCCATGCCTTCGGCCTGGCGGAGACAATAAGCCCTATTTTGGGTGAACTACTTCTTTAAATAATCTCTACAGTGCAGCTTAATGATAAATCCATGAAAATCCACCGATTCTTTCTCAAGTTATGTTGTACACACAAACACAGACAGGAATGATTACAATATCCTGCCATGAATGCATGTGGGCAGGACAAAGAAAGAAAGAAATAATAACCTATAGGCCCTCAAAGTAACAGGGGCCTGTGGCATCAGACACTGCAGGATCCCCATTCCCCAGGCAGAACCTAGCTATTAATATGAATCCCCTGAGGATACCATAGCTTCTAGTGTGACAGCATTCTAACATTGGCCTTACGCAGCTAAGTCCAACTCTGAGAGAAGTAAGGGCATCACAACTTTAGGGATCATAACTCCGGGGGCCCTAAGGTGACATTGAAGGCTAGAACTGGCAGAGACAAACTGTTGTTCAACTTGTCCCTTGTCACCTTGTCCAATTATTGAAAATGTATGTAGTGAATTACCGTACAATGCGTAAACAATGGCCTTTTGCAAGAATGAACATGAAAAAATGTAACAGTGAACAACTTAATACTCTTAATTCATTGTTCTGCGGCATTTCATGTTGTAAAGATAATTGTCTCCGCCAGGCCGAAGGTGTGTCCCCCCCCTAGCCAAGCTAACATTGGTCAAGCTTCACGTGACAATATGTTGTCACCAATGCTTTTGATTGGCTAGCGAGACGCATGACGAAATAAAATCCTATAAATAGGTGTGTCACTTCCAAAAAACATTTATGTTTTTGGAAGTGAGGTAACATTGGTCAAGCTAACGGGATCAAGCTAACATTGGTCAAGTGACACGTGACAATATGTAATATAAATAGGTAAGACAGGATTAATCAGGAACAGTACTTTCCAGTACAAACAGAGATCACAGCTGAGATCACACAATGCAACTAACTCTCATTACGCAAACTGAAGAAGCAGGAAATCATCGTCTGAAACCTCATGAAGAAGCAAAGGCGCAACGCCGACAGCAGAAGGCCTAAGCTAAGAAACAGAGACAAAGAGCACTTGAATCCCTAAATGACAAAAAGCGAAGACGAGCCACAAATGCTGACAACATGACACAGCAAAGATTGCTACATTCTCTGGAAGAAAAAGTACAAGAGTCTGTAAAGAACATCGAAATGAAAAGAAGGCACTGGTCACAGTATTCAATAGATGAAAGACAACATCAGCGAGCACATTACACCAGTAAGAGGAGACGCTACAGATCACTTAAAGAACTAGAAAACGCTCAAGTTGATGAAGCTGGTGCCACATTCTTAAAGAAGATGTCAGAAAGTGGACCGAAGGCCGAAGTCTCCGCCAGGCCGAAGGCATGGTGGAGAGTATGTTTTCACTTTGTCCGTCCGTGTGTGTGTCCGTCCTGTGAACACCTAACATTGGTCAAGCTTCACGTGACATCACAATATGTAATATAAATAGGTAAGACAGAATTAATCAGGAACAGTTTTACCACCTCGCCTGGCGGAGACCTGTGCTCCGAGGAGCATTTTTTCTAGTTTAAAAATATATCTCTCCAGTAAACAGAAAAAACCTAAGACTGACTTTTCTAGTGCTACAGCTGATTGAGCCAACCTACTGCATTTGAGTTTTAGCGTTTTACCTTGACATCCTGGTTGCTGGATTCAAATGTAGGTGGGAAAAAGTCTGATTTAAGACGTTTTCAGTTGAGATCTCAAAGCGATACAAACTACAATATTTCCAAAGGTGCCATGAATTTTGATATCCACTGTACTGTATATTGGAAAAGCATGCTTGTCTGTACTCCATCCTGATGAATATGACGGAATTCACATAGCACAGCCCCTCCAACTTTCGTATCAGCAGTGCATGTCAATCAGGCATACACACTTGACACTCGTTTTCACTTCTCTGTGATGTTTTGGAAAGGCAGACTGCACAGTATAGTACAGTACTGCATGTTCCATATATTTACCGTATGTGGAAAATGCTTACATGCACACATTAAAGAGCACACACATGTAAATAATAATAATGATGATAATATCTTGCGCTTTTCGAAGTACCCAAATATGCTTTACATGGGGGGGAGGAGAAAACAACAAAAGAAAAACTATTTTATTAGGAAGAAAACACTAATAAAAAGCTAAGACTAAACACATATAGTACACATACAGTAGGCTACACACACAGAGTATGAACTAGGGAACATCCACTCAAAAGCCTCATTCTCAAACCTTCAGGCTACACCTATGACACCTTTTTGCAATGGAACCACAATTGACCATATTCACATGGTGGCCATTTTGCTCTAACGTCATGCTGTACGGCACAGGGTGCATGCCCCAAGAGGTCAGTTGTCTTCCAGGCTGTACTCTTATGTGCGATTAACTTCTCCAAGCTTAAGCCCAACATGTCTTTGAATCATATTTGAAAATGATAGTTTTTCAGATACATTTGTTGAAAACTGATCAGTCATTTGTAACAATATGTTCGCATTTTGCTAATGTTTTTCTACAAAATTATAATAACAAATAGCATAACCGCATGAACAGGTTTTCACATCCCTGAACATACATGATGATTCTCCACAAATGATAACCACATAGTTGTATATCAATGCTGACTGAAACAAGCATTTGAAACCCTTGCCAAAACCATACAGTATAATGGATAATATTATTCAGCATAGTACCAGTGGAGCTAGCCACGGTGACTCCCATTAACCCTGCCCCATATGTACAATAAAACCATGAATACATCCAGCCCTCACACTTTTCAAAGTCTCTCACAATGCAACACAACATGAAATGCAAGGTTTTGTTCTCTGGAAATTGTACTTGGTTGCTACAATGTTATCATTGGCTGTGCGCACAATCTGGCCAAGCATGATCAGATCACAAAAAGATGTATTACATGTGTATAAAATGTGTCGTCAGATTTAAATCCATAAATCTCTTTCTCTGTGTTGGGGTGCAATGTGATGCATATCATCACTGTCGGGCAGAAACCTTGTATCTCCATATCATCTTCTTTATGTTTTTTCATAAATGATGATGCAACGCGATGCATTGTAAGCTTGTAGATATTTTTGTTTTAAAAAGATTTAAACTTTTTGCCTATGATAACATAGGTTCCTTTTTCCATTTTGGACATACAAGTTTTCTGTCCGACAGGAACGATATACTATTGATGAGAGCTGTGCAGAACGTGATTGTGCCTTGCAGCTTGCAGCACCATCAAACCACAGTATTTCAATTGCTAGACCGTCAATTTGCCAAACGCACAGGCAAGGGCTGAATATGTTATTCAAGGCGCCTGAGACAATAATAGAAGAGGAGCCATGTGGATGAAAGGTTATAAAGAGGGAAAAAGAGTGAGGGGAGGTGAGAGAGAGAGGCAGGGAGCGCTATTCAAACGGAATACATTTAGAGTGTGCTCTGCTTTGACTCCTGAATAGTGCATTACCCTGTGAAAGTTCCTGGGAATGGGAAGTGCCAATCAGCAAACCTTGCAGTTTTCAACAACAAAAGAGGTCATGACAGCAAAAGCGGCTTGAACTCTGTTTCCTCCACATCTCGCCCATAAGCAGTCAACATGGCTGGCAACAACTCTTCCCTGTCCATCTCACAGACTGCGCGTAAAAACAAACTCCTGTCAGATCCGGGGCTAAGGGTGGACTTTTCTTGTCTTTCCCAAAGGCAGCTATGCTCAAAGACTAACACACATGCCCATACTGTATGTCACACATTCCTTTTTGTTATAGAGCTGATTTTACTGATTAGTATTAAGGCTCGGCAAGGGATCCAATTTTCTTTTTGACCAAAGTGCAGCTAGAGGCATCAAGCGGTAGATCACACAGTCAGTCAGTCAGTCAGTCAGTCAAGTCATCTCAACTATCTCAATTGGTTGACATTAATGGGACAGTGGCAGTATCTTGGTCCTCTATTATTTATCTATAATGACTTAAAAGCAGCCTCCTTATGCAATCTTTTTAAATGCTATGCGATTCTGTTTCGTTGGCAGCACACAAAGAAAACTGTGGTTGAGAACACTCTCAGTGCGGAACTTCAAAATGTAAGTAGATTGTACGAGAAAAAAAAAAAGTCATTACTATGAGAGGTAACTGGAGACTTCATAACTCTGTAATGGAGTGGAATCTGCAAAAATCTGGAATTGAGTGTTTCACTGAATAAATGTAAAATGGTTACAAAGTAGCAACGTACAATTAAAATGTATTATATGTTGCATGTATTGTCTTCTCTTGTTTTGTGTTTATCTTGTGGTGTTATATTGTATCAGAGAAGCGCAATGGAAAGCCCTTGGGCTTTATTGTGTTTTAATTTTCAGTATTTTTTATTTATTTATGTAATAGTGCAGTAGTGTAACAGTGTTGTTTGTGTTGTTTTTAATTATTATAACCACTGGAACACTGGCATCCCTATTCTGGGACTAACATTCCTACAACGTGTCATGCGTTGCAACGTGTTGTGAGCTTTATTTAGATCTGCGATTTTAGAAGGGAAGACAGGAGGGGCGAGAGGGCCTAGTATTGAGCCCTTTGGAATACTTTCAACTAAATAAATTCATTAATTCAGCACTTAGAATCACCTCTATAAGGCTTCTTTGGATGTATCTGCAGGTAGCTTAAACTATACAGTAATAAACTGGTAGCCCAAATCTTCTGCGGTCCTACAAACCTTTTTGAGCGTGCACAAAAAATAATTTCACCCACTGCTTTACACCTGTAAACTAGTGATGTGACAAATCTGAATCTTCACATTATCTCTGGGGTCACGTGATCAAGTTGTATCAGCCAAATGTTTCAGATTCCAATCCAATTGGCAATGACTGCCTTCCAAACTTTGCGGGCCCTGGGTAGGCAAACACCAGCCTGGTGGAGGGAGACCTGTGCTCAGACAAGCACACTTTTCTAGTTTTACATTTTTTGTTCTGTTCTGATGGCAGGACTGGTAAACTGGAAGTTGAGTTATTCATTTAAAAATGAATCAACTATTGTGTTTCAATTGGAAAGTGTCTTGCTATTGTCAAATATGAACTAACAAAGGACTGTCCTGCTCGACTGCTTGACTTTTCTGCCGGTGCAGTTACCTAGACAGCTGTATTTATACTGTATTTATCTAAAACAGAGAGCGCGCAATGTGTGTACGTGGACATTTTGGCCTAATGTTGGAAAGGCCATTGGGCCACAAAATGAGTAGGGACCATCCTCTGGGGAGCATGAAGGTACACTGCAAATATCATGGCTATCTAACCAGTAGTAGAGCTATGCATCCATCCATACACAATGTAATTCACGTCCATTAACACACACACTTTAGGCCTGTACAGAATATGTGCTTGTTCTTTGTTCCATTTGTTTTGTTTTTTCCCTCATGTAATACTGTTTTGGAGTCAAGGCTGGCATGTTTATTGCTTTATTTACTGGCTTACTTATTTTATTTAATAGCGTTTTTATTGTCTGTAAAGTCCTTTATACCAGTGCTTCAAGTGCTGTACATTTCAAGTTATTATAATAAAGTTTAATATTAGTTTCCCTTAAAAGACCTCGCTCCCTTTCTCTCGCTCTAATTCACCCTATCTGTCATTCTCTCTCTCCCACTGCTTACTCTCCCTGACTTTCTGCTTGGGTAAACAAGTCCATTCTCATCCTCTGAGAAGCAGGGTGACAGCCCCACCTCAGATGATGTATCCACTTCCACACACACACACACACGCACACGCACACACACACACACACACACACACACACACACACACACACACACACACACACACACACACTCACAGTCCCTGTTGCATTCCAGAGGTGCCTGGCAGAATCTGTCTGCCCTGCCAGTGAACCCTTCAGTTGGCACTACCGAACTATACGCCCACCTGAGACCCCCACAGAACAGTGCGGCCATGGAGGAGGGGGTGCGGAGTGTGGGGGCTCTATTAAGGACAAGGCGGACACAGATAGAAGGGTATAGGAGCCAGAGATTATAGGGACGGGGAGCAGGAGTGTTAAAAAAAAAAAAACGGGTCATGCTCCATACAAGCAACCTCGGGTACACAGAGTTGCGACCAAATCAATGCTGGGTTTGTTACTCCCAAACGCAATAGATCAATAATTAACCACTTTCAACTAGGGCTGGCCCCCAAAGGTTTGAATGTTGTTCATTAAATTGGCATTCAGATCTCAATGTCAAAGTTAGGACGTTCTGTTATTTATTTAATCATTTTTTTTCTGGCTTGTGAGGCAACTCACTCTCCACTCTGCTCGTGATCCGGTTTAGAGAGGCTATAGAAACGGTCTGCACATGGAATGCGTGTATATGTGTGTTTGCAAGTTACCGGATACAGTAGGTGGGCTTTAGACCGGATCTGAGCACAGATCTAACCCTAGAAACCAGGGTTTCCATATGTACTGTGCGAGGTCATGGTCATGTGAACTTAATTTTAATATTCAGCCGAAGCAGTTCAGAGGTGAAATAACTGACCATAATATTGAGGGGGTTTTAGCACAGCCGTAAGTCACGCTAGTTGGTAGCTAAGCATTGCTAGCAATGTGTTACTAACAACAGGGTAATAACAACAGGGTAAATAGCATTAATACTGAGTATCGATGCTAAAACTGATTTTGTTCCATTGTATTTTGCAATATAGTAGGGAATAGGCTACTTCCATCCAGATAAATTGAATGTATCTGTTCTCAACTTTGCTAGCCAACTTTGTATCGTGCCATTGGACAATAGCACGTTTGTGTTTGTGTGAAAATATTAGCTTTAATCTGTTATTTTGAGCAGCTATACAAATACAAGCTATGACTGACATATTTTGGTCAGGTAATATTAACTGTAATATTCTTACGGAAACTGAAATGGTAAGTTTGGTAAGCGGGAGGGGGTAGACACATGGGGCCAACAAATACATAGGCTACAGTAGAAAAAAGAGGAACATCAGGTTCAGATGCTCTGCTTTTTTCGACGTCACTTACCCACTGTTTGAGGCAGGAAGTAGCAGATGGAAATGAAAAGCAGGGAGAAAATGAAAAAGAAAAGCATTACTGAAAACAAACAAAGACAGCTATTGAAGATCGTAGCTGAGATAGGAAATATATTGCTAGAATAATGGGTTATGTATCGAATCCTTGAATCAATTGTGAACAGAGAAAGGGGGAAGAGAGAGAAAGAAAGCTTGGAATCAGGAGAGATGTGTGTGTGCGTGCGTGCGTGCGTGCATACAGTACCAAAAAAACTAATTCAGATCAGAAGCACTTTTACAATCAAATCTGAGCATATGTTTCATGCACGTTTCATGAATGAGGTCGTTCGCAAGTGCCCCCAGTGCTTTCAAGGCTCCTCGTCTTTTGCAGTGGCCACTTTGACTGAGGAAATCCCACGAAAGTATGGATTTAATTTGGAGTTTGTTTTAAGATTTAAATGGTCTATTAAAACAATACAGATGAAGCCCTAGGATATAGGCCTAGTCTTTGGGCGTTTAATGAAAGACATTTTTGTCGCAGTTAGAAAACTATTTAAAGGGGCTACACCTTGAATTTCATTTTTTTTTAGGTTTTTAGTATTTTTTGGGCTCCCCAGTGTCTCTTGTACCAAAAAAAATATATTTTTTTTAACATTCAGTCATTCATGCTCATTTCATGGATTTCCTGAATGGGCGTGTCTGAACAGGCCATTTCAGATGGCCAGACAGAATTGCTCAGTAGCTCCCCCCTGCCCAATAGGACGTTTTGGTATTGCAGCTGAAAAAGCTTGGAATGACAGACAGTCAGATTGTGAGAAAAAATATCTGGATGTTTTTTAGGCTTACAACCTGTTTAAAACGTATTAGGGGGCAATATTTATATATAATATATATTTTTTTAATTCATGGTGTAGCCCCTTTAAGTTCAACTCACCAACAGGGTATAAGCACAGCAAATGCCACAGTGGTAAATGTAATGTTCATTATACAGTACTAGACTGGTTCCCTTCGCAAACCTCTGCTTCGGGGAATGCATGCCCCACCCGGTTATATAATACCCATCCTGTTGTACCTACAGTACGCAATACCTTGTACTTGTCAGAGTACCCAGTGTGGTACCCACTAACATATAATTGGTCCACTAAATATTGAGTTACGGGGATCCCTCATGTCATCAGAAACGGCTGACGTTGTGTTGATGACGTACATGGTCATTCGCAAATGGAGTTCTATTGTACACACTGCCACTTGTGAAGCGGTATAAACGTGACGCAAAGCTCCGCCAATCCATGAAACCGAGAGGTCTGGTTGGCCAATCAGGGAAGTTGGTGTCTACACTCCAAACACACAGAGAGTGTGTCATCCACAGACTCACGGACAGACACATGCAGACATTCATGGTTTTTCAGTTCTCGGAAACCGTTGGTCCAATAGCCCAATTTTCACTTGGGCTATGCTCAAACGTTACTTTAATTTAGGCTACATGTACAAGCAGTCACTGAATTATTCATGAACAAGAACTGGAAGCCATTCGGAGAGATGCTCAAGATGGCTTCATGTACTTTTTGGTGGATATAGGCATGGCCTTCAACTTCTCCAATGCCTTCAACACCATCCAACCACGCAGGCTAGCTGAGAATTACTCAGTGATGCTGGTGGACCATGGCCTGGATTATGGACTACATCACTACCTCACCTGTAGTCAACAGCACGTCAGACTGCAGGACAGCCTGTCTATGCTCCCCAAGAAAATGTGCTGTTCACTTTTCCTGATCACCCTCTACACCCCTGACTCCCACTTCAGCTCGCGTACGTGCCACCTGCAGAAGTTCACGAGAGAGAGAGAGCCCTGGTGGAGAAAACTGTGGCGTTACGACAATCACCTCCAGCTCAACCTAGGAAAGACCAAGGAGCTGGTGGTGGACTACCGGTGGATGAAGATGAAGCCCCCAACTCCAATCACCTTCTGGGTATAGGTGGTGGACTGTACATCTGCTGTACAATACGTTAAGTTCCTGGGAGTACACATGAACAATAAACTGGACTAGGAAGACTAAGGCCACACTAAGGCCCTCTAGAGGAAGACACAGAGCAAGCTGTTCAATGTGCTGCAGATGTTCTACCATTCTGTACTGTCCTCTTCTTTGCATTGGCAATATCAACAGAAGGGATGCAAATAAATAAACTTAACATTGGTAAGGAAGGCTAGCGCCGTATTTGGAATTGAACTGGACAATGTGGAGGTGGTTGCGGAGGGGAGGATGAAGAGGAAGCTGGATGCTATCCTGGAGAAGCCCTCCCATGACCTCTATGATGAGCTAGCGGGGATGAGGAGCAGTGAGCAGATTCAGTCACAGACTCTCAGCACTCTCCCTCCCGTGCACACCACATAGTGAATTGGACGGTCCTTTATGCCAGTAGCTAGGCTCCACAAGATGAAATATTCAAGATTTAAGATTCAATAATTTATTACCCTCTCAATGAAACATTGATTGGAATTTGTCTTGGTGTGTGCTTGTGGTAGACAAAACAACAAAATACAAATGCACATCATCATAAACATATATACAAATCCTATAATAAAGTAAATAAAACAAAAGTGTCTGGTGCATTAAAAAAAAGGGATACAGATAAGTTATATTATATAGGAGTTAAATCACTGCCACAGGATATGTGCAGTTACGGAAGCGAGTAGTTCTTCTCTTAATACTTTGTAACATCGACGCACCTAGAGGGTTCGTCAGCGGTGGCGGTGGACGTCACAAACATAACATGTGGACTTGCAAAGCACACCGTTGCTCCAATCCGCACCAAACTTGGCACAAACACTGGTCAGCGGTCAGCCACCAGAATAGTCACCTGGGTGCCACAGGTGACTATTGGTTGCTCCAATCCGCACCAAACTTGGCCCAAACACTGTTCAGGAGTCTGCCATGACAATAGTCACAACAGCGGCCACGCTATAGGGCCCCCAGTGGCCACGTTATGACCCCGGGGGCCACAGGCACAGTGTTGCTCCAGTCTGCACCAAACTACCACAAACACTGTTCAGTGGTCAGCCACGACAATAGTCACACCAGGGGCCACGTCAGGGTCCCCTGGCGGTCTCAGGCACACCATTGCTCCAATCCTCACTAAACTTGACACAAATGCTGTTCAGGGGTCAGCCATGACAATTGTCACTCCACAAAAAACGAAATTGCACACATATGTGACATTACAGCAGTGTTAAAGCAGTGTCTAACATTTAAAATGGCCATAACTCGGTGACCATTGCTCTGATCAGTGCAATGTAGAAAGAACAATTTCAGAAAGAACAAATTGTTGGTGTAATTTCTGCACAATATGGCTTACACTGATGTTCCATTTAAGAGAGGGATAAATGGTGGTCCCCAGGAAGCGTTCTACTTTCTCTGCAGCTTAATCATTAATAATTAAGGGTTGAAAATCATCTTTGTTTCTGTGTAAGTTCACAACAATCTCTGGTTTTGGAGATGTTTTGGGTTAAGTTGTTATGAAAACACCACTCAACTAGTGAGGAGACTTCTGCTCTGTAAGCTGTCTCATCATTACAGGAGATCAGACCGCAAATTTGGTGTCATCCACAAAAGATCTTAACAGGCAGAATGTGAGATACACTTGTTAGTATACAATGAATGCAGGAGAGGCGACAGAACACAACCCAGGGGAGCTCCACGCAACACAATGTCACCACTGCTCAGCACCATTCCTAGCCAGTGTGTGCAACAGAGCGTGAAAAAGGATGAGACCCCCAAAGCTTGACCCCACATGAGAACTTAAGACCTACACTGTCTGTTCTGTTCTTTTGGGATTACTGACTCCAGCTTGACTCTGGCACTGTCTGTTCTTTTGGATTACTAACACCGGCTTTGACTCGGCTACAGAACCTTGACAGATGCTAGATAAATAACTTTTGGGAGACTGGCTTATATTAATTTATATTTTCATTGTTGATACACTAGATTATTCCTTTATTCATATTTAGGTAATTTGGGGTTAAACTGCCAGCCGGGAACCACCGGGTATATTATATTATTATTTCCCATCTATATATGCAGTCGCGTTGTGGTTGGACTTCCGGGTGACATAGGCATTTACCTAGGGGCACATAGGCATTTACCCAAATGAACATTATACCATATTATAACCCACCAGCATAGTCAAAACCCAATGATGATGACCAACCAGGCCAACGCAGAGCAAGCCACCCGGTACCTGAGGGGTTTGTATTTGAGGAATAATAGTATATAGCCTAATACTGTACAATATCACTAAATATATTTATTTATTGCATTCATTCACTACCACTCGGCTGTTGAATGGTAATGGCCTCTGGAAATATATTATTATTATTATTATTATATATTTTGTATGCATAGACTTTATATGTTAAGGTTCACATTACCTATCATGTTGTTAGCATGTCATAATGATGCTGTGTTTCCTTTATATCAGGAAAATCTCATTTAAACATTAAAGCCTTACTGTATGTAATGATCAAAAAAGGTGTAGTGACTGGCAACTAAGACAATGAATTCAGTCGTGACGGGAGTGCATAAATGACAATGTTTTACCAAACGAAAAATCGAATCTGATGCAGTTGAAACATAATATTGTGTTTCAATACTGTGTCTCTCAGAGTTGAGCTGAGAACAAAGGCTGGAGCCCTGTCACATCAGATCAATGTATTGAAAGCTGGATACGTTTCAGTGGCCTTTCTGTCTGTCTGTGGCACGTGATGAGAATGTTTAGGGAGAAGTCGGGACATGTAACATGTAATTTTGAACACATACCTATGATTCAACAGATATGTAATTCAACCATTTGTTGCAACAGGCGGACTCTACTGCACCATTTCACATAGGGGAGGAAACTAATTACACCCTATATCAGTTATTAAATTGGGAACGTTTTTTTCAAGATGTGTCATATCACAGGGTAGTTTCCAATGTCAAAGACAACTCATAAGCTCAGAGTTCATGTTACAGTAATATCAATATGTACTCTTTAAATATCCTACTCTTATCAGCATCTACAGTATCTTGTGTTTCTACACCACCCAGCTGGGGTACAGCTATCAGCTATCATCGTTCATGGTGAAAAGGGACGCACATTTTATGATAAAGGTGCTAGAGTAATTGCACACTCCAGATATTGAGGGTGATGGTATCTTCACTAGAAATGCACTTTGAAAGTTTTATTCTGGCTCAGCAGCACAAAGCGTCAGAAATCCTTGGAAAGATGAAGCTTGTGTGGACGCTGCTGCACTACTTGATCAATAAAAGAGTTTCACTAAGGAAAAGCTGATTCATAAAATAGCGATGTTACCATCAAGTATCTTTTGCATTAAAGGGACTACACCATGAATTTTAACTTTGTCTTCTTTTTTGTGTGTTTTTGGTCTCCCCTACCTCTCTTCTATCCTCAAAAATACCCCAGTTTGAACACTCAGGCTTTCACAGCAAATCTGGGGTTTTCTGTAAATTGTTCTAAAAACAGGCCAAACTGATTTGGTCCCCCTGCCTACGTCACGTCAGAGAGCAATTCCTCCCGTTTTTCAGTTCCAACCAAATATATATATATATATATATATATATATATATATATATATATATATATATATTGTAAATTTAATTTTTCTTATTTCTTATTTTTTTTTACTTTTTCAACACAGAACCAGGAGATAACATGCATACAAACTGGCTCAATAGCGCCCCGTGCCAAACAGGACAATGTGGTATTGCAGGTGAAAGTGCTTTATAAGCCTGAGAGAAGTTAGTTGGAATGAGTATTTCTGAGGCTTGATTTAGTCTCAAACCTTTTGAAAAACGTTTGAGGGACATAAACAATATGATATTAAATATTATTATTATTTTTTAAATTCATTGTGTAGTCCCTTTAAAAGCAAAACTTCAGACCTCTCAAAACAAACTGATCAGGTTACTACTGAACCTCACACCTAGGACTCACCTAACCCCTGCTCATTATGCTAGGGTGGGATCACTGGGATGGCTCAGGGTAGAGGACAGAGTACAGCAACTTGCAATGGGCCTGGTCGACATGATACTCAAGGGATCAGTGCCCATGTACCTGTCAAACTACTTCAATAACGTGAGAGAGACAGACACACAGGCACAACACCAGAGGGAGCTCCACTGATCAGATTCGACATGGGGTTAAATGGGTTCTACTGTTATGCCACCAAAATGTGGAATGCCCTACCAAGAACCATCAAACAACCAAAGACTCCTTATCCTCCTTCAAAACCGCCATAAAAGAGCACCTGTCTACAATTTGCACCTGTCTTCTAAGCTTGACACCAGAAATATTTTCTGTACATATACTTTTATTTATTTATTGTTACTAGTGTCTCTTGGATGTTATTGTATGTCTTTAAATGTCGTGATTAATTGAATACACAGGACCACAATGGAAACAAGCCCTCAGGGATTTTTGTGTTATCCTTTTAGCATCATTGTATAATCGTACCAGTGTACTATTTGCAAACTGTTAATAAAGTATTCAATCAATCAATCAATCAATCAAATTGCATTCATGCGTGTCTCTCTCTCGCTCTCTCTCTCTCACCCTCTCTCTCCAAACTCTGAAAATAATACAATCTTTTACAAACAATAAAATCCTCATCATAGTCTTGTTAAAGTAACTTGTGTAGAAAGGGAACCAAATGGACCCGTAAGGGTCAGTTTAACCTGGCATTAAGACTAATAAAAATAAGTTGCCATGACCATTGTTAACCTGGTATCCTAGTTTCTTTGAGGCACTACATTGTTCTCTCTTCACTCTACTTCTGTGACTAAATTGTAATTGCAATTGTAGATGAGATTGTGAAACTGTCATAAACAATCAAAATGATGGAAACAGCAAGAAAAATAGGGGTCAGATGATTAAAAACACAACAGGATGTTCAATTGGTTGTCATCACTTCATACTTGCTTTGTGTTAAGAACAGACTTTTCTATTCTACTGTACTGCCTACTTTACTCTTAGGATGATTCAAGGAAAACAAATGAATTTCCATTCCATTGACGTGTTTGCATGTCAAACACGTTTAACCCATTAAAACCAGGAAAGCATGTCATTTTAGATTTTAGTTATATATATAGCAAAATACTTTTTTCTGAAAACTCTTCAGATTTAGAACAGTGTTTCTCAAAATGAGAAGATATACAAGCTCACAGCGCGTCACTTAGTGCCACACTGTGAGCTTGTACATCTGCTATTTTTGAAATAAATAAATACATCTTGAATGTGTTTTTTGATTTTTGAACTCAAATATTCTCTTCTGGGGGTCCCTGGCACAAAACATTTTCAGATGGGGGCCAAATACATATCAATTGGCACGAAAAAAGTTTGAGAACTCATTTAGAAGGCATCTATAGAATCGGCCTCAGGTCTCAATGAGTTAACTCTACTGTGATGATAGTGTTCATATCTGCCATTATGAGCAGCAATGTAAAGAGATGAGCAGGACTCTTACTCGGATCAGACAGGATGGAGTCCGTCTTGGGTAGGAACTGATCACAGCGGATTCCCTGATAGCCTTCTCGACACCTAGTGGAGAGAGAGAGAGAGAGAGAGAGAGAGTAGTATTAGGACACACCCATGGGTACACTTGAATTGGTCAAGAAACTCCAGGCCAGGGGCACAGTGGCGCAGTTGGTAGCGATGTCGCCTCACAGCTAGAAGGGTCCTGGGTTTGATTCCCACTGGGGACGCTGTGGGCGCTGGGGGCGTGTCTTCTCCTCCGCGTCTTCAGCACCCATACCCTAGTTGGGGTTGGCGAAAGGGCCTACTCTGTGTGGAGTTTGCATGTTCTCCCCGTGTCTACTAGGGTAGTTAATACCCTCACAAAAACATGTAGTAATCCTGGTCGCTATACCGCCTCCCCCATGACAGCCGGGGCGCCTGATGGAGGAGAAGGGAACTGGTTGGAATAACGTGTTCCTTCCACGCGCTACGTCCAACCAGGGAAACTCCCCCGTCAGGTGACAAGAAGGTCAGTTGGCTCTCATGAGCATGAGCTCGGCCCTGGCCTCCCTAGGCTGGTGAGGGGAGTGTAGCACCCAGGATCACTTAGAAAATTGGCACCGGGTAAAAAATAAGGGTTACAAAATCGCGGGATAAAAATTTTGATTAAAAGAAAAAGGGTTACAAAATCATGGGATAAAAAAAAGAAAAAAGAAAAAAAGAAACTCCAGGCCTACATCAAATGCAAGTCGTAAAGTACACAGTAAAATCCTCAATGTTAATTTCACTCTGAGAGTGGCTTCATGTGCTTCCGTTTGTACACTCTCTTGAGTTACAAGTCAATAAATGAACACTGAGAACATTTTGTAAATGCTCACAGAGATTTAGAGACATGGAATAATGATGTAAAGACAACCTGATACTGTATGCCTGTGATGTTTAGGGGTCATAGCTTCATTCAACATTAATAATTCCTGACAACGTGAGAAAAATGTGTGGCTCTGAACACCTTCAAATGACTGCAATTTGACCTCACAGATATTGTATCTTTTCACATTGACAGTGTGAGACCATTAACAACAAATATGTTGCTCTGCAAATGCGTACTATATGCTTTTGCGGTTTTGTTTATTTATTAACCCTGTAAGGTTTAGCCTATACAAAATAATCACCTATAAACATTATAAAAATAAGTAAACATAATATTGCTATATCAAAGACAACACAATTAAGACTAACAATTAGATTGTGTGTGTGCGCTTGAGTGCGTGCGTGAGTGACTGAGTGAGTGAGTATACAGGAGTAGGGCAACATTAAGGTGGTGTCTAGCCCCCCCTAGTTTGTTTGGAAGAAAAGATGTTGCCAATATATGCCAATATACTGTATGTATGTATGTGCATATTCCAGAGTAAGGAAACTGTGTTTAACGGAGAACTGAGTGTAGTGTTGCAGCTGAGGGGGGATGAAGAGTATTCCCTTGTTTGGCATGAAGTATGTGGATTTGGGAGCTACCGGTAGTCTCAAAGTATGTGTTGAACGGGTCAGAGTAGACTGTTCTTTCTGAGGAGGCTCAGGTCCTAGGGGTGTGTAACAAGATGCTGCAGATGTTCTATCAGTCTGTAATGGCTAGTGTCCTCTTATTTGCGATTGCCTGCTGCAGGGGTTACATTATTGCCGGGGACACAAGCAACCTGAAAAGGCTGGTCAGGATGGCTGGCTCCGTTGTTGGGGCTACCCTGGACAGGGTGGTGGAGGTGGCGAAGGTGCATACAGCAAGGAAGCTGGACGCTATCATGGCCAACCACTCACACCCCCTCCACATGGAGATTATAGGGCAATTGAGCAGGAGGGGAAATGATAGATTAATCTACAGTACACCAAGAGGAATTACAATAGACTTAGTCTGTCTTTTGTGCCGGTACCCATGAATATTTACAATGAGGCAAACGACAGTTGCTCTGCTTGGTCAATAGACTAATTAGCTCAGATTAGTATAAAGTACTGTATATGAGTGTAAAGACACTGTCTGACATGGTAACTGTGTGTATTCTTATTATTTAATTTTGTCCTGCATAGTGCCGGCTTTGTAGAGTGTGTATAATGGCTCTGTATACTATTGTTCATTATTGATGGTGTTTCTTTTTGTGGGATGTTTTCACCCTGCTGTATCTACAGTACTTCTTTTACCCTGTAACTGTATCATAACGGCTGTGCTGCCTCTGGCGACTGAATTTCCCCTGCGGGATCAATAAAGGTCTTGTCTTATCTGAACGGTTTGTGAATTCAAAAGGTACTGCAGGTGCATTTGTAGATGGAGGATTGGACTACTGTATATTGATACTGATAGACTGTCTTAGACAGTAAGCTGAGTTTTGAAACAGAGGAGCAGCTGGAGTCAAGTGGTTAGATGAGGTGGCTAGTATTGCAAATGTCTTTAGTTGGGTATGTACTTGCCCTGACAATGTTACAGTAAATGAGATACAGTATTAAACTGTATTATAGAGTTAAGAGGCAAGCCTTACTCCTTACTGTTCGGGTCAGCATTTGTTGGCAAGTTATCTACAAGTGAATCAATGACCCGGAATCCTGTCACATGTTTTAAGGATTATTACTGTACATTCACAAACAGGTCATTCTCAGAAACAAGGCAGCACAATATTATTGCAGAGAAGATTTGGTACCAGTGTGACCACAAATATTATTGGTTATTATTGGAAGTTATAACCTCTAAAGGAGCTAAACAGCAGTTTATCGGAGCACTGAGACCGTGAGGGTTATCCAACCTAGAGGATTTATTATAATGCCTCCAACAGTTCGGAGGTCTCTAGCCTCTGACCCTTTTCTACTTCACCTTACTGCTCAGTGTATCCCTCTGTCCCTCTTTGGGAAAATGTAGGTTGCATAGACAGTAGAGGTTAACAACATCTCCAGTACAAGTAGCTGCTCCCTAATCTTATTTGTTCCCACTCTTTCTGCTATGCCGCACTGGCGCACTTTGACTTTTCCTCCTTCCTTTTTAACGATCCATTTGCTCTTCAACCTTTGGGGAGGGGCAGCCTATAATAGTGAATATGGTTAACTGACAGTCTGTCTGACTGACTGACTGACTGACTGACTGACTCCTCACAATCATTCCCACACAGTGACGTGCTGCTATCCCATTTCCTCATTCCGCTTTCCCAGCAAACTTAACACAGCAACATAGCCTAAGCTTCTCCATTATCTACCAGCCAGCGATGTGCAGGCAGTTCATATTGGGCGAGCTCATTCAAATCAAATGGCCCATCAAGTAACACGGACAGAAAGTTGGCAAGCTTTAATGGGCTCATTTGGTCCGATTTGTTTTCCCATTGATGTCAGTAAAATGTTGAACTAGTCCCCATTTCCTGCCCTGTTACCTCCATAAATCTATATTATTTAACTCGCCCTCTCTCGCTCTGTTTGTTTGACAGGGCTGTGTCAATGCGGTAAAAAACAGCCGTTCAACCTCGTGGCATGCAGAGGACCTTCTTGCAGAAAAACTGCAAAAAGTATTTTAAGCCGTTGCAATGCCATGGCAACTCACCAGGATTAGATAACACTACTTTTATATATGGCTGCATCAACGCCCATCCCCGCATACTCCCGCAGCACGACCTGTTTGATATCTAGACTATATGCACAAGGAACTGTGTTTCTATATTTGCTATTTAAGTATTTTTTATGATAGTGGAATCTGCATTGTTTGTGTTTGTTTATGTGCTACAAAATAGAATACAGGTCTATAATTAGCTCCGACGGAACCTCTCCCTCCGCTGTATAGCTCCGAGATGAGGTTCCTCGTTTCCCGGTGCCGTTTGAGCAGGACATTGTCGCACATTATCCACTTTACATGTTTCTTACCCCTTTCTGCACATCGTATCCAAAAAGTAAAGGTTTTCTGAAACGCTCACAGATGTTTTAAGTTCTAGCTGGCAATAAAATCTATCCAACGAGTTGAAAAAAGTATTTAACTCGCTCCTGTCCTCAGCCGGTTACATGTTTTTAAGACATTGCGCAAGAGTTGCGCCCGTAGAGATAACATTACTGATTCCCCTACTGGTCAAATGTTGAATTGCATCTTCTAATGCAAAATATTATGGAACCGGCTGAGGACAGAGGCAAATTAAATACTTTTTTCAACTCGTTGGATAGATTTTATTGCCAGCTAGAACTTAAAACATCTGTGAGCATTTCAGAAAACCTTTCCTTTTTGGATACGATGTGCAGAAAGGGGTAAGAAACATGTAAAGTGGAAAATGTGCGACAATATCCTGCTCAAACGGCACCAAATATAGGACCTCATCTCGGAGCTACATAGCGGAGGGAGAGGTTCTAAATGGGGCTAGTCTATAATAAGAGTGAATGGAATTATTACTTCTGGTTTCTCAACCAAAGAGACACAACAGCTGGAGATGTTTGACAATATATTCAATATTCTACCAAAGTTCAACAACTTTACTCTGTAAAAACCTACATCTCTCTCTTTTGTCTCTTCTTCTTCTTGGATTCACCCAGTCTTACTTCCTCTGCCTCTCTAAAAATTGACATACCGCGCGCGCGTGCGCGCACACACACACACACACACACACACACACACACACACACACACACACACACACACACACACACACACACACACACACACACACACACACACACACACACACACACACACACACACACACACACACACACACACACACACACACACACACACACACAGCATTCAGGGCTGCCAAAGTGCAGGAGCCATGTTTAGAGGCTTACATAACAGCATGGAAGATTTGGTGCTGTGCAGAAGGACAATGCATGGGTCATTTCAAAACAGTCTGTTTTCATTTTCAATAATTAAATGAGTCAGATGTTGAATGGAACAATGGTATGCTGTGAAAACTAAAATAAAAACAGCTCACTCTTGGGAAGGAACAAGGGGTAGAGACAGACAGTGGGAGTCATTATGCGAAAATCAACAGAAGCCTTACATGAGCTATGGTAATTGTCTATAGCTATGTTGCTTCTCAGAGAGCACCAAACATACAGTAATATGTGTATGTACACACACACACACACACACACACACACACACACACACACACACACACACACACACACACACACACACACACACACACACACACACACACACACACACACACACACACACACACACACACACACACACACACACACACACACAATATCACATAAACCAGCTTTACTTGCTCTGGGTGAGGGCTGAAGGGGCTGATAACAGAGCATCTGACCAATCAGTGCAAGCTAAATTGTCACCGCACGCTGAACTGTCACCGCAAGTGACCTTGCTGCTGAACTGACTATATGTCAAACATGGACAAAACTCCATCGCCAAGTTTCTGCAGATGGTAGAATTCTCGGCTGGAGTGTATCCCGGCTCAGGGAACCGAAACACAGAGTGGAAAACATCAACATTCGACAGTTCACACAGACTGTGAGGGCTGATATACACAGGCCCTCTTAAGGATAAACTTTGGCAATGATGAATGCTTCTCTTCATAATTCTCTCTCCCTCTCTCTCATCAGCATGCATGTCTGCACCTTCCAAAGAAACTTGTCAGGATGTTAAAATGCTTTTCGTGGCTTGTCAAGACCTTGGGCAATATATTATTTTCTGTAGAGAAATACAGATAAAGACATATAAGCCTGACACACTGCTGCTTTTTCTAATTCACTGATCCACTGTTTTCAACTGACAAGCACATACTTATAACCAGAACATAATCGTATGAAACGACACACTACACAATCAGTGGTGCCAAAGCTAGCACAGTTGGTAGATAACTAAATTCAGGATAAAGAGCCCATCAAATTGGTTCACAAACAGTATTCCTTTGGCTACAGTGATGTCACCCAAGTATGTGCGAAAAGGGGAAGGGAATCAACGTCAAGTGAGTGTGTTGGAGGTGAAAACAAAGGTGCTTCTTGCATGGATTTGGCTCATTTTCGTGACTTGTGAGCTTTAAAAACACATTTCTGGATGTCCCAATTTTTCATAGGATGGTGGTTGTTGAAAACCCCTGCACTATGATACTTAAGCATTGCACTAGGATAGAAATATCACTCATTCGTATACAGTGATACGTGTATTAGTCACCACTGTGTTGTTTGCACCAATGGCCAACTCGGCCATGCCCCAAAATACCCGTATGTGAGTCTAAAAAAATAGCAATATTTAGCCATAGTGTTCCTCAGGCTTCTGAATGGTCACAGTGGTGTTGACTTGTATTTTGGATAATGTATGATGTTAGTCTATGTATGTGTAGGGTAGGGATAACAAATTGGATTCTGAATAATAGAACATGAGATTGGGGTAATAAAGCTTTTTAGTAAGACAGCTGCTGCTAATCAAGCAGCATTCGTTCTCAAAGTGGGGTCTTACATCCGGAGGTACTTGTGGGTTCCAGGGGATCCCCAGCAATATTTATATTATATATATATAAGGAACCGTTTAAACACTTATTTCATATTTCGGCCATTCAAAAATGTAGAAAAATCTTCTTATGGGAGTCCTGGCACAAAATCCTTTCAAATGGGTGTCTGTGGCCTATTAGTATCAATTTGGGTGTCCTTGACATTCAAATGTTTGAGAACCATTGTTATACAGCATGCAGGGATGAATCAGCAGTAGTGTATTCTAGAGAGGGACCATTTGCTTATGCATAATACTTCCTCTTTTTAATATCAGTCTCCAATGAAAATAAAGCAGAGGGAGAAAAAAAAACTATTAAAAAAAGGAAATTCCTCCTTAATCTGCAACCTCTCATCGGCCACAGTGTGGTGCAGTATGTTAACAGGTCATTTTAAACAGAGTCCATTTGCAGCTCGCCCAGACACACTGTGTCTTGAATGGGATGAATCAGACTTGTTGCACCGAGTGCAGGTGAAGAAGATTATCAAAATAATGAGTCGTAAGATGGTGACAGTGCATGGCTGTACGTCAGAGCCTTTAGGGAGGAGTGTGTGGAGGGGGGGTGTTCAAAATGAAAGAAGGGACCTTAAAATCTGCGTTATCTGAGGCCAGTTGTTCACCATAATTGCACCACAGTCTATCTATAAATGCATGAAATCTCTGTGAGTGAGTGAGTGAGTGAGTGAGCGAGTGGGTGAGCGTGTGAGTGAGAACCATTCAACAGATCAACTTCAAGCTTGCCATGTGTATTGCTGAGAACCCAGGGGAAAGCAAAGCCCAGGGGCAAATTGTCGAATCAGCGGTTCTCCTTATCTAAAATATCTATAAATCCACAAATCTCTGTGTATCTTTCTGTCTGTTTATCTGTCTGTCATGCGTCCCTTTTATGCCCATACAGTACATGGAGATCACAGATGTCATTAATATGACGTCGTCATAGTACGGAAGTCATAGTCTCCAAGTTCTATTATAATGGGTGCTAAAATAATACCATACTGTTTATACATGAATTGCATTTTATTGGTCTGTGCCTCATGTCGATGCCTCAAAAATAGAACTGTGCTCTGAAAGACGCATCAACAGGTGCACACTCCAGCTCCATATGCAGTGTTTTTATTGACATTTCGGCCCTTAGGCATTCTTCAGAATCAACAAATGTTTGTTTGTTGTTATTTGTTGATTCTGAAGAAGGCCTAAGGGCCGAAACGTCAATTCGAGGAGGCACACAGTTGTACAAGAACACAGACACACAGCACATTCATGCAGAGGACACATACACACATGTACTGTACATGCACACACAGACCCCCCCCCCTTCCTGTAGCATACTGTATGTGCATTCTAAAGGCCAAATTACATTCTGCTTCTGCGGTCCGCATGATTTAAAATTTGTCACCAGTTCATGTCCACACTTGCCTCCCAGATTTTGTGACAGTGCATACTTTATGTGTGGGCAAGTACACTGACTGCCCTACGAAAAGAAAAATAGACGCTTTCTTTGTGAGGTTTAGTGAAGTGTCACTACGTGCTGTGTTATTACATGACAATAAAGGACTTGAACTTGAAGGGAGGTTCGTTGGCAGGTGTGTTAAATGGTAAAAAAGCAGAACAGAATAAAAACCTGAAAAAAAACCTTTTTGAAGCTTTTCTGAAAGAATACATCTGAGGTCTTCAAGAAATAACCGGAATGCATAGAAATACAAAGAAATGACATAACAAAGAGTTTGGGTAAAATTCAAAGCCTACAGTAGCTGTTAGCCACCGGCTGTTTTCTGTATTTGATATTCCTTATTTCCTGTGTGCACATGTGTAATTCCCTGTGCAAGCACTAAATTTCAATATCTGACGGTAATGTAGGGGGCAAGTGATGCTTGATGGTAATGTGATTAACAGAGACTTCAGTTACATGTTAAATTGAATCAGATGTGATGATAATATCTGATTAAATCTGATTCTTTAAACTTCTATCCTCTTCTAACTTCTAACCAGTGTATCACAAACAGTCTGTTCCACTGCAAAAACACTGCGCTGCTAGTAGAGTGTTTGCTCTACTAAGTGGGTGACACTTCTAGGAACCATTGACCCTCCATTGCTGCAAAAAAAAGTGAGTTGTCTATCTTTCCATCGCTCTGGTAGGAGCAGACACTTGTGAATGAAAATAATATTAAGAGAAATGTCCACTCAACACATTTATGTGAAATGGTTATTGTGAAAAATATGCCAATGAAAATTATATAAAAAAATAAATACACAGTATTTTCATAGTAGATCTCTTCTCACAATGGTCTCTTGCCATGGCAAAGTATGGTATGTAACGGTATGTATGTATGTATGTGTATGTATGTAATTTAAACTTGGTCTAAGAACTGAAACCACTATTTCAAAGCATGTGCGTTTTCTTTTGTTAGGGACAACAATAACCCCTTCACCAAAATAACCTGTGAATTGTGTACTGCTTCTGTAGGAGGAGATTTGTAGTGGTGGTTTGCAAAATATGAGCAAATGGATGAGAGGGAGTCAGAGGGTATGGGAGCTGTATGCTGCCTAATTAACACCACTGTCATTAATTAACAAGAACAGGGATGTGGTGTGTGTGTGTGTGTGTGTGTGTGTGTGTGTGTGTGTGTGTGTGTGTGTGTGTGTGTGTGTGTGTGTGTGTGTGTGTGTGTGTGTGTGTGTGTGTGTGTGTGTGTGTGTGTGTGTGTGCTCGCATGCAAGTAGGAGATAAATATAAACAAGCTGCCTCAAGCTACTGAAGTTCTGTAAGGAAAAGTGAGAACACACATATGCGAATGGCGAGCACATGAAAGCATGCGATGGAAAGAGACATTTGGTCTCCTTTTAAACAGTCACGTTGCCCAACAGAAGATCAAACGTTCAAGCTGTGTGGGGAGAGAAGTTTCTCTGTTGTCTGATCTTCTATACTACACAGCAGTGGTAGAAAGTAAGTAAGTACATTTTCTCAAGAACTTTATTTAAGCACAAGTTTGAGGTACTTTTGCTTTACTCAAGTATGTACATTTGTCAATGCTTTAGACTTCTACCCTACATCTCAGAGGCAAATCTTTTACGTTTTACTCCACAACAATTATTTGAAAACTAGTTTTGGATTATTATTATTACAAAACACACCAATTACTACCTAGTTTGTCTATTAAAAAACGCTTTGCATTGGGACCCGTTGTGAGCTTGCAGATCTGTAAATTATTTTGAATGATTCTGGATTTTGGAAACCTTTGAAAAAACCAGAGAAATACTATTCTGTTGTTCTGTATAATGAGTACCTTTACTTTAAGGCCATTACTTAATTTTGCACTCTTACTAAAGTGAAATACAGTACTTCTTCCACCACTGCTGTAAAGGTTATACCCAGCTTACATTAAAGGTTGAACTTCAACATTATTACCTGAGGGTAATAACATTCTTTTTCTTCAGAATTCACAGGCAGAGTAAAATAATTGATTCAAAAAACTGATTATTTTCAATAACTGAACCAAACCAAACCTCAAAACTGTGTTAACTCTGAGTGAAATTAACATTGAGGATTTTGCTGTGCACCCAGGTCAACGTGGACTCTTAACCACTTAAACCCCAGCATCCGTATTGTGGGGAAAGCTTTCGCTGAAAATTGCCGATCGACAAGCTCACAACGAGACGCGGTGCGCTCAACCATATGGGGTTTAAGGGGTTAACTGAGCTCAGTCATCCTGTGCATCTAGCCTCACTTGAACTTTGGACCACACCATGCAGGGAACTACCATCACGCGCGCACGCACACGCACACACACACACACACACACACACACACACACACACACACACACACACACACACACACACACACACACACACACACACAAAAGAAAGTCCAATAAAAGAAAGTCCAATAAAGAAAGTATATCACAATCCATTGGTCAAACAGTGACAGGCTGCTTCAACAAACCACAGCACTGGTCATTTCACTGGCGTGAGATTCATTTCAGGGGAAAACTGGCCGATACAGAACTAAACTGGCCAATAGAGGAAGAGGAAATGACTTGGCCAGAGTTCTGTTTCTGTCTTTGCTGTGAACTGACATCACCTACCCAACCGGGGAGGGGGTAAAAAAAACATCCCCCTGCCATGTAACTTTGCGATGCGATGGAGCGCTGTGTTGCTAACTCCGCTGTCATGCCACATTGTGTGTACGTAGGTGGTGCACCTCTCTCCCCTCCTAGCTGTGCTTTGGGGGTTAGCTTCCACTAACTTAGAACATCAAGAACGCACCTAATCGTCACACCGAGCTGGATTTTTTCCCCATCCAAATACAGTACATCCCAATATTCAAAATGAAAGGTATTACCATACTGTACCCAGTAAAATCTAGTGTGGTGAACCATCCCGGTCGAGTGAATCCACATGTGTCTTCTGCAAGACCGGTCTGGCCCCGAGCGCTGGGTGCAAAACCAAAATGTGGAAAACCCAATTACAAAACGGCCACCCCAGCACTTGTCTTCTGCAGGCCGGTCTGTAGAAGACACATGATAACGTGACCTGGATGGTTTACCAGGCTAAGTAAAATCCTCTGTGTTAATTTATAATATTCAAAAACAGAGACTCTATACTTGTAACGAAGGATCAGTATGGGATGGACCCGGTCCATTTGGTTTGGAGTTAAATCAACAATAAGAAGATGCAATGCACACACTATTTCATCATGCATTGCTAAATAGGATAAGCCTACCCTACTTAATGAGTATTTGGAGCGGTTTTCATACCGTGGTTCCTTATGGAATCATTTTATTTTACAAATCAAATCCTAGAGTAATCCAATCTGCCTGCTAGGCTCCAAGAAGCAGTGCCGCTCCAAAAGGTTGATTAGTCACACCTTGCCACATCTACATACAATTGACAGGTCCTACTTCAAAGAGGGCTGAAGACGACTTTAATGGTATTATATATACAGTATATCATTCAGCTTACCTTCATTTCAAAGACACATTTTAAATTGAGGTCTAGTGTTATGAGCTTCAGATTTTTTTGTATTATTATTTTTTTCCTCACCTGCTTAACAGATGGGATGATTGAAATGTATGTTGTATTTGTGTGCACGTTTTTTGGTGCACTCACTTGCACGGGGAACTTGACTACATGAGTGGTGTAGGCACAGGGAGGCATTGAGTACCATTTTTATAGTCTTTGGTATGAATGGGCCGGGGATTGAACCCTGACCTCCCAGCCTCAGGGCGGACACTTACACCACAAGGCGTAGAGCATGAAACTTTAGTAACACTTAAGGTTGATATATACTTCGTTGTTGGTGAGCAACTATAATGGGGCTTTTAGACCTCTAGCTTGAGGTGCACTTGACAACCACTCAGCACAGTGTTTTCCTCAGAGTTCTAGGCTAACGCTAATGAAATCTCCTGTCAGCACTGAGATTTCCAAGTACTGTGAGTCAAAAAACGATCACCAGTACGGATGTGGGGTTCCTGATGTGGGTGTCAGCAATATTCTGCTGACAATGCAACAAATGATGCCAAAAGAATATTACATCCTTCTGCCCCTTTATTTGGATAGGGCACACAACCCCAAAATAAAATGGTGATATAAAATGCTATAAAAGCCAGTGGTGGGTTGTCCCTTTAAGGCCTGCCTTTTCAGTCCTTTGGCACCAGCTGTACCGGTATTGCTGCTGTGTGCCAAACTTGCAAACCCATGAATAACATTATTGCCCTCAAACTAGAGGCCTAAGACTTGACTACGGCCCAAAAATGTAATCAAATTATGTTTTTCAACAGTAATTTGTTAAACTCGAACATGTCTAGTCAGCTCCCTTCACATTCCATCAAAACCACTCACATCTGTCCATGATGACAATGTCTCCTCAGGGCTACTCCTGCAGTATGCAGCATTCTACGTGATGAACATTAAGTGCCGCAGAGTACAATGCTGCAAAGTTTGAACACTAGGTAACCTGCAGATCAGGACATACCCATCTCCTGACTTCATGGTGTCTTCTATGTTCTCAGTGTTTTGCAACACCATTGCACCAGCCACTGGGGCCTGCCTTATGTTTAAATAAAATATGACTCCCAGCCTGAGCCAATTCGCATACATGTTGTGGTGTTTGAAGGTATATGTCCCAAACTCAATTTCACCCGGAGTCCTGTAAAAACCCACCTCCACCTCCAGAAGTTGTTCAATTATTTATGGCCCTGCTAGGACTAGTACCCAAAAATACAATAGGCCACCTTTCCTGGTATTCTTTTTCTCGTGGAGGTGGCCCATCCTATCTATTTGTCTTCTTTCCTCTCACTCACCCTCCCATCTGACATTCTTTCGAATCTTCTAGTGAGATGTGCTGCATTTGGTATTTTGCAGGTAAGAGGAAGTGAGGTCCCACCGCCATTTAAAAGGAATATTCACATTGAAGCCAATTTAAAGGAAAAATTCAAGTGTCAACCAATAAATTACCAACATTTCTTACAATTTCGAGTGGATGATGAGAGCACTAAAGCTTTATTTTCCCAAACAGTCCCTCTTGGGGCTAGAGTATGTGGCTTTCATTCAAGCAGGCACTTTGCGAAGGTGGCACTTCCAGAAAACAGTTGCAAATCCTTTCTTACAGTGTGGCTGTATAAAGCATGATTCATACTGCACATTATACTGCACCTAAAATAGGTGATCTACAAGCTCACAATGTGATGCGCAGCATCACCTTGTGAGCTTGTAGATCAGCTATTTTCGGTGTGCGACACGGCATTCAACAGATTATACAGTAAATCAGGCATAAGGGGCAAGACGTCTATAAATGGGTCTGTAAGTCTGTCTGTGTGTGCGTGTGCGTGTGTGTGTGTGTGTGTGTGTGTGTGTGTTTGCCAATGCATTGTCAGCTCAATAACCCCAACGGGATGTGTGTACGTTCAACCAATAGTACAGCTGCAAATCCTAAACCTCGATGAGACACCTAAGGATATTGGTATAGTAGGCTTGTTGGAGCTAGGAATGACAGCAAGGACACACTATCATCTCAGCAACTCTTCAGCACAACCCTACCGTACTTTGATACTCTAGTCTAGCAGATCAGTGTACTACATGTAAGTACACCCCTGCTTGAGACTTCCTGTCTCAAGCAGGCATCTCGATATGGACTGGAAAATTCACATAAAATTTTACGATGACAAAGTTCAAGTTCTCTCTCTCTCTCTCTCTCTCTCTCTCTCTCTCTCTCTCTCTCTCTCTCTCTCTCTCTCTCTCTCTCTCTCTCTCTCTCTCTCTCTCTCTCTCTCTCTCTCTCTCTCTCTCTCTCTCTCTCTCTCTCTCTCTCTCTCTCTCTCTCTCTCTCTCTCTCTCTCTCTCTCTCCCCCTCCCTCTCTCCCCAATACCCATCCCCTCTCTCCTGAAAACACTATCAATTAGACTGCTTATCTTTGTGCTTGATAATTCCCTGTAAGGCACTTTAATTAGACGGTTTGCTCTTTCCGTCATTGATGTGATTTGTGGAGTATCTCCTCATTGAAGCTGCATGTTAAAAGGGGATTTAGATCGATTAATTTAGTTCTTATCTCCATCAGGGACCAGCAACAAGTTGAACTCTCATGCAGCAGCAATTTTCCGCTGCTCTTTTCTGTGAAGTACTCCAATGCTGCCATCGATGTGAATAAGCAAAGACTTTTTTGTAGTTAAATGCTCCTCTGAACTGCACAACTTGTAAGTGATGGGGTTTCTTACGGCACGAGTTGGCAGGTAAAACTATAAATGTATGGAACATTTTAAAATACAAACTACTCCATATTTTCATTACCATATTACCCGATAACAAAATTGCCATGTGGCTCTACGGTGGACGTCATAAACATGCCCAAATCTCCATGGGAATAAAAGGGGCACAGACAAACAGATGGGTACAACGGGTACACACTACACATATTTTTAACAGGCAGATCTCTTAACAATTGGGACAGACCTGGTTTGCATACCCATGAAGTTTACATGCTTCAGAGCCAAGTGGAGCTGGGGCTGGCACATAGGGAGGCCTGTGCCACCCCAGGCCACCCCCTGGACACGCCACTGGCCATGTCTGTTTGAAGGTAGTCAAACATTTTAAACAAGAATAGGCTATAGGGCTTAAATGGATATATCTGGAAAAAATGTGTGTGTGTGTGTGCGTGCACGAGCATGCTTACGTGCGTGCATTATGTGGGGGATCCCAGCTTTTCTCAGATGTAAGAAGGGGGGGCTCCAAGGAAAAAAAGATTGGGAACCACTGCTGTAGACAACCATGTGTCCCCTCCGATACACCTGGAGTTGCCAGCTGCTTCTTTTCAGCTGACAGTGAGGAGTTTCACCGGGAGGTCGTAACATGTGGAGAACACGTCATACCTCTAAAGTTCCGCTCCCTGCTGAACAGGCGTCCCTGAGTTTAGGCGTCGCTAGTGCAGCAACAAAAAACACAAACCCCTGCAGGTTTCCCACCCCAGCCTATTGTGTTCAATGGAGCGCCCAGCCAATCCAGAGGCACTGTGGAGGAATCTAACCCCAGTCTCTACAGTGGCATGTGGGTAGTTTATCCCTGCGCCCCTATGTTTGTTAATGTTATATATACATATACATACATACATTTACATACATTTGTACTGCCCCCCCCCCTCCCACCTGTATTCCTCAGGTATCAAATCCCTATCCCCCAGTGTGGAAGGCACACTTTGCCCACAAGGACATTTTCTTTCACCTATGGGGTACTTGGACTGACACTTTTGGCACCTTTGGGAGCATGGACTTAAGTGCAAATACACACATATACACATCACATCATGCAACACAACATCATTTTTTTGCACATACTGTACATATGAAAGGACTACAATGGTAGGTGGGGTTGGTGGAAGGGCCTTTCTGTGTGGAGTTTGCATGTTCTCCCCGTGTCCCCTAGGGTAGATACCCTCACAAAAACATTCAGTAATCCTGGTCTCTAAACTGCCTACCCCTGGTCAGCCAGGGCGCCTGATAAAGGGGAGAGGAACTGGTTGGAATAACGTGTTCCTTCCACTCACTATGTCCAACCGGGGAATCTCCCCCCTGTCGGGTGATAAGAACATAGACATATAAAGGTAGACGCCTCCTCTGGCTCTGAAGCGACTGTATGGTGGGCGCGCTTCCGCTTCCGGGGGGGCAGCTGGAAATTTCCGCGTGCGTCACAGAAGGGGGCGTTCAGTAGGCCAATCAGAGGCAGGTGGGGCCGGGACAACTACATTCTGACAAGACCTGGAAAAGACGCGCTGTGATTGGCCAGTAGTCAACACGCTGTGATCGGCCAGTGCCCGTGCCCCCCCCGGAAATATGGCGGCCACCATACAAAACAGGTCGCTCCAATGAACTGCAGAGGGCAATGAGGTATCTAGGTTTCTATATCTATGGATAAGAAGGCTTGTTAGCTCTCATGCATTGAAGGAGGTATGAGCTTGGCTCTGGGCTCTCCCTAGCAGAGGGAGTGTAACGCCCAGGATTACTTGTGGGGGATTAAAAATGGGGTTGCAAAATTGTGGGATAAAAATGTTGGAAAAAAAGAAAGAAAAGAAGAAAGGACTGCAATGGAAATAAGCTGCTGGCTTTTTTGCGTTTTATCCTTTTGATAATGGTGTGACAATGTATGTAATTTGTTTATTATCAATAAAGAGGTCAAAGTCAAAGAATTGTATTGTAAGTAACCTTACCAAAAAATGCACTTGGGCTGACCATGGCGGATGCACCGCCATATCGTTACCTCAGCTGGGAGGTAGTAAAGCGCACGTGAAGAGAATAACACACACTAGGCGGCAGCAGAGAGCTAAGAGTGCAATGCAGAGGTTGGACACTTTTGTTTCTGTGCAGCTGATCAGTACTGAGAAGAAATGTACAGTACATTTTCCCCGCTATCAAAGGACGTGTATCATGTACAGTATGTTCTGTATCAGTTCAACAATGATGCGATTCACTTGTTGTAACATCCAGCCAGCAATATGAATATATGAATAGTTAATCAAGATTGCAAGCATTTTTAAGTAGCCCACATTTTGAGGTGAAATGTTAAGATATGCATGTTTTGAGAATGAGGTGCGCTGGGAATTAATATTTAGGTCTTAGGGTGTAGTATCACAGTATAGCTTCCTACGATAAATAGTGCAGTAGAGAAGGTTTTGTACAGTAATGTGAGGGGAGTGATTATATCTTAAGCTTCTCAGAAATACTTGGCCTGCCCCATCAAATTTAACAAACAACGACAATGTTAATAGTCACATAAGTACAGAGGAGAACAGAGAAACTAGGATACCAGGTAAGCATCAAACCTAGCATCTGTCTAAACATGCCATCCCATTCAAACATTTGTGGTCAAGAAAAAACAAATCTTATCTAAAAGCAACAAACATATCTGCACAGAAAAAAGAAAAGTACTTCTATTTGTGCATTTTGTGCAATCTATTTGTGTCTCCTATACTTTTAACCACATAGGCCATATAGAAAATAAGCCAGCAGTTTTCCCATTTCAAATTAAAAGCCTTTTTTTCAAACTGAAGAACATTATCTCAGAAAAAAAAATTTCATTCATTTTCAATGATTGTTAACAAATAGGCTACTGACAGCTAAATGGACTTGGAAGCAATTTTGTCTTACTATGCCACTTAAAACCCTGTAATCAGAGATAAAGGCCATAGCTTTGACTTGCTTATTCTGCACCTCAAATTACCGCTAATGAAAATACATCCCCACCCACAATCAGTCAGTCATTTACATGGAAATGTGTTTACGGTAGCTATAGCGGTTAGGATGAGCTCTTTCCTTTGTGTTTGCCCACTAATTATATGTTTTCAAGCATCGGGCTGACCCGTTTTTTTTTTTTTTTTGCATTGTCGTTGTAAAAGATGCCACTATGCTGTTTTATCAGTAAGCACAAAAGGGGAAAGTGAGCCGTGGGCTTGTTCAAACACACCTCAAAGGTGTCAACTCCATGACATCTATACAGAAAGTATAGGAACACATTGAAACACAAAATGTGGCTTTATGGAGCATATAAAGTATGCCTCTTATATAGGACAAAAAGTTTGAGTGTTGGGCATTAAGAATGTGTCCTACTGTCCTTCCAGATTTTCAGTTATTTACGCTTGCTCCTCTCGTCTTTAGATGATTTAAAGTCCCGCTGGAAATCGCACATGGTGCAGAGGTCATTTTATTCATTACTAATCCCTTTATAGGCCTCGTCTAAGAATGCATTTTTGCCAAGGTTATGTTTCACCACAGAATTATAAACTACTATCAACTGGGTGGCCTCTTCAATTACCACATCCCACAGTTGGGATTTAAACTCTAATGCATGTGATATGCTTTTTTTGGTGTTGAGAAACACTGAGAAACTTACATCCCTGTGATAGCGTTGGGAGAATATGTATCCCAGATAAAGAGCTGTGAGCAGCCATGAAATGATATCGTCTAAGTCCCACAAGTCTAACTAATGACTTCCCACATGCATTGACACACACACACACACACACACACACACACACACACACACACACACACACACACACACACACACACACACACACACACACACACACACACACACACACACACACACACACACACACCTCTTTCATAAACAAGCTGGTTTGTGGCTGTCTGACACAGAAGCTTCAGCATCAGTAGCTCACCCTACTGTACCCTTGTCACAAGTCCTCCTGGCATTCCTCCAACATCGAGTCCATAATATTAGAATGACTCATGATCCATGTCGTACTAACACATTTACAATCAATAAAATCATAAAATGTTGTAAATTGTCCTAAATTGGCTGTGACATGCTTTTTCAAGTGGTGATAAATACCTGTGACCATATCATAAACATCACAGACGTCACATAAACATTGTGGTCACAGGGGAGAGTACAGGAATGTACTATACACCTGGCAAAATGTTTTGATATGATAAGTTGCCTAATATGCAAAGGTGTGTACTCTGAGTGAATGTACTGTCTTGTAATACAAGTAACATCTTGTGTTTCTAATGAAATTGAGTCAAAAAGCTGAACAAATATATAATAATCCAAAAAGTAAACAGATATTTGCATATTCATCCATATATTCTCTCCCCCCACCTTTCTCTCTCTCTCTCTCTGGCTATTTCTTCTTGAAGTACACATGTGTTCTTCGCCTGATAAACATAGCTGTAGGTAGTAATCATTGTCAATTAGGTGTGTGTCTGTCTGTCTGTCTGTCTGTCTGTCTGTCTGTCTGTCTGTCTGTCTGTCTGTCTGTCTGTGTGTGTGTGTGTGTGTGCACGCGCACGCGCACACACGCAATTGTGCTAACATATGCACACGTGTGTTGAGTGCTCCAGGCATGTTTGCACTTCATGCAAGATTGGCTGCCCTCATCCGTATGTGTGTGCCCTGCATGCTGTTGCGCTCCTGTGCTTGTGTGTGTTCAGTAAATATAGATGTGACCTCCATCATTCCGCTTCTCTCTGTCAGCTACTGTCAAGGTAACAACTTCAAATGAAATATTTTGTAACAACTCGTGTACGCTACTGTTCATCAGATGAGGTCACAGGCCATTTGATAGCACAGACCAGCCATTTAATACTAGCGCTCTCTTTTGAGCTGCTGGGAAACAAGGGAATCTTATTCTGCAGTGTAATGTTGTACTGCTGCGAGTCCTGTGTCCCTGATGTTTGTCAGTGGACCTGCATCATTTAAAGTTAGTTTTCTAATGTATCCGAAAAACACATTCCTTGTATGATTGAGCTACAGTAACTATTCATCCATCCATCCATCCATCCACCCCCCACCTGGAGAATATGTTGTGTCTGGGGAGCCCCATTCGTGATTTGTGTTGTTAATGTTTAATATTCTTGTAAGCTGGTAGATAAGCTATTTTCCAATAGCCTATGTAAATAACTATAGGATTATAATATATTTGTTTTGCTGGAACCAAGGATGACAATAAACAATTTAGTGTTGCATTTATTTTTAACTGCACGTGGGTGAAAAAACAATTTGGTGTGTAGTGAATTGGAGCCGTGGTTACAGTGAACACATCTAAAGAATCCAGAGTGTAGACGGGCAACCACGTGTTTTTTATGGGTAGACTCTTTAAGTGAACAAGATCTTCTGAAAGAAATAAGAGCGGATTCAGCACATGCTTTTGTTGGAGAGTCCCTTTCTAAAACATTCAAGTGTTTCTTTACGATGCGTTATATTTCTCCCAAAGGGAGATAACTTGACAAAGAAACAGACGCGTGTTGTGGGTGCACCCTTAGATTTATATTCAATCGCAGAAACGGTCCTATTGGAATATTTTTGATCAGTTATATTGGATGAGAGCAGGAGAGTGTTTCTGCTTAATGGTTTGTGATAAATGGTGCCGTCTGGAGCGCTGTGTTCATTTTCATAAATTGTCAGATCTAGGAAATTGACTTTTTCTTTGGACTGTTCCACTGCATAACGAAGATATTGTGTTGTAAAGTTGAATGTACTTCACAAAATCATTCAACTCTTCAGTGGTGCCGGTCCAGACAGAGATCAATTTGTATTTTTCACAATTAAATCTTGGAACAGAATGAGTTACCTGAATAGTGAATGAATTTCTCTGTCCAAAGATCCATTACAAGAAGGCACGTGCAAACAAACTCCCTGTGCTCACACCTCACCACATATTGGAAATCATTTGTAGATAGGATTATTTGCGGGAGGGTCAACACAAATGTATTTAGGTAGCATATCAGTAGGCTGTGTTTCAAAATAATGTAACAGGGTGTCAATGCCTACATCATTACAGGTGTACAGACGTAAGACATTATATGTTAAAAGAACAAGAATGGACTTTGTCCATCTAACAGTATTCATCACTTTTAGAATATGTGTCATGCATCTTAAATAGGAGGGAAGTTTGGAAACATAATTTCTTTAAAGAGGTTCCTCTTTAAGAAAAAACATCCAGATATTGTGAAAGGGGTTCTTTTACACAACCAATCCAGGATACGATAGGTCTGAGGGGAGGATTGATCAGTGAGATTTTAGGAAGCCAATAAAACACCGGACAAATTGGATGTTGTAAAGTAAAAAGAAAAAATATTTTTCTGTAATCCTTCCTCCTGAGAGCCCTGAATCCAAGACCTGATCTATCTAAGCTTTGTGTTCCTCCATAGGATTACAAGTTTGGGAGTGTATCCGTCTTTGTCTCTGAGCTGAGACTTAATGCTGTTATTATCGTTCCAAATGCATTACTTCAATGGAGCCCCCCTTGTCCATAGAGCAGATAACAATGTAATTTCTCTTCTCCAGTTAATTTAGACATTGTACTTCAGCATTTGATATATTCCCTTTTCTTATAATTTACCATTTTATATATCTTTGAAAAATAACTCTATCAAGTCATTATTCTTGAGCCCTAAGATGTTTACTGTTTACTGAATGATATAGACACCAAGGAGCCGGTTGGAAACATATTCATTGTTTTCCACATGCCCACCAAGCTATAACACCACAGAACAGGTGTTTAAGTACAACATCCAATCTATATCATCCATATGTCTTTAATGGTTTATACATGCATGTGGCAGTGCCTGATGTTTTGCTGACTGCTTAAAAAGCATGCACAGAGAGCAGTATGCATAGACATTACACACACAATGAAAGGCTGTGATTGTTCACGCTTCGTGTGCTCTCTGCCAATCTCTTTAGTGTGTACCACGAGCGATAGATGTTGCTGACAAAGGGAAATTGCCCCCTCGCCATGCAAGGCACACACACCACGGACTTTTTGCTGTTTCATCATACAAGAACAGCCTGTTATATAATGTCCACTTTACTTTTTCTGCAGCACTGGTGAAGCAGCAAAATGAACACAAAATAAAAAAAATTAAATGGCTGAAGAAAAAAAAAAAGAATGACTCCTTTGGGCTGTTTGACTTCCTTTGGATGTCTAAACATAAAATGAAAATAAAGGTTCGGGCAAAAATTCAAATATAGTACATTTCCAGCACATTATTATACGCTTTATCGCCGTGCACAGTGTACGCCTCACGGCAAGACAAGGCATTATTTAACGACAAACTGAACATTGCCCAATGTGTTAATTAGATTCTTAAGGCAACAGGATTGACCAGACTTTTTTTCTTCAGATGAGAATGGACATGAAACAAAGTGTTCTATAATGGCCTGTTATTCAAAACAGCGACCACAATGTCAGACCTGACACAGTAAACTCCTGAGTGTTAATGTCTGAGACTCAAGAGAGTGTACAAATGAAACCAAATCCATTTGGTTAGATTTGTACACAATCAGAGTTAAATTAACACTTTGTCGGGTGGCTTTAATGTGACATCAGCACGTGTAATGCATTCAGAGAGAATCATGAAATTGCGTTCTCTAAAGGTCTTGTGGCATGGCAGTGTGACTGACGAGTGGGGCGGAGATCAGGAGAACTGACTATCACAGCGAGGATTAACTATAAATCCTATTCTACTCTCCTGACATTCAGAGAGGAGCTTTGACAACCGACCGCTCCAGAGCAGATCCATGACGGTTCGGTTGCCAGCTCCTGAGACTACAACCCCCACACTGAGTGTCGTCCTTCCCCCCGGGTCCCTCACTTCCACCTGCACTTGCTCATTTTACTGTTGCTTTAATAACAATGGTAAATGGTCAGCATTTCTATACTGTAGCTCTGTTATCCAAGGTGCTTTACAATGTGCGTTGCATAATACATTCTACATTAGATTCACCCGTTGACGAGGCGGAGGCAACCATGCAAGGCACCAACCTGCTCAACGGCACTTCAATACAGTGTCTTTCTCAAGAACACGTCGACACTAAGCCAGGAGGACTTGGGGATCAAACCAGGACCGTTCCCATTCCCAGATGGCCACACAGTACCCCTGAGCCACTGGCACTCCTGTGTTGTGCTCTGTTCTCTCTATTTCTCTCTCTGTGTGAGCCAGGGACATTCTAGACTGCACTCTAATTACCATTGTAATGATGCAGCAGAGTCCACTCATCTCACCTGCCTAATTAAAACTACAGCTGCCACCCCTTGCTCTCTCTCTCGCACGCACGCACGCACGCACGCACACGCGCACACGCACACGCACACACACACACACACACACACACACACACACACACACACACACACACTCTTTAGAATGCACTTCACGTCCAGTCTGCTTTTCCCCCTCATCCTTCTCTTCCTACCTCACTATCAAAACGTGATCCTGTCAAATTGACACGATACACCAGGATGCACATCCAGAGAAATGAGAGAAACAGTTCATCCTTTCTCCCTTTATTTCTATAGCTCACTGCTTTGTCTATCAGTCGGGTAATTAGGCACTGGGCAGTTTTCTAACTGCCGGGCAAGGATGAACAAAGTCTACCACAGTCTCCTCTCCTGTCCGTCACTAACATCCTACTTGTTCCTCTCTTTGCAACACTGCTGATTTCATAGGCAATATACCAGGGTTGCTCAGGTCTTTACATTTTGCAGTCATTCTGCAGTCGGTCTCACGGCACAAACCGAGTCTTATTACATGTAAACGTCTCCTCCTTGTAGGAATTATTTTCTCCATCTTCATCTCTCTTCTCGTCTTTCCAAACAATGGTGTCAAGGACAAGCTTTTGGCAAAGTTCACTTTTTTGTTTTTGTTGTGGCCTTTGTTTCCTTGTGCAGTATTAGGGCTGGTGGAATGGAGTGTAGCCAATTAGCAGCTATTAAGTCAAACTCTGCATTGTTGTTGCTGTCAGTTGCTGTCTTGATTTGCCTATTCGTGCCCAAGTGTTAGCTCTCATGCAACGATGGCTTTATCTGAAACTAAACTAGATTTGACCCAGTGTTTTCCCTCATCTTCTTGTTCATTTTCCAATTAGCACTGGCCAACATGAGTCACTGTGTCTACCAGTCCTTATCACAAAAACGCTCAGACTTAGAGGTGGAATTACTCCAGATTAAGCCTTTCAATTTCTCTTTTCTGAGAAGACTGTCTTTGGAATTCTCCCCTCCCCCCACACACACTTCACTACAGTATGTTAAAAAGCAACCAATGTGACACACTTTGATCCAATTACTTGTTACATGCCTCATTTTGCGAATCTGGTCGTTGAAAGTCTGAATATTGTAATGTCTACTGCTTTTCTGATCAAAGCTGAATGTTAATTGCATACTTTTCTGTTGATAAGAGCATTATTATACTAAATATTGCCTCAGAGTGCCCTGGTTTCTCAACCAGTTATTGTGTCTCTCTGCATAATAGGGAAAGTTTGTATTTAACCATGATCTGTTTCCAGAGTCTAAAGAAAGGTCTAAAAAGTGGACCCAAAATATTAGCTACCTCAAAAAGCTTCAAAATAATGTCATGTCTTTTCACTTAGACAGGAGAGGCATTCATGTTGTCATCACAATCTAGTTTATTATTGTTAGAGTCATCTTAGCATCAATCAAAACAGCTTTAGGTGCACCTGTCACCAGAGGTGAATTAATGCCTGGGTGGGTATTATAGAATTGGTGAGTGTGAGTTTATCTGTGAGCATGAGTGTGTATGCGTGCTTGTGTGTGCATGCTTGTTTGTGTACATGTGTGGGTGGCTGCAGTTTTGAGGTGTATTCCAGTAAGCTGACACAAAATCTAAACATGAATATGAAGTCAAACTGAACTGAGGTAACCGTGGAATTTCTATATTGATTGGTTCCAGAAAAGCTTACTGTATTTATATTTGGGGATCAGGATTAAACAAGGTATGAAGTCCAAATCATGTGTGTTCACGGTGAACTATTTAATTACTTGTCTTTTTAAAGACACATTTTCATAATTTTTGCTTTATTACTGATAGTGACAGTGAGAGAGAGACCGGAAAGGCGGGAGAGAAAAGAGATAACAGAGTCAAACCCGGACCAGTTGTGGGAAGTACTATTGCCTCATGTGGCATTTGCTCTTACCAGGTGAGCCATCTTCAATCAAATACAAACAAAGCAATGACTTCATTATGGATACAGAGACAACGAACCAGCACATTTTTCACATCCATTGAATGAGAGATGATCTTAAGCCCCGTTTTCACAGAGTCAAAGTGCAGGAAGTATAGTGGAAGTTTTGAAATTCAACTTATGTGAAAACGGCCACTGTGGCGGAAGTTTTGGCGGTCGAAATTTTACGGCAAGCTACCTAGTAATTTTTCCAAAAAGTACTGGAAGAATAAAAATGTCCCTATAGTGAAAACGCTAGAAATCAAACCCTGCCCACCACCACGGAGGTTGTGGGTTCAAATCCACTGTGGTGCATCCGGCTTTGTCGAGTGTCTACACGAACACAATTGGCCCGTGTTCGGGGAGGGTGATATTGGTCATTGCATGTACTCCAACGGGCTGGGGGCGGCAACTGTCAGCGGGGAGTGTTGGGTGGGAGGAGTAGGACGAAGGCTCTACGT
The DNA here is from genome assembly GCF_963454915.1 of Gymnoscopelus microlampas. Lineage (NCBI taxonomy): Eukaryota > Metazoa > Chordata > Actinopteri > Myctophiformes > Myctophidae > Gymnoscopelus > Gymnoscopelus microlampas. Next base: position 30,128,285 of record NC_139950.1, on the reverse strand, counting down.
CCTCCCGGTGGGGGCTCCTCACTGGTAGGTGAGTCAGTAGGATACGACAGAAATTGTGTGTGGGGAGGAATCAATTGGCATGACGACTAAATTGGGGAGCAAAGGGGTAAAAAGGTAATTGGCTACTCTAAAATATATATTTTTTAAATAGAACAAAAAAAAAGAAATCAAAGTACTGGAAGTCTGTCTGGAATAGCAAATCCTCACTGTGCATTTGCAAGCTTGATAACGCAGGAACGCATGTCAACCGGTCTCACAAGATTCAGCACTCGATTCTTAACTTTAGCTGTCAAGTGTGGATATCAAAACTTGTGTCAGTTGTGTTTATGTCACCATGCAGTCAATCAATGCGATTTGAAATGTGAGTTCCAGTTACAGGGGAGGGCGGCCCGGGTGGGTTTATCCCGCAGCGGCATGATTTATAATTTAGTCAGAATATTAAAAAAACGTCACTTCATCTCCTGTGATCTCAACTTACAGTATAAACAGATCTGCCAACTCCACCTGTTAACCCCTGCGTCCCTGTGATGATAATGAATGATTGAGAGAGAAAAAAAAGAATGAGAAAACAGCTCGCTTATCCTCTGTTCTTTCGATGGATTAAAGTTACAATGCTTACAGTCACCTCTCGCGCGAGTATAAAGTACTATACCGTTAGAAAATAAGCAAATGAAAACGGTCGCTTATCAGAATATACCTTTTTCTGCCAAGAAGGGCGTGTGAAAACGGTCTCTCCCATTGCTATTCCAGCAGCAAGTTATGCTAATTTCTTTGCTGGAAGAATTCTGGCACTGTAGTGAAAACACAGCTATGGACATGAACGTTTTTCCATATATTAATTAAAAAAAGCAATTCCTCAGCTGCAGCAAATGAAATATAGGTTTGCAAATATGTGAAATATTTGCTGAATATTCACATTTACACACATTTACTTTTATTATGTGCATGATTGTTTTTATTTTTTTAATTTTCTTTAATCCAAGACTTGAACAGTACATGTGTGGACAGGACAAACACCTCCCCTTCCATTTGGCTAGGCGGAATGACCAAAAGCAATCAGTTTGACCAATAGTAGTCCACCAGACCCTCAGAGTCGGTCCATCAGAAGAAAGCAAAAAAAACAAACAGTATAAGCATTTATACATGAATATGCATGCACACATACATGAATAATCTGCATGATTATCAGCATGATATTTCCTCACTTTATGGGATTACGGGTCTGAATGAGGAAATGACATATGGTGGCATGTTGTACGTATATCATGTTATTATGGGAGTGATGTTGGTGGATATGTTTATTGTTTTCTGTGTTGTTGGTGTGTGATATCATGTTTCATGAACACATCGTATGATGAGACATTTGCATATGCTTTATTATGTTGATTATTCTGACTTTCTGTGCATTCAGTACTAATTGCCCATTTAAAACCTTTGTTGCAATTGTTTAAGATGTACATATTGATATGTAAACAACAATTATTTGTAAATGTGGCCGATATGTATTCTTGCTGAGAACACCTCTGAAGGAAATCAATGTCTGCGCCTGATTGAGGGAGGACTGACTGTCATTCTCAAGAAATAATCCATAATATACCGGTGATGGTCTTTGTGGACCAAACATTAGGTATATAATAATGTCTCGCATGCAAGAGTAGTGCAGACTTATTTTCTTCATCTTTTAAGATATAAAGCATTTTTCAGACACATTTGCAAAAATAAATATTGTATGTGAGGTCATTCTTCTTATTATTTATTTAACAGTTTGTACTGGTGTGAGCACAAAAACACAATGGGTGAAGTTAACCTTTGCACCTTTAGAAGTTATCGTAGGTTGGCTAGAATATTTAATTGTGATCCATTCACATTGTAAAGATTGGCAAATTATTTGCCTGGTAGCAGGTTAGTTTTAAGGCACGAGTTGTCGTAGTAACAGACACACACCTTCTGTGATTAATGTTTCTGGAAAGCAAAATCCAGGATTTCCCTAATTTTCAACTAAACAGACCCAGTTAACTCGCTAATCTTGCTTTCTGGAATACACTCCTGCTATCTATGTGTGTGTGTGTGTGTGTGTGTGTGTGTGTGTGTGTGTGTGTGTGTGTGTGTGTGTGTGTGTGTGTGTGTGTGTGTGTGTGTGTGTGTGTGTGCGTGTGTGTGTGAGAGAGAGGAAGAGAATGAGGAAGAGTCAGAGCTGAGCTCCCATGGCTGAACTGTGCCCATGTTATTGGCACCAAGTAGCGTGCCCTATAACAGCAGTGCAGGCAATGTCAACAAACCAAGACCAGGCACACAATCAACTGGCTGAGCTGCTGTTTCAGCTCAGCTCAAAGAAAAAACGAAAGAGAGAGAGAGAGAGGAAGAGAGAGAGATAGAGTTAGAGGGAGACAGAGACAGAGACAGAGACAGAGAGAGAGAGAAAGAGAAAGGAGTCAGTAGGGGCGAGCTAGTGGGGCTGCACAATTAACTGAAAATAATTGAAAATCGTGATTTGTTTTGTTTCACAGTTGCGTAATCACGAACCCTGGCAATGAATCTTATTTGGTCATCTGCTGCTCCTTGCCCTCATATTCTCACCATTACACAAGGGTTAATAACCACAATCAATGTACAACCTATCTCCCCATTCAGCAGGCTCACCAAGGGCGCCGAAACCGTGGGTGCCCGGGGGCTAAAGCACCCACTGTGGGTGAGGAGCACCCACTGGGTGCTGGTCCAAAAAAAAAAAAAAAAAAAAAAAAAAAGTTTAAAAAAAAAAATATTTTTCAAAATCAGATCGCCTGGTTCAGATCGCCACTGAACAACCGAATTAACCGAAATAAAGTTACAAAACCCCCCCAAAAAAGTCAATTAACCGACCAAAACCCGCAATTTTTTTGCACGCGCGCGATGTGCGCCTTGTTGGGCACCCGCTAGAGTTTATAAATATCGGCGCCCCTGAGGCTCACAGAGGAAAAATAAAATCACTGGCAATTACAAACCATTTGAGTAAAGATATGGTTCCAATGAACAATGATCAATCGTAAATCATCATAATCAGAATTATTGGGAGAAATCACATGACTACAGAGATGAGGTTTAACAATTTGGTTGAGTTTTGTACAAAATCTGTAGGAGTAGTAGCAAAACTTGTGTTTAGTAAAAAAAACGTAAAATGGCGGTAAGAAATCTTGTCAGGCGGAAATGATAGTTTTGTCATGAGCCAACGAATCCAGAAAAAAAAAAGTTTTGATTTTCCGACTATACGGTTCAAGAGTTACAGTATGGGCCAAATGTGAATTGGCCAGTTATAGCACCACCATGAGGCCAAAAGAAGAAATGTAGTTCAGTCAGTAGTTCTTCCTTGGCCTAGTGGGAATGTGTGTGCAAAGTTTCACACTGATCAGTCCAGCGGTGCCCAAGATTAGCTGCAAAGAGGCAAAGAGACAGACAGACAGACAGACAGACAGACAGACAGACTCACAAAAGCGAAAACATAATCCCTCGCCTTTGGCCGATCCGGCCTGGTGGGGATAAAAATAATAACTATACTATGACTATACAGAGAACATCCGCTCAATGGAGCACCATCTCAGTGTTCAGAATGCAAAGGAGTCGGAGGAGGCTTTGCCCGGGATAATTGGAGCGTGTGTGTGTTTTCTTTTAATCAAATGCCTCATTAAAAATGTTTTCACAGGAATATTTCACCAGTCCGCTCTTGGAGGTGAAAGCAGAGAGACTGGTATCCAGATGGTGATTTATACCAGCATACCTTCTTCTGTACGTCTCTTTTTAAAATTATCCTTTGAAATTAATTAAGCTAGGTGAAGATTGATATTAAAACCTCGTCATTTTGTATATGTCATCACAGACGATTATTTTACTAAACATTGTTGAGGTTTGAGTACAAGTAACATGGACAGCGTGAACATCTGGTCAATTTCATCTTTGGACTGGGCCTTATAGACTCATAATGCACGTCAATAGCACACTTGCAGTGCAACAGCAATCTAAAACCAAGGGCCAAAGCCAGGCAGAAATATGCAGAGATGAAAGAATTATAATTATTAAGGAACCAAAGTGCAACTGTGTCCAAGTGTACTGTCAAATCTAATCATACTGTCACATTCTAATCCTTAATTTACCATGGCTATTTCTACATCCAGCCACACAGAAAAATCCTCAGCATTATTTCATCCATTATTACTCAGAGAGTGTACAAACTTAAGCAAATGGATCCTTACAGAGGCATTTGGCAAATGTTTTGGTACACTCTCAG